>NC_081816.1:21405000-21755000 GCF_030704535.1 Vitis vinifera | reverse complement strand
GATGTTAGAATTCTATCCCCCTACCTTTGGAAAGTGGTCCACTTGTTTAGGTAGAATAAAGCGTCACCACAACCTTTTGTTACAGGAATTCCCAGCGAGTGCAATCTGCCAAATAAAAACAGAGATATGAAAGCTGGCTGTATTGAAATATGAATTATCATGGACTAGGCTTGTTGGGCTAAGAGAAAAATCTTTAAGTGAAACAAATATTTTGGAAGAAATTTATTTTGAGCATAGAACAAGTACCAGGTAATATATCGATGTACCACCACCTTCATTTGAACAGCACTAGGCCTATCTCCATGTGTTGAATGTGAGCTATATGGCCATCTTTCCCTTTCCTGAATTGGAACTGTTCTTGCAGAGAAGAACAGAAGTTGAAAGTCAGCAATCTCCATTTCGTCAAAAATTCCCAGTCACTGTTGATACCCAAGAAAGACAAACCCAAGAAGAAAATGGCATCAAAATTAGGAAAGAAAAAAGTTCAGAAGGTACACCACAAAGATGTTATACTTAAACTGGCTTGTCTTTTGAAACTGGTTGACTTGGTGCAGAACAAAAAATAATCTCCAGGGCCTTTTGCAATGGAGACTCCTAATAAGTGCAGCCTGCCAAATCAAAACAGAGCCACCTCTGTAAAATTTGACCGATTCTGTTTCAATAATATAGCATGGAAAGGCATGGTAGTGGCACACGCACTGGTCAATTTTGGCAGATCCCAGCAAGGAGGACTGGAGGAGAGAATCATCAACAATGTATCTCTTAATTTTAGTAGCAATTATGTCACAGCCACTACAACAGACACATCTTCCTAACTCCACCTTCCACTTCAAAGAAGCACCATAATAATTAAATTCTTACTTTGAACATACAAAAGATTAAGCTTTAGGAGCAAGACCAGCCATGAAAATAGCTGCAGCATTGCAGATGTTGTTTTTCTTGAGAAAACTAATGGATCAGTTGATAGGGAGCAAAGTAACAATATCCATACAATGAGCAGGGAAGAAAAGGAAATACCTTAGAATAAGTAGGATTTATAAAGGTGGTGAATGTAAAAGGTATCTGCAAAAAAACATATTTCATAAGATTATATATTTGTTCCTGGTTTGGAGTTTCAAAGTTTCAAAGTTAGTCTTAAAATCAACAAACAAGGAAGGTTCCTACTCCATCAAAAGTATGAGAAAATGACATTCAATTCTTGAAAAGAACTGAGGTTTTGGAGTCCCTTGAACGGAGAATCAAGATCTGAAGGGGTTCGTGGATCAAATGCTAGTCAGAATGCAAAAGAGAATGACATCCATCAAAACTATTTGTCTTGCTTGCTGTGTATGCTTAAAGCAATAGCTACCCTAAGTCAATCTCCCCCCATTCTTCTTCCATTTTTGTTCCAGACTCCTACCCTCGGAATAAATCTTAAACCAAAGAAACAGAGCATGTTCTGCACCAATCTTGTGAATGATATTGGGAGGCCGAAGGTAGTATGTGTCTTTGTTGTTACATACCTGAAACACAAAGCCCCTTACAAATTGATAATCAAAAGTGGTTCCCAATGCATTAGCCCGTGGAAAACAACCCAATAATGCTAATCAAGAAGCCAAATCTGTAGAGCTGCTCAAATGATATACCAAACTGAAATATTTTAAAAAACAAAAACAAAAATTAGCACAGTAATTACAATTTTCAATCATATGTTTCACTAGTTACAATAAATCTAACTCATACATCAAATGCTATTTCGAGAAAAGAACACAAAACTTGACTGTAAATTGGTGTGCAATCCTCGTCATTAGAAAGCCAGATTGTCTCTTGCTACATGTGGGACATCAGCCATGAACAGTTCGTGACACTCATTAAGGTAAAAAAGCATGCATCAGTGACCTGAAATTCTTGCAATTTGATATCTTATTGATTTCCTCTGTGCCTCTGCAAGAGAAATAGACAGACAAACTTATATTCTGGAAGTAAAATGTAAACAAATGTTCACAAAACCACATTAGATTCTGGTCTCAAATTGTTCAAAATGTTGCCTACCTGTGGTTAATCTTCCCTTGCTCCTTTTCATATCCCTGTTACAACTAGCTTGAGGAAAAACTTTTAAATCAAACAAACAGAGCATGTTGTGCACCCTACTCTCCAAGTATATACACAAGATTAGGACACCCTGTGATAAATACATCACAAAGTTAAATCCCCAATTTTGTAGCATGGGAAAGAGATCAACAAGTACAAATCCATGGTAGGTCCTCAAAAGGATAAAAGTCGTCTTTGCATTTTGAAAGGTAGATTGAAGAAGTCATGGAAATATGATTCTTGGCTGGTTAAAATGTGAATTACCTAGGATCAATTTTCCTTTACTCTTCTTATCTTCATTGGAAAAATTCTTAAATCAAACAAATAAAGCTTGCGGCACAACCCCATCTCCACCAATATTCTTCAAAAGAGTGGAGCTGATTATCGGAGTCTGAATGCAAAAAGAGAAAGAATTAAGTAATTTTGATATCAAACATATGTTTTGCAACACTGGAATAAAAAATCTTGCAGACTTAAATCTCCACTTGTCTAACACTGGAAGAGAGAATAGCAGCAAGGAAAAACCAAAGCAAGTAAAATTACTTACTTACAAGCAGTTAACTAGAAATGTTTCTGGTTTCCTCCGTTCCTGTACAAGAGAAATAAGCAGAGAATGTGAGAAAAGTCCACATGAAAGATGAAAATTTTTTGGAAATATGAGAATTGGTTGTATGCGTGAAATGTAAACTACCTGGGATCAATCTTCCCCTGCTCCTCTTCAAATCTTTGTTCCAGGTCTATGGTTTCAAAGAATCTTAAAATGAACAAATGTGCACCATTAGAATATGACAATTGTATGGGTTAAATCAAATCCCCAACAACATGACTAGCAAATGGATTATATGTAGATGCACAATTCTTGAGGTAATTCGAAAATTTGAAACTTAAGTTTGGCCACTTAATGAATTGGAACATAGGTTTTCTGAAGAAAATTATTTTCAGTGTAGAACGAGTACCTGGCTAAATATTGCTGTAGCAAACACCTTCGTTAGAATGCCTCAAAACCGATGAATATTTTTGGAATATGGGCTATATAATCCCATTCTTGCCCTTCTTCAAATTGGCACCGTTGTTCCAGCAAAGGACAGCTGAGGATATCTAGACAAGAGAGGGAGTCTGGAAGTCTCTCTCTTGTCAAGGATTGAAGCTTAGGACAGTTGAAGATGAATAATTTTTCAAGGGAGGTGAGGTGTTGAAGACCCACTTCTGTCAAGGATTGGAGCTCATGGAATTCCCCAATGTGTAGTTGCTTAAGAGAGGCAAGGCTTGGAAGACCCGCTTCTTTCAAAGATTGGAGCTTAGAGCAGAGACTGATGTCCAATTTTTCAAGAGAGGTGAGGTATTGAAGACCCGATCCTGTCAAGGACTGGAGTGCATGGCACTGACGGATGGACAATCGTTCAAGAGATGAAAGATGTCGAAGGATGTCTTCCCCGAAGGATTGGAGCCCCGGGCAGTCTTCGATCTCTAATTCCATTAGAGAAGGAAAATGTTGAAACCCCTCTCGTGGAATGAATTGGAGCTTAGGGCAATGACGGATGGATAATTTTGTGAGCGAGGTAAGCTGTTGAAGCCCTCTACCGTCCAGAGACTTGAGATTTGGAAAATATTTCATTTCAAGAGTGGTAAGAGAAGAGGGCAGCAGGAGCTCCTCGGGAAATGACTCCACGTTCTGGCATCCACCGATTATGAATTCTGTAAGAGAGGCCAGTCTCTGCAAACCCCAGTCCACCTGGGGCTTGAGTTGGTTGCATTTGAAAATTTCGAGTTCACGTAGGTCGGAGGGCAAACCATCGTTGTGAAACAACAATTGTGGACAACCTTCTAAGCTTAATCTCTGCAAGGATGAGAGTGCGAGTGCCAGCGACTTGAGCTTCCCGCATTCCAAGATCTTATAGCATGCCGAGTTGAGAGCAGGCAATTCAATATATTCAAGATCATCGCAATTGATAATTTCCAACGAACGAAGAGAAGTTGGTTCCCCTTCTGAAATCGAGATGGAGAGGGATTCAAGACCGTCTACAGAATCGATATCAAAATGAATCAACCTGGGGAAGATGGCTAAAGAGAAGGATGATGAGAGAGATAAATCGGTTTTACTACTGATGATTTTTAAATCTTCAAGAGATGGGTGATGGCATCTGAACAACTCAGGTAGGAGAAACCCTACGTTGCCACATTTATAGATTTGTAGCGATTTTAATGTGACCATGGGAAAACCAAATCTGTTCAACGGTCTGGAAAAATAACAACCCCAGATTTTCAAATCTTGCATAGGAGAAGTGTGGGTTTGCAGGATTCCCTCCTCTAGTAGAGACTCTACAGCATGAAGGCCTCTAATTGTGAGCCTGTGCGGTTCCAATGGTAGTTGCTTCCACTGACACACATTTAAAATTTCGATATCTGAAGTTTGAAGAGCAGCGAAGCCAGAGGCTTGCCTTTTCAACTGTAATTCACCAAAACCCAACATCTTCAATTCACGGATGGCTGGAACTTGGAGTGAAGCCACAAGTAGCCCCCAACATCCTTCAATTTCAAGTTTCTTCAATGAAGGAAGCTCTTCTGGTAATTTCCCTGTGAGTTTGGGACAGCGGATTAAATAAAGCTCCCGGAGACGACGGAATTCGCATCCACAACATAACCATTTCTTCCAGTTGTACATATGCTCAAATCTTAGAGTTTGTAGGAATGGGAAGGAGGGCTTACTTGTAATGGAGGAAGAAGCATCCTCATAAAACTCACTTCCCACCCTCTCTACTCCTTTCATTCCTTTAATAGAAAGATGTTTCAGAGACGGTAGCTGCCCAAACATTGGCAATGATGAGCAATTGCCACACCAATAAAGATATACAGACACAAGATTGGAGAATAAAGGATCTCCTATCCAATCTGGAAATGTTATACCAGGATAGCCATTGATGATAAGCTGCTTTAAATTTGGATGAGGCTGCAAGTTGTTGAGTATGCCACTTCGTATAAGATCATTAGTATCTACATCGCTCCATGTCAAGGATAGTTCATCAAGGTGTCTTTTATTCTTCATGTTCGCTCCCAATGCATCCCTAGCACACACCACATTCTGCATTTGTGAAATTTCAAGTCTTCCCCCAATATCTGAAAGCTCTCCTAATTCACCAATTCTTAATTCACCCTTTTTTCCCACAATAAAATTACTCAACTTTTGTAAATTTTTTAATCGACTGATGTGACTCGGCATTTCTCTCCATCCACTTATATCAAGAAAACGCAAATTAATCAATTTATCCATCCTCGAAGGCAATTCAATGAAACGACTATCTCCTGATAGTATCATCGTTTGTAAATTGTACAAATAACACACTGAATCGGGCAATTTTTTAATCTTTGTATGTGAGATATCCAAATAACGCAAATATTTTAATTCACCTATTGAATCGGGCAACTCAATAAGAACATAACTATGCAATGACAACACACGTAAGTACCTCCATTTGGATAATATAGTGTGTAAATCAACCCTTTTACTTAGTTGATAAATATTCCATTGCACTGCCCTTAACTCAAGGTATGTCCGAAGATACTTTATTTTGGCAAGGTCCTCAAACCTCTTAAATGTAACTATTCCATCATAGTTACTTATAAAGTTCGAGGAGTGACGAGTGTTCACAGAGATTTCTTGCACCTTATCATCTTCAAATCCAATGCAAAATTCTCTAAAGATATATTGAGCCAAGTCATGCATGAGATCATGCATGACAAACCATGATTCATTGAAAACAGATTTCTGAAAAAATGACTTTGATAAAAGTTCGTCAAAATACTGCTCGCCTACCTTACTCATTCTTTTATTGCTTTTCGAAAATTGTAGAAGTCCTTCTGCCATCCATAGTAAAATCAGTGTCTCCCTATTGAATTCATGGTTCTTGGGGAAAATGGAGCAATAAGCAAAACATCGCTTCAAATGAAATGGGAGATCTTGATAACTCAATATCAACGAAGGAAGAATTCCACCAATTTTGAAATCCCATATTTCACTTTCCAAAGTTTCTTCCCATTCCCTTCTGTCAACCTTAGAATACAAGAGACTCCCGATTGCTTTGACCGCTAAAGGCAATCCTTGGCACTTGGCCACTATCGCTCTGCCTATTGATTCAAGTAGAGGATATGGGCTGGAGTCTCCCTTTTCAAAAGCAAGTTTTTCAAATAAGGACCAACAGTCTGCACGAGACAACCCTTCCAGAGGATGAGTATGAGCTGCACTCATGATTTTTGCAACATCGGTGTCACGAGTAGTCACAACAATCTTGCTTCCTTCCCCAGCAGCTAGGAGCGGAATTCGTAACTGATCCCATTCACTACTACAACCTTTCTTCCAAACGTCGTCCAAAACAAGCAGAAATCTCTTGTCAGCAAGGCTCTCTCTTAGTTTTAGCTGAAGCAAATTCAGGCTGTCAGAAGAAGTTTGTGAGCCGATTTCCTCAAGAATTAATTTGGTCACCCTGACGAGAAGAAACTCCTCCGAAACACAAACCCATGCTTTCAAGTCAAAGCGTTCCTTCATTCTGGCATCGTTATACAGAAGTTGAGCCAGTGTGGTCTTGCCGGCGCCGCCCATGCCGACTATGGAGATCACATCTATCCTGTTGGTGCTTACATTATCAGACAACAGCCTTTTAATCATCTCCTCTTTAACCTCATCCCTGCCGAACACACAAGATTCATCTACCAGCGAAGTCGAGGGTGATCTCTGTGGCAGTTTCTCACCATCTCCTGGTTTCAGCCCAATCATATCTATTGCTTGTGCAAGAAATTTCAGTTTGTGCATGATCTCCTTTGCCCTAGACTCTATGCTTTGAAGATCAGCACGTGGGGCCTTAAACCATGTGGAAAAGCTGCTTGATGAATCAGAATCTTCCATCTTGCGTCGCAAAGCTTCGGTAGCAATCTCGTCCAGTAGGTCTTCCGCATCATACACAACATTCTTAACGGTCACCAGCCAATTTTTGACTCCTCCATCTGTAAATTGCCTCACCTCAGCATGGTCGAGCACTTTATCCACAACCAGCAATTTTGTCCTCAACTCTAGAAGGAGTTTGTCACTTACCTTCTGTCCCCCGATGATGCTCCAGACCTCGGAAGAAGCCAACCTGTCGAAAAGAACTTGGAGAGAAGCGGAGAGAAAAGCTCCTCCAACTAACTCCAGGGCCATGTCTGTTTCTCTGCAGAGGAAGTGAAGGAATTGAGAGGAAGATGAAGGTAAGCAGGTGCGGACTGGAAATGAATGACACAGGAGGTTGTTAGGAAGAATAGAAATGGCGTAGCAGGTTTCTTTGCTTCAGTAATGACTCAATGCCATCAATAATTGAGTGGAAAGTAATGAAGAAAGCAAAAAAGTTAAAAAGATGGGGCAGAGTAGCACATGGTCTGTCACTTGAAGGCCACACCTTGGGATTTAGGATAATGTGTATTATTTTTGTTTATGACAATGTGGAAAGTTCGGTGTGCCATCACTCAACCCATGGCCCATCCATGTATGTCTGCTTTCATTGCTCGAATGATTGACCTAAACATCTCATTCTATTTGTCACCAAATAATAAACTTGATTTAATATTTTCTTAATATTTATAATATATATTTTTTACATAATAATATATATTTTTATATTTTTTTTTAAAAAAAATCAAATTATAATTATATCAAATAATTTTTCATTTCTTTAAAGATACGTAAATTTATTTCTACTTTTTTATTACTATTTTAAAATTTTATTTTACTACTTAAATTTTTGTATAAATATACAAGGATTGTAGAAAAAATTACGAATGGATTTTGATTTATACAATCTAATCAATTTAAATCCAATCCGAGATTAGAGAAATGTTAATGATATATATTTTCAGATAATTACACTAATCAAATCGATAAAATGGTAATTAAAGGAAAGGGGAAGAAGGCAAAAATACTTTGGCTTTACTTGGAGAACATTATTAGAGGAACACTAGTACCAACTCCATAGCCATGGCCAATTGGTGCAATCACCCTTCATCTCCCAATACAATTTCAATGTATTTGTTGGATCATTTCTATGAAAAATTAGAACAATGCGGAAAGATAGGCATGCCATGACTTGTTTTCAACTTACGGGCCCATGTACTTGGCTTTTCTCAAAAGAAGTTAAAGAATTGAAGAAGCAAAAAAGAAAAAAAACAAAAGTAGCCAAATGTTGAAAAGCCCATTAAAGAGTGATGTGGTTGTCACATGGTTAGATTTTTCCATGATACCAAAAGTAATCAATATTAATTATATGACTATACACATCCCATTTATTCACATTGTAATGATGATTAAATTTTTTTATATTTTAATCTCTTTTTTTTTTTTTTTTTGTGCACTTGTTAGTAGATTAGATTTATTGATATAGATTAAGAGCTTATATTAAAATTTCTTAAAATATAAAAAATGTAATATAATTTTATTTTTATTTTTATAATTTTATATGTTACAATCCATACTTAGACGTGTGTTTACAAGACATAATTTATTTATTTAAAGACAAATAGAGTGAAGTAATTATATGAATTGAAATGAGAGAAAATAGCATGTAAATAGTTAGCATTAGTTAGAAAAATAAAATATTATGATAATGTTTTAGAGTTTAATAAGTAATTTCTTCAAAATGAAAGTGGGATCGCTACAAAAGGAAGTATCAATTTCAGTGGCATTGAGGTAAGCCAAATATTTAGGTTACTTGTAGTTCTCAAATAATTTGAGAGAAAATGTGAGGAAAAAAATAGCCAGAAAAATAAAAATATAAAATATAAAAAACCAAAGAATATAAAAAATAAATTTAAATTTGATAAATTATTTGTATATTTTATTTTGAATTCATTTCACTTATTTTAACTTTTATATATAAATATTAAATAATTTTAAAATAAATAAATTTTAATTAATTATAATTATAATTATTATTTTTATATTTTTCATAATATAATTATATTGGTTTTATTTGTTAAAGCTTAAATTTCATTCATTAGCATCTTTTAATAGTTCGAACACAGTCATATAAATCAAATCGCATATTAAAAATTTCTTTAATATAAAAGATGTGACATAAAATAGAATCCCCCATAATTATATATACTTCAATAATTCATACATGGACTTGTTTAAAAGACCTATCATGTAATGTCTCACATCAAATAGAAGAGAGTTTTTAACTCTATAAATATAGAGGCTCCTCTCAATCCTATAAACGCGTTTTAAAGCTATGAAAAAAAAAAAACAAAAAAAACTATCAATAATCGTCTTAATGTCAAACTCAAGTTGTTTAAAAATCATACAAAAATTATTAGGAGTTTTGTATACCCTTGTACACTAAGCACATTTCCCTTGTACAGTTAATGTAATATCCTTATACAATGACACAAATTTCATATCTCTCCTAAATTATATGTCCATGTAGGTGTATTAATCATATTTTCAATGGTTTGGTTGACAAAATGGTGGATGACTTAAAGTCAATTTTTTTTCCCCCAAATATCATTATTGGAGAAAATATTGGAATTTTCATGTAAGAGTTAAATAAAATGCATGACATAGGTATACAATCCTTGGGTGACAAGGAAAATAAAAAAGTGGTTTAAAATCGATTAAAATAATTCACAAAGGGTAATCTTGTTTACTTTTGTACAATTAATACATTTCCCTTGTACAGTTAGTGTAATACCCTTGTATAATGACACAAATTTCATCACTCCTAAGTTATGTGTCCACATAGGAGTATTTAACCATATTTCTAATGGTTTAGTTGAGAAGATAGTGAATAATTTAAGGTTAAATTTTTTTTTTTCTAAATATCATTATTAGGGAAAGTATTAGAATTTTCATGTGGAAATTAAATAAAGTGTATGACATATGTGTAAGTCGTGAGTGATAAGAAAAATAAAAGAATAACTCATAATCGATTATAATATTTCACAAATAGTAGTCTTGTATACTTTTATACACTTAATATATTTCCCTTGTACAGTTAGTATAATACAATTATACAATGGCGCAATAAATGAATAAATACTTTTTTTATTATTTTCATATAAAAAAATAGTACTAAACAAGGTTTTCAATTTTCATTTTTAAAAATAGTTTTCATTTTTTAATTAAACGTATTTTCAAAAAGAGTCAGTATAGAAAATAAAAATTATTTTTTAAAATAAAAAAATAAAAAATAAAAAACTAGAATTTTTTTTTTTTTTGAAAACCAAACTCTAATATAATTTATATAATTTTTAATTACTTGTTTTCATCTAAAATAAGTAAATATACATTTCAACTTTTTTATATAAGAAAAATTCAATCTCTACTATCTATTGGTATAATCCACTTTTAAAATTAGGCCATGTAAAAACATTTTAATTGATTACTTAAAATAAAAACTCTCCATCCATCCTCTTTATTTCTTTTTCTTATTTTAATAAATTTTCAATTAATTCAAATCATTAAAAAAAAATCATTAATAAACAAATTTGTAACATTTCATATAACTTATTATTAAAAGTTATTAAAATAAGAAAAAAGATTAAAAAAAATTAAACTCTTTATTTTATAATAATAAAAAAAACTTTAAAATACTTTTTAGTATAAAAATAAAATAAAATAGTGAATATATTTATTTTAAACAGTATTTTAATTATTAAATTATTTACTTTTAAAATATAAAAGATAAAAATAACTATAAAAGATAATTTTTATTTATTAAAATTAATATTTTTTTAGAAAGTATTTTCCAAAATAGTCTTTTGAATCATTAATATAATTTTTGTTTATTTATAATTTAAAAATAAAAAATAATGTTCATTTTTTAATTATTTATAAAAGAGTTTTAAAAAAATAATGAAAAATCTAAAAATGGTTAAATAAGAAAGAATAGTTGTAAGTGATAGAATAAAGACAAAAATGAGTCAAATCAATATTTTTGTCCATTACTATCTCATATCTTTATGATCTATGGATGGTTGAATGACCTTACCTTAATTATCAAGTCTATATAAGTTAAAAACACAATTGTCCCTTCAATAAAACTAAAGAAAACATTGAAAAAAGATGGAGATCACCCGCATGAAATAAATTAAACAAATCTAATCAACAAAATGATAATCGAAGTAAATGGGAACTAGACAAGACTACTGATTTTACCTTGACAACATTATAAGAGAAACACTAATACAAACTCTATAGCCACAGCAAATTGCCCAACATCCTTCATCTTCCCTGCTTTTATGTGTGTCCTAAAGGAAAACGAAATACAAAACCAAAAAATAATAATAATGAACTTCAAAAAACTTGCCAGGAACAAGCATTTCAAATACAACACTATACAAGATTACATATGCATCTTCAGTTATATTCAAGCCAAGCAATACAATCTGATTCTACGAGCCTGAAATGCATGGCTTTCTCTTTCTAAAATAGGAATGCAAAACTTTAAATTATGGTAATGATATGTCTACTACCCCTTGAAGGAATATTCTTGGAACATATTGAGATGTTGGTCGTGACCCTTATTGCTCGGTGTTGACCATGAAGGCAGTGTTCTTCTTGCACCATCCCTATCAACCTTTGGAGCTGACCCGTTAATGGCAACATCACAATTGGCGTCATCAAAGTCTAAGTCATCATCTATGCACTGGTTGTAATAGTCTGTCTCTCTGGTATTGTTAGCCTCACCGCCTTTGTTGTGCCTTTTCATAGCCCTTCCCCTGGATCGATCGGTGCTTTTGGTGAAGTCATCATCCTCCGGATTTGCATCTAAAACCTTAGCAGACTCTCTTCTCCTCTTGATGGTATCAGTACTGTCATTGCTACTGCTGCTATTTTTGTCCGTCTTGTAGTATTCCTTGATGGTTGACTCAATGGTTTCCAGCACTCTATCTCCGTACTTGCTTATCTTTGCCCTGAATGAAGCCAACATCATCATTAGAGATAAATGGTTTACCAAGTAAATGCCACCAAACCAAATCTAAAAAACTTACTTGCCAATGCCATTGACTTCAAGGAGTTCTTCCTTGGTTCTGGGTATTCTCTTGCTTATTTGCTGTAATGTGGCATTTCTAGGTTAAGGGGAAAAACAGTGCAACTATTAGGATATGGTTTTACTGACATAAATGCTCCTTTTTGTTGTCAATAAATTAGATAAGAAAACAAAATTTAGATTGAGAAAAAAAGGAACAACTGTAATGGGTGAGAACTCACCCAAATATGTGGTATGCCATGACCCCCTCCCCAGCTTCTTTAACAAGAACAGTTCGAAGTATCCGAAGAGCAGAATAAAGTTTTGCTGACAGATTCTGTCATAAAATAAAAGTTCATTTTTAGCACTCAAGGGCATTTGAAAGAAAAATCATGTAGCAGAAAGTTAAAAAGAGGTAAATAAATGCATATACCAAGTCCACCTCTGGGAGATGAGCAGGGGTTTCTATTCGTGGAGGACTTAGCTTTCCTGATGTAAGAGAGCCTTTCGCTGGAGTTGCTTCAAAATTGCTCAGTTTAGATGATTTTGCCGAGGAAGGGAACCTGCTTGGTATATATCAAACGCGAGCATCATGAGAAGTACAATTTTTCTGGAGTGCATATTTATGAGCTTGGAGCAGATTGAACCTATAGCAAGAGCTCAAACTCATGCTAGTTCAAGCTTTCATGTGTTTTTTTTTTTACTGTTTCTATACGTCTTCAGTGTAAGAAACACAAACAGTAAACTTCCATGGCCATGCTACAACATACCAGTCAAGAAACAATGTAAAACATGCCCCTAAGCACCAATTCATGATATGTTATGAGAAAGTGGAATGATCATATAACCTCATCTGTACAGTTAATAATCATATATATAAATCATGGAAATGTTTGCAAGTGTCCAATAGGTGATGTTGCCAGGTATCTGGAACACCAATTGTTGATTAGAAGTTGTCCAAATCACTACTTCCAAGTATTAAATTAAAGTTAATTGGAGGGGAAAAAAAGTGTTGGCATGGTTTTTAGAGGATTAATTACTAAGAATTTATGAAGAGATGAACCTTAATATAATTTTCTGCCCACCAGAGAAGAGCTTGTAAACCTTGGATTCGTTCACCTGAAGACAAAAGTAAAACAAATACCGCAACTTTTAGTTAAGCAATAAATAGACATAAGAGGATAAAGTAGGTAGTTTCCTTCTTTCCAAACAATCATCTTATATACCAAATGGAGTATAATTGACTCAAGGCAATTAATAGCTGCACCTTCAATACTGATGACACAGACCCATAGATATCGCTTTTCTTAACATCCTCCATAAGGAAATCCTCAGTAACAAGATGGCGCAAAATTCGAGATGCTTCACCCTTGGCTAGATGTTTCCCAGCCGCATGCAGGCCCAAAGTTTCATGTCTGTGTTTCTTAACCTGGGATTCAAATTAGACAAGTACAGATGAGGTTGAAGAAAAACAAGAAAAGAGAACACAAGGTGCATATTTTCACTGTTGGACCATACATATTGGCTTAAGGAACCCCTATACACTTCCAAGATATGAGATGATGAGAACTGCTCTCGTGTTAACTTCACCAACTCGACCTGCATGGAATACAATACAAAAATGAATTGATAGGCAATACCAATGCATGATTGCATAATAATTATGTGAAACAATTATAAATCTATATTAAGGGCAAACAACAGTAACGAAAAAAAGAATATATATATGCGCTATAAAGTGAGGATGCTTCCAAACCAGCTGTTTTGCAATCTCGGTAACATCCTTCTCAACAAAACTTTTAATCTTCAAACAATTGTCACAAGTCTTTTTGCAGTGGGCCGAATCAAATTTTTCTCCAAAATGTACGAGTTGTAGGAGACGCCGGCAATCAACATCATTTTCACAATAACTTACCTGAAAACATTCAACTCAGTAACTCAACTGGCATTCTATTTGAATCAAGAGGGTAAAGACTCAAAGACAAGAAGTTTTTATAAGTACCATGCGCAGAAGATTTTCAGTATTGGTTTCCAATATCCTTCCTGAACTCGCCATATTTGAACGATTTTGTCCAGATGCCAATGGACTTTGCTCTACTACTCCTTGAGTGATCATATGCTTCACTCGGATCTGCAGAAGAATATGAAAATTTAAGAGGTAAAATAAAAAAATATTAAGATATGAATATACGCATGACAACCATAATCAATGTCCAATTACAAAAATAAGATACAATACTAATACCAGTGTAACGTACATAATCACTGTAACTATAATACAGCACACAAGATGAACGCTGACCATCTCTACCAGCACGGCCACACTCCTGGGTCATGAGAGAATATGGTGAAACTATAAAACCATTGAGTGAAAACTAAGTACTCCCATCACCATCTTAGATCAACAATAGGAATATTTTATAAGAACAATTTGTAAAGATGGTAAAATCATTTTCACAAATTACCTGATGATACCCTTCAATTGATTTTGGAAGAGAATGATGAATGACAAAGCGGACATCTGGTTTGTTGATACCTGTAATGAGTCTAGTGACTATGTCAATACATGGTTGTCATCAGCTACCAAGTCAGGAAAATAGTAATAATCAATGATACCCATTCCAAAAGCCACAGTTGCGCAAATTATATTAATCTCATCTTTACTCCATTGCTTCTGAACGAAGGCACGTCGAGCTGGATCCATGGAACCATGATAAAATGCTGCTTTGTGTCCACATTCCTGAACAGAAGAAAAACAGAAACTCTCTTAAGGAATCCAAAGGGTTTCACTTAACCAATAATTTTGTAATGAATTTTAGTTGATCAAAACTCAGTATCAGTTTCAATGTCAAAAACTTACTAAACAAAGGTCAGCAAAACAAAACAAAACAAAAAAAAAGTGCCTCCCCATTTTTAGGTGCATTTTCTAACAAACTATGTCTTCCTTATCTGAAAACTAATTAGCTATGCTACAAAAGAATTGAGAGGAACTTTGCCTTTTTCTTGTTTTTTATTTTTTTAGCTAAGCAGGTATATTTATAATGTATTAAAAGAGAAGCTACAAGAAGAGCTACAACAAGCACCAAATTACACAGGGGATATACAAAGGGCACCAAGTGAAAGATTAGAAAAAGAAATTTCTACATATATCCAACATCCAAAAGTTCCAAGACATGCACTTCCTCGATGATTTGCAACTACATTTCACTGTTTTCTAAATTGATATTCATAACATATCGATAACCCTAATAAGTCCAACATCTCCATATTTTTAGAACCCAAGTCTGATGGTCAATATCAACATTTCTTACATTTTCAAGAAGATCAAAGAAAAATCCGATCAAACTTACAACAAGCAAACTTGCTTTTCAGAGAAATTATAGCAATATCTGACTGATTTATGCCAGAGGATTAGGAATACTCTGAATAATTTATGTTATCACATCTTTAAGACATACAAGACAACTCTCCTTCTATATCAAGATGAGGAAAAAGAGACAAACCTGTAACCTTTCAGCAACTTTTTCACAGTCCAATCTTGAAAGACAATAAATAATTCCACATTCATCAAAATGATTTTCTCTAATGAACTTGTCAATGTCATCCAGACACTTTCTTGTCTTGGGGAGAACAGAATACCTGCAATGTTCACAATAAGTGATAATCTTAACATTTTATCACAAATTATCTTTATTCAACACTTACCATAAATTTGGGCGGTTGAAACTTTGCCGAAAAATAATGCAATTAACAAGACCAAGGGCTTGCACTACATCTTCTTTTACACTGGCTGTTGCAGTAGCAGTTAAAGCTAAAACTGGAGTATTTGGGAATTTTTGTTTCAAGATACCAAGACCCTGGACATTTTACAATATACAATTAACACTCTGCAAAAAAAATAAAAATTCATCCATGGAGTGAACTCCAGAAGATTGAGATAGTCATCACCTGATAATCTGGTCGGAAGTCATGCCCCCACTGACTTACACAATGGGCTTCATCAATAACAATCCTAGAAAGCAATTCACGAGCATGCAAATTGTCCAAGTTTCGCATTAGGACATCACTTCTGCACTCAGATGAATAAGCCTCTAAGAAATTTAGCACTAAATATTTATTGAAGAAATATCAGCTGTGCGAGAGCATATTACATGATCATGCATTCAAGTTGTTTCGCTTACGGACATAATGATCATGTTAATACAATATCATTGTTAGTGGCGTGATGGGGGAAAGCCTTTTAAAGTTTATTCAAAGAGGAATGGGAAGACCTAAGTAAACTTTAAGTAGGATTAATATTAATTAGAATTGAATTAGGATTGGTATTTCTTAGAGTCTAATTAGGATTAGTTAGTTGAGTTATAATATAATTAGAATTTGAGTCATGGTAGGTTATTAGAATCTTAGTAAACTTTGGATGTTATAATTACAATTAAAATCTTAATAAACTTTGGATTTCTTAAAGAAGCCTATAAATAGGCTAATCAATGTAAATCAAAGGGATGAATTGATATTAATAATATTATATTTTCTTTCATTGCAAGGCTACAACCCTCAATGGTAAGACTCCATTGATTTTCCTCCAGGTAAGACTCCTACAAGGCTTTAGTGAGACTCTAAGGTTTTCCATCTTTTTTTCATTGTTTCTTCTTTCTCTCTATTTCTCATCTTATAAGTTTCACTACCATAAAATTTATTCCTTGTTTCTCTCCTTACACCCTAAAAATAAAACCCTAGTCCACCTACCCTTGAGTGTAGACAACCATCCTAGGGTTGTCCTACATCAATTTTGGTATCAAAGCCAAAGTTCTTGGCTTGAAGGCATATGCAATTAAGGAGAGGAGTAGCTTATGCAAACATGAGTTCCAAAAAAACTTCTAGCAATCAAGATGCCGCTACAATACGCTTGGAGGAAATTTCAGCCACACAACAATCCCATCAAGATGCTATAATAAACCTAAATAGCAAACTTGATGAAATCATGAAGTTATTAGAAAAGAGTCAAGAAAAACGACCAATTGAAGAGGAAATTGCAAGTCATCAATTTAGACAATCGCCAAGCCGGTCACGCGAAGAACAAGACAATTTTATGATGGGCAATCAAAGAAGGGTCAAACTTTTTGAGCTAGATGATGATGCGATAAAAAAGGTGCATCTTGAAGTTGCTAAATTTTATGGAAAACTAAATCCAACAGCTTTTCTTGATTGGATTATGTCAATGGAAGATTACTTTGATTGGTATGCAATGCTCGAAAATAGAAAAATTTGTTTTGTGAAGGCAAAGTTGAAAGGAACAACACGTCTATGGTGACATAATATTGAGAATCAAGTTCATAGAACTAGCCAACCGCCTATTGACACATGGGACAAGATGGAGTTGAAGATGAAGGAGCAATTTCTCCCAACTGATTATGAACAACTTATGTATACAAAATTATTTTCCCTTAAACAAGGTATCAAGTCTATTGAAGAATATACAGAAGAATTCCATAAATTGAGCATTCGAAATCAAGTGTGGGAAAGTGATGCTCAACTTGCAGCCCGCTACAAAGCTAGACTTCGAATGGAGATTCAACTTGAGATGATAGCTGCACACACTTATACCGTAGATGATGTTTATCAACTAGCCCTCAAAATAGAAGAAGACCTCAAATTTCGGGTTTCCAAGAGTCCAAGTTCACAAATTGAGAGCACTTTCTCCAACACGACAGCAAACAAACCTTTCAGCACATCAAGTTTCAAAACTTCTAATCATGTGAATGGTGGGGGCAACACTCAACAGACTTCGAATGTGGCTCATAAGAATGGTAATAAGGGTAAAACTTCAATGAGTATTGGAGATAGAAAAGTAGACATGACTCATTTATGCTTTAAGTGTGGTGGGCATGGTCATTATGTTGTTGTGTGCCCAACCAAAGGTTTATACTTTTGTGTTGAAAAACCAGAATCTGAATTGGAGAATTACCTGAAGGAAGAAGAGACCTACAATGAAGATGAAATTAGTGAAGAATGTAACTACTATGATGGTATGACAAAAGGACACAGTCTTGTAATACGACCTTTATTAGTTGTCTCAAAGGTAAAAGGAGAAGAAGATTGGAGACATACTAGCATTTTCCAAACACGTATTTCTTGTCAAGGGAGATTATGCACCATGATCATTGATGGAGGTAGCAGTTTGAACATAGCTTCACAAGAACTTGTTGAGAAGCTAAACCTTAAAATAGAGAGACATCCAAATCCATTCAGGGTAGCATAGGTTAATGACACCTCTATCCCGATAAGTTTTTATTGCTTAGTAACATTCCTTTTTGGTAAGGACTTTGAAAAGTATGTATGGTGTGAGGTCTTACCCATAAAAGTAAGTCATATTTTACTTGGAAGGCCTTAGCTTTTTGATAGAAGAGTTCAATGTGACGGCTATGAAAATACATATGCTCTCATACACAACGAACATAAGAAGATCCTTCATCCAATGAAAGAAGTCCCTCCAATTAAGAAGTCAGAGGAGGCACAACCAAAAAAGGCACTTACTATGTGTCAATTTGAAAAGGAGAGCATGGAAACTAAAGTTATTTTTGCTTTAATGGCTCGGGAAGTGGAAGAATTTAAAGAGCAAGATAAGGAATATCCAACAAACGTACGTAAAATACTTGATGACTTTTCTGACTTGTGGCCTGTAGAGTTACCTAATCAACTTCCTTCTATGCGTGACATACAACATGCCATTGATTTGATTCCCGGTGCATCATTACCAAATTTACCAGCCTACAAAATGAATCCAACAAAACATGATGAATTGAAAAGGCAAGTTAATGAATTACTTACTAAAGGCTTTATTCGTGAAAGCCTAAGTCCTTATAGAGTTCCTGCCTACTAACACCAAAGGATGGATCATGGCGGATGTGTGTGGATAGCCATGCAATCAACAAAATCGCAATCAACAAAATCACATTCAAGTATCGATTTCCAATTACAAGACTTGATGACATGCTAGATATGATGATCGGATCAGTAATCTTCTCAAAGATTAATCTAAGAAGTAGAATCATCAAATACGTATTAGACCAGGGGATGAATGGAAGACATCTTTCAAAACTAAGGATGGATTGTATGAGTGGTTAGTCATTTCGTTTGGACTAACCAATGCTCCAAGTACCTTTATGTGGGTTATGATGCAACTATTGAAGCCTTTTATTGGACAATTTGTTGTTGTCTATTTTGATGATATTCTTATCTATAGTCGATCTTGTGAAGATCATGAGGAACACTTAAAGCAAATAATGCGCACTCTTAAGGCTGAAAAATTTTACAATAATTTGAAAATGTGTACTTTCATGAGCCCTAGTGTTGTATTTCTAGGCTTTGTTGTGTCTTCTAAGGGTATTGAAACAAATTTGGAGAAGATCAAAGCTATTGTTGATTGGCTAGTACCAACAAATATCCATGAGGTGCAAAGCTTCCATGGAATGGCTACATTCTATCGACGATTTATTTGTAATTTCAGCTCTATTATGGCCCCGATTACTGAATGCATGAAACTTGGTTTATTTATTTGGACCAAGGCGGCTGACAAGGCCTTTGAAGAAATCAAATCCAAGATGGTGAACCTTCCTATCCTACTAGGCTTTGAGAAAGTATTTGAGGTGGCCTGTGATGCTTCTCATGTGGGAATTGGAGCAGTTCTTAACTAAGAGGGACATCCTGTGGCTTTCTTTAATGAGAAGCTCAATGGGACAAAGAAAAAATACTCCACATATGATCTTGAATTCTATGCAGTGGTGCAAGCAATTAGGCATTGGCAACATTATCTCAGTTACAAGGAATTTTGTATTTAGATCATGAAGCCTTGCGATATCTTAATTCTCAAAAGAAGCTTAACTCTCGACATGCAACATGGAGTAGTTTTCTTCAACTGTTTACCTTCAATTTAAAGCATTGTGCAAGAATTGAAAATAAAATAGTTGATGCCCTTAGTGGGAAGACCCTTCTCTTAGTAAACATGTCAGCTACTACAATTGGATTTGAAGAATTAAAGCATTGCTATGACAATGATGTTGATTTTGGAGATGTTTATTCCTCTCTTTTGAGTGGTTTAAAAGCAACACGTATTGATTTCCAAATTTTAGAAGGGTACTTGTTTTATAAAAATCATTTATGCTTACCAAGGACTTCCTTACGTGATCATGTCATATGGGAATTTCATGGAGGCAGAAAACTATGATTGACACAAAGGATGTCTTCTTTCCTTTTCTTCTTCTTCATCATGGGTAGAGTGATGGGTCTTGAAAAACTTCTCTTTGAATAAAATCTCTAATTTTTTGGAGATTTCTTAGATTTGGTTGCTATTTGTTGTGATTTGAAAGAAGGGAAAATGATTTCTAGGTTTAACTAGAAATATTTCGATAACTCAGACAATTCAACCGAGTCAACTTAAAAACTTGACCAAGTCAACCAAGTTTAACCGATTCTTGGCCTAATCTATGCTTAAAATGGCATTAGACATCGGACTCAGCATGCAAAGCTTTGAGGTGGATACAACACAACCAAGCCACACCGGACTCGACCGATACTTTGAACCTTGAATGGATTCCCCACTTCTTAAATGCAAAACATAATATCCAAGTTAATGGATTTGTGGGGTCTCTTAACTAAAGAATATTATTAGTTCTTATCTTTATATTAGCCATCAACCAAGCAAAGGCCCAAATTTTTAGGGGAGTTTGGATTTTCAAATGAACTTCCCTTGAGGAAAGAAAGAAGGAGATTCAATTTTAGAAAGGGCTTAAAAACTATTTAAAGGAGAATGAACTGTTAGGCCCTAATATACAAGACCTTTCATCAGGATGAGCAAGATAAATTCAGCAAAAGAAGGGCTAAAGATCTTAAACTTTTTATCGAAGAGACATTATAACATAGATTCTTTTTCTTTTTTTTGATAGATAAAGAGAATAATATTAAACGGAAAGAGAAAACATCAAAATAGTGCCCTCTAAGTATACAAGGAGTATACAAAAGCAACCCAAAGGCTCGAAACCAAGAGAGGAGGAAATAAACAACAACCCCTACCCTTAGAGCCTAGCCACTCAAAAAAGCTAACAATAGAAGAAGGGCTCAAAACTATAAACACCCTAACCCAAGACCAAAGATTACATACAAAAGAATATTTCAATCTTTGAAGCGAAAACTCCTCATTCCCAAAAGCTAACAAATTTCTTTTCTTCCAGATTGACCAAAATATACATAAGGAGGCCATTTGCCAAGCCTTTTTACGGGTCTTCCCCACAAATGTTTCATGCCACCCAATGAGAGTTTCCTTTACTGAACCAGAGAGAACCCAAGCCACACCAAAAAGGGAGAAAAGAAGATTCCACAATGCCCGCGTCTTTACACAATGAAATAAAAGGTGATCCACCATTTCTACTTCAGAAAGGCATAGAAAACACCTATTTATCAAAGAGTACCCCCTCCTTTAGAGTTGTTCCAAAGTTAAGATTTTACCCCAGGAAGCCTCTCAAGCAAAGAATGCTACCTTAGGAGGCACATTCGCCCTCCAAATATTGCCACAAGGGAACAAAGAAGAACCTCTAGGCTCCAGAATAGAATTAAGTGACTTGACTAAGAAAGCTCCACTCTTAGATGTTGTTCGCACCACTTTATCCTCATCCTCCCTTTGCACCCTTAAGGCTTGGATTTTAAGCATAAAACGCTCCACCATCTCAATCTCCCAATCATTAAACGCCATTGAAAAAAGAGGGGTCCAACCATCCCCTACACCGTCTGGGTTCCAAACATCCACTACCCAAGTGTCTTTAGCCAAGGAGATGGCAAATAATGAAGGGAATGACTCACAAAGAGGCTCATCTCCACACCACTTGTCCTTCTAGAATCTCACTCTCTTACCACAACCCACGCGGTAGGCTAAACTGCTATTCATACACAACCACTCCTTTCTAATTGCTTTCCAAAGCTTGACACCATACCTCCTGCTTACGGCCCCAGTACACCATCCTCCCTCCTGTACACCATATTTGTGACTGATAACTTACTTCCACAAAGCCTCACTTTCAATGGCAAAGCGCAAATTCCACTTACTCAAGAGAGCTTTATTCAACAAAGCTAAATTTTTCACACCTAAACCACCTTTTTTTCTTTCTAAACAAACCAAGTTCCACCGAACAAGATGTGGTCTCTACACAAAAGCTCCTCTACCCCATAGAAAATCCCTTTGAATCTTCTCCCACCTCAACCTTACTTTTCTGGGCATATAAAAGAGAACCATGAAGTAAATAGGCATGCTAGAGAGAGTGCTCCGGATTAGGGTGAGTCTTCCTCCTTTTGATATATATTGTCTCTTCCACATTGCAAGCCTTTTTCGAAACCTCTCTTCAACTCCATCCCAAACCACCTCTAATTTGAAGGGTGCCCCCAAAGGTAGACCCAAATAACAGGAAGGCAGACCACCCACTTTACAACTCAACTCCAAGGCCAAATCCTCTATATCATGCACCCTCCCCATCAGGATAAGCTTGCTCTTCTCCAAATTAACTCTCAACCTTGAGCAAGCCTCAAACCACATGAGAAGCCAGCTTAGATGCATCAACTGATCATGAGACACAAAACACCAGAGTGTCATCCACAAACAGCAAGTGTGAGATCAATATCCCCTCACCTCCTCGGCCTCTCACCCTCCACCTTGATAAAAAGTCCCCATTAATAGTCATTCTCAATAAGCAACTAAACACTTCAATGGCTATCACAAACAGATAAGGGGAGAGAGGGTTTCCTTGTCTCAAACCCCTCGAACTTTGGAAAAAAGCGGAGGGAGAGCCATTTATAAGAACAGAAAATCTCACAGTAGAAATGCACCACTCTATCTACTTAATCCACCTCTCTCCAAAGCCCATTTTTTTAAGCACTGCCAATAAGAACTTCCAACTGACATGATCATAGGTCTTCTCTATATCCAACTTGCATAGCACACCCCCTTGATTGCTTTTCAACCTAGAATCCACAACCTCATTGCAATCAAAATTGCATCTAGAATTTATCTACCCTCCACAAAGGCATTTAAGGGTTCCAAAATCACTTTCCCTATAACCTTCTTGATTCTATTTGCCAACACTTTGGCCAACTACTTGTAAAGACTTCCCACAAGGCCAATCGGCTTGAACTCTTTCAAATCTTCTACACCTCCCATCTTTGGGACTAAAACTAGGAAGGTGGCATTTAGAGACTTTACAAATCTGCCCCTTTCATGAAATTCTCTAAAAAAACCCATAATCTCAACCTTCACCACATCCCAACAAAAAAACCAAAAAGCCATGGTAAAACATCCGACCCGAGGGCTTTGTCCTTGCCTAGATCTGATAGAGCTGCAAACACATCTTCTTCCGAAAAAGGAATCTCCAACCCCTTAGCCTCATTGCTAACTAACCCCATAAAGGACAGCTCGTCGATACAAGGAAGCCACCCCTTTTCTTCTGAATACAGCTTTTGAAACGCCCCCACCACACTGTTTTTTAAATTATTCTCCTCCGAGTGCCAACAACCTTCACTTTCAACTTGGACAATCAGTTTCTTCTACCGTGAGCATTTGTCATCCTATGAAAAAATCCGGTATTATTGTCCCCCTCCTTCAGCCACAACACCCAAGACTTATAAGACTCCCTCGCCTCTTTTCTTGCTTCACACTCTTCCAGATTTAAAGCTGAACATTTCTCTTTTTCATCCCAATACACAACCTGCCTGAGAGCTTCACCTTTTTTAGTCTCAATGAGACCAAACTCTTCTTTATTCCAATTCTTCAAAATATTTTTTAAGGCCCTCAATTTTGCATCTAAGATAAAGCTGGATGTCCCTATAAAATTTAAACTCTCCCACCACGTCTTCATCTTATCTTTGAAACTCTCCTCCAACCACATATTCTCAAATCTGAAAGGAGAAGGTCCCCTCTTCAAACCTCCTTCTAGGAGGACGGGGAAGTGATCAGAGACTGGTTTGGGAAGATTTCCCTGCACAGCCCCATTGAAAAGGCTATCCCATTTGTCTAACACTAAAAACCGGTCAAGCCTAGACTAGGCCTAGTTATTCAAGCCGCCTCTCCATGTAAACGGGCCCCCCATCAAAGGAAAATCCCTTAACTCCAAATCCTCTACAACTTCTGAGAATCTCCTCATTGAAGTAGTAAGCCCTCCTCCCCTACTACGCTCCTCTAGAAACCTTACCAAATTGAAATCCCCTCCCACACACCATGGGTCACTCCATAAACCTTTTATTGACCCAAGTTCCTCCCAGAAATCCTCTCTATCTCTACTGCAGACCGGCCCATACACTCCAGTGAACACCCACACTATAGACCGTCCACACAATTTTTGAACCGACACGAAATTGAGAAAACCTCTTCTTCCAAATCAACCAACTCCCCCAATCTGTTATCCCAAAACACCAAAATGCCACCAATTGCACCCCTCGAATTGACTGCTCTCCAGAGTAGATGTCTTCCCACCCCTAGACTACGAACAAGCCCCATAGTCATTTCTTTAATTTTAGTTTCCTGTAAACAAACCACGTCCACTCTTTGGGATTTGATGACTAACTTAATGATCTTCCTTTTATCTCTATCATTAACCCCTCTAACATTCCATGATAAAATTCTTATCTTCAATTACACCCTGATCCAAAAGCCCCTCCAAAAATACCCACGCTAGAACCCATTTTAGCTTTTTTATAGCTTACAGTCCACTCCAGCTTCTTGAGTTCCCCACTGGATTTTGAAGATTTTAAACTCGTCTTCCTAGACACCCCTTCCTTACCCTTTCGATCAATTCTCCCCTTCATCCTCCTTAAGAGGTACAAAATTACCTCTTCAAAACCTTCTGTCGGCATACCCAGGCAACGACTGAACTTCGCAAGACAGATTGAACTCCACCCTTAGATTCTTAATCATCCCTGTTGAGTTCTAGAGGAGTTCAATTAAATAACTAAAAGAAATCAATTCTGAGAACAGGGCAAAACCCTTTTCAGTTTCCAGAGGAACATATACGGGGAGTGAATACTTCATTGAATTTTTTCATTTTGGGTTTTCTCAACAGCTCTCATTTCTCAAATTTTCAGCCAAAACACTCAAAATATATGTTGTTAAACTCCTATTTTACATGCATAACCTGTCACATCTCAAAAAGTTTACCATCTTGAGAAAAAAATCTTTCTGCATCATGGCAAAAGAAGAAAAAAAACAACCATATACAGCACAGGAGAACTTGATACAAACTCCCTATTCTATCTCATACACAAATTTCACAAAACACTCACATCCCTGTCCGTACGGTTAAAAGGCTTCTACATACTGTACAAAGCATATAAACAGCTTGGTGAAAAGCCCAACAGAAACTATTTTTCAATTACTCCTTGCTTGATTAGCTGCTGAGTGAATAGGGTCAGAAACACTCTCCCCAAAAGCTACTTCTATACACATGACTATGTTACTATAAAATGTTTTTTTTTTTTTTTTTTACTTTTTTATCTAATTAATTATAACTTATTTTTAGGATCATGCATATCAAAATTCATAATTGATTTGTATTAATTATTGATGATCACATCTATTCCTGGTAATTTTTTAATGACCTCAAAGCAATACTGATCAGAAAATGTGCCATTACAATGTAAAAATGTTCGATCAATAATTTTTTATCAGACATTCAAGGAAAATTGAGCACAAAAATACTACTGATGCAAGAGCTTGTATTTGCAACTCACTTAGCAACTTTCTCTGGAGTTGCATACAATAGCTTGTATTTGCAAGAGCTGAGTTCTCTAAGGATCTCCTGTTGTTCGTTCCACTCCATGCTGGCACTTAAGTAAGCAGCAGGTATGTTTGCCTACAGGTTAACCCAAAAGAGAGGAAGAACGAATGTTATCAAAACTCAGATAAACAAAGACGATAAAAGCTAGACTAGAGTCAATTACATAGTATATGTTACCTGCAATAGATGCATTATTTGATCTTGAATTAGTGAGACAAGAGGAGAAATTACCAGGGTAATCCCTGGAGAAATAAGAGCAGGCAGCTGAAATATAACAGAACTAAAATGTGTAAGATCATCACTTGTACAGGAGTAATAAAAAAAACCTTCAGTTCATTGCATTATTGATTAACCAACTCCTAGATATATGATAAAGAAAAAAAAATATGGTCAGTTCCAGAAAAGTTGTGTAACAGGAACTTGAATTTTGCAACTGAAAAATCACGAACTGGAGTAGCAAATTGAGATGCAAAATGAAAACTGATGCCAGTAAGCAATTTCAGGAACCTCTGCAACCATAACCCTCTAACTTTATTAATGAACAGTTCTTCAGTTCATACAGAATCATATCAAGGCATAAAAAAAAGGAACCACCATAATGGTTAAATATTCTCTTACCTGATATGTCAGACTCTTTCCTCCTCCAGTAGGCATTAGAACAAAAACATCATATCCACTCATTGTAGCATTGATGACCTCCCTTTGATTGGGGCGGAATGAGTGGTTTCCAAAAACTTTCTTGTTGTTGGCCTGAAAACGGGACCAGTGAGTGTAACAATCAGAAGTACATGCAATGTAAATAGATTTTCAAACATCAATGCAGATGAGCACCTCCAGCTTCTTTGTCCATGGGAAGTTCCCACTACTCCACTTCTTGTCACTTGAGCCTTCAATATAGTTGACTTCGATTAACTTTGGGATATATGGTTCCCTCTCTAGAGGATATGGTGTAACACCAAACCTATCTATAGAAGAGAACGAAACTGATGATGTATTCCACTTCTCATAGTTGCCTGGCTCATTACGTAAATGCACCTGGGCATCAAATCTCATGGGATCAATCCCAACTGCAGTTGCTGGAGGGGTTTGAAATTGAGCCCAAGGAGTGGTGGTGGATGCAGAAAAATTTGAATTTTTCCTTTCTTCATCAACAGAAACCGAATGTAGATGTATCTCAAGCTGCTGAATTTGCTTATTCAGGTACAATCTAACAATGAACATATACAGGCAAGAGGGAAAACAATCTGTTAAGTTTCTGGTTCTTATATATCTATGCCCGCAACAAAACACAACTACACAGTAATAAAGTAATGTATCCATTCCACAAGATCTGATGTAGCCAGAATTCCTTCTGTCCTATTCTTTTCCTTTTCTTGTTTCCACAAATATTTATTCTTACTTGCTAAACACCAAAAAGGGAAAGGCAAAAAAACCAAACTAGTGAGGAAGAGAAGAGAGGAGTCCTACAAACCTATCTTGGCGAAGCTTCTCTACCTGCACTGATGTAAGGTCAACATTGTCGAGAAGTTCATTTGATATGACAATTAGCATGTCCTTCAATTCCTGTAAATGATTTGCAGCTTCTGGGCAAAGCCCTAGCTGTATAAAGTTCAGGAATCAGACATATTAGATGGCATCACAATAGAACAGAATGCAAGAATCACATATACCTTAAAGCCATGACTGCAGTTTGAGCACAATTCCAAAGGGAGAAATGTTTCCTCATGTTTTGCGATATTAACTGTGCTTAAAGTTGGAGTAACAGGTGGAAGCTTAGAAATTGATGGTTGAGGTGTGCAAGTTGATTGGTAGTGCTCCATAACTATTTGGTCCACATCAATATCCTGAAATCCAAAGTCAGTGCAGGAATCAGGCACACAAATCAATACTTAACATGCAAAAGCACATCATGAAGCATGAGCTAGATGAAAGAAAATGCCTGTCACAGTTCAAAAATTCATCTTTACCCCAAAGTTGGCTAAATAGAGTTAATAACTTGAATTGAGTAGAAAATTTTATGCCTTGTATAGCTGACATAGAACAACAAAATGAATGCAATAACAAAAGATGGAATTCCATTTTCAGACACGTATTGAATGCATTAATAAAATCATCAGATTTAATGCATTAATTAATATGATTTTCAGAAAACTAACGACGTGGCAAAAACTAAAAGGTTGATTAAATGAAGTTGATTTAAGAACTTGAAGAGTTCAGACCTGGAACTTGGCAAATTCTAGTTAACAGAGCTACAGATCAATATTTGCTGTTTTACAAAAATGGCATGAATTACCTCAAGTATGTCATCGTCATCTGTGCCATTAGGAAAAGCACCCACCAACTCTTTCACTTGGCCAGTGTGCACATTACATGTTCCAGATGATTGGCCCACAACTTGTATATGAGAATTATAAAGCATTGATGGTTTGGTCTCATTTTGCCCACCTTCCCGTCCAGCATTTTCAGCACAAGCACTACCTGACCGAAAAGAGTTGCCCCTGCAACTTGCAGTCTCACTATAGCTGGAATTGGTTTCACCCAAATTTTGATGTGGTAGATTATGTTCCAAATATTGATTATTCGTGTTGTGTGAGCTCTGTAAATTACATTTTCTAACATCCCGGGGAAATTCAACACTAGCATCCTTAAGTAATGGTGCCATTTTTCCAGGTTTTGAATAATTCCTGGAGGACAGCTTAAGACTGGAAAGGGCACCCCATGCCTGCAAAAAGTTTTCCAATCAAAAGTGTCTTAACAAAAAAATAATAATAATAATAATCAAATAAATAAATAAAAATAAAATAAATAGAAACTTCTCTCTGAATGTGCATAAAATGGAAAACAGGTCAAAGAAAAATGAGGTTAATGTAGTTAAATGTAAACTAAAAGCAAGATCAAGATTCTTGAAGTCTAAGCAACATAGTTCTCTGTAATAATCAGAAAATAGAGAAGAAAGGGAAGAGCAAGTGTCCCCCACTAAAGGAAAGATTAACCAATAAACCCCTAATGTGAGACTTAGGATATAACAAAAAAATACAACCTCATGACACCTATCTAAATTAGTTACCTTTTCAACTTGCAGACTCTGCAATCTTTGAATATGCTGAATTTGACATATCATCGGCCTAAAAAAATTAGCAACTATATTAGAACACATTTGAATAGACTCAAATATCATTCCATTTTGAGCAATGTGCACTTTAATAGATATAAATATCATGTCATTTTGATCAATATGCATTCATCTGAATTTACCATGAGTAAGGAAATTATTCAAACCTGAAGGGTAATTTTTTTTTATGGGTAACATTTTTAGTTTTTGGTCCCTGATAGACTCAAACCAGGAACATCCCACATCCCCACCGCTACCCCTTTTGTACTTGCACCAAGCCTCAATGGGAAACTTTACAGGCAATAATGAATAACAAGGACATTCTCAAAAATTAAGAACAACAGACTAGATAAAATAATGATTTTCCAAGGGAAATATCATTAAGTCAAAAATAAAAAGGTTCCAGGAAGGACTAGCTGTTCTTTAAGCCAAACAAAAGAAATGATCACGAGGAAACAAATCAAAGTAGCTCACAGAAATGTGAACCTTCAAAACCATGACTACCAGCAAGCAGACCAGAGACTCATAAATTGTCAGGGTGGAGTGAGTCCCCAGTAAATGTCTCTGCAACAATGCTCCTCTGTTAGTCAATAAAGCCACAACCCAGTCAGTGGACCCAGTTATCCAAGGAAAAGAGCAGCTCATCCCTCCCAAGGAATTTAAAATATTCCAAATCTTCATGCTCCCCACTTCCCATGAGAAACTCACAGGATAACAGTGGTTGCCTCCTTTCCACCCGTAAGTTACAAATTCCCATACATAATGCCTCTATCAAGCCTTCCAGCAAGGTAAAATCTCAGCCTAAATTTCCAATCAAAAACCCTCAGGCCTAGAAAAATCCCTTATCGTTCCATTATAGTGATCTAGTAACACCGCTCAAATTACCAACAGGCCATTGTTTCCCAATGAACATCCATTGAAGTAATCAAGATGCTCCGAAGGAGAAGACTCCCATACTTATAACCTCATTCTAATTCCTACTGATGATTCCCTCTAGATACCTCGGTCAATCCAACAAAATCACCTAAAGAAAAAAAGGCATGGATACTTACCATACCATCTTATCAATGGGAATCCTGTAAAACCTCTAAAAGCAATGAGCATTATCTATATCCGCTCTAGGAGGAATCCAAGACAACCTAGCCTGTTTTGCAAAATTCCAAGCCATAGGATAATTTTGAACTAGATTATCCATTGTCTCAAGAATATATAAACAGAGAACAGAACTCTCTAGATTAAATGCTTTGAAGAGCATACTTTTTCTGTAACCAGCTATAGACATTAAGCGTTTTACCAGCCACTCAACAGTGAAGTGTCTAACCTTGAAGGAATTCTAAACTTTCAATACCATTAATCTGAAGAAAGTTAAACTTTCAATACTATTAATCTGAAAAAAGATAAGGTGACCATTCACTCTTAAAATAAGCATGGAAAAAGAACTAAGATGAATCCAGAGATAATCAACAGATCTCTGGATCAAGAGATAATCCAGAACCTCTATTGTTTTGTTATGCAAATAACATATGTGACTACTTTGAGGGGTGGAGCCTTCAGAAGGCAACTATACAAGCAACAAGCAATACAGTAGGATGTGGTTGATGTCATAACTGGGTTGAGACAATTACAGGTTTAGTTGAGAGAACCTCAGACTGAACAGACTTGGAGGAAGAGGAACCAAAGTCCAGAATCTCTTATTTGGAAACAACAAAGAGGTAAAAAAAGGTGCAAAGTAACAGCCAAGATAAATCATCAAGTTTCCCGATTTAATAAATTACACAAAAAATAAAAGTTTGGAAGGGGAATGCTGAAACTAGCAAAATATTAAAAGCTTAATAATAAATAATAGAATGTTGTATTTTGATTCCACAAAGTATTTATATAATGAAAATTTGCTAGTGTTGAATCAAAATGATTTGCTTCTGTATTGGGTTAGTAACCAGTGTTGTATTTCAAATTATTTTCAGTGATAAAATCTGTAATTAAAAAAAAAAAAAAGAAAAACCTTAACATTCTATACCAATTGAGTAATTTAATATAATTATTCTCACATAAGACTTCCATGTACTTGTCAGCAAATTTAATTTTCATTCTGTATATTACACACTTGTCATGTTTGTATCCATAACTTAATAAACAGTGTGTTATTATTGTATCTATTAGCATCCTCAAAGTTTCATTTCAAATGGTAGTGTTTCAATAATGATTATCATCATTTCTTTCTAAAAAAATTCAATATCAATACTTTTCTTTTTTTTATAGGCTTTGATACCTATAATTTGCTCATATTCCCATCAATTAATCCTTGCTTTTGTGCAAATCAAAATGCTTCAAAGTTTTCCGATCAATGTCAATTTTTACCCCCGCCCCCCCACCCAAAAAAAAAAAACACACATTTGACAACCAGAAAACAAGCGTTTTCAAAGAATATTTTTTAGTTGTTTTCAATATTTTTTTTAGGGTTGTTTTAAAAAATAATCATACAAATATGAAAATTGATTAAAAATAAAGCACTACAAATAAAAGTAATTTTAAAAACATAGAAAATAGGTTAAAAACATTTCAAGTTCAAACAAACATTTGTTCTACAAAACAATCAAAAACAGTTATCAAATAGGGCCCTAATTTTTTGAACTATTCCTAAATGGAATGAGAGTACTCTCACTTGAACTCCACATCATCAAAAGACCCATGTAGGACTAAATTGATATTTGGATATCATCTCTCAAGAGAAAAACAAGCCCCAACAACAAGGGAGACACTTCCAACCTTTAATAATGAGACATAGTCACAGAAGAATCAGCAAGCAAACACAACTTGAATTCTAAAAGGAATGTTAATAGCCAAAGGATAAGGTGAAACATGGTCTAACAAATGGTTTGACCAAACAATATGTGGCAATGACCAAGTGAAATGGGCCAAGTGAAAATGACATGATAGAAACTATTGAATGGAGACTTTGAGCATCATGCATGAAATGAAGTGAGGCTTGTAAAGCATTCTATACAAAATTTGTCTCATAAAAATTTTAAATCCTCATGCACTATAACAACTAATGCCTACTCCAATTCATGGCAAGATCCAAGGGATCCCAAGATTTTTTAGGACTCAATGTCAATTTTTCTTAATTAAGGTGTTGGAAAACTATTATCCTCAATAGAAGAGGGAATGATATGAGAACCTTGAATTGCCAGCTAAAGCAAGGACTAAAGGAAGTAGTATGCTTCAAAAGTGGGCCAATTATTGCCTTAGTCTTCTAAATGGAATAAGGAGCAAATCAATCTTAAGAGAATCTCCTTCCACAAGTCGAGTGTTTAATTGTGCCCAATCTTACTAATCAGCCACCTTCCATACGTCAAGTGTTTAATTTTTGACTAATTATCCTCTTAATATTAAGAGAATCTCCTTGTTCTTTGCTATCCAGGCACCCTTGGCCTATGCCTTGTGCCTCAGTCTACCCTTTTGTTAAGAACCATCAATAATATTTTTTGTTTGCCTATCATAAAAATTAGAGAATCTTCTAAAATCTACTTATTATAATCTGATCTATAAATGAGCCTCCTTTCAAAATAGAGAAGACCTTTTGGCAATTTGTTTTAGAGAGCCTTTGGAGACTTGTTTGGAGTGAGTCTAGGAAAACTTTAGAGGATCCTCTACCAATACATTATAAAGAATATCCAAGGATGTTTTAAGCCAAGGGGCTCAAAGATGGTCTAATAAGTATCCCAAGTTAGAAACCTATCAAAAAACAAAGTATCATAAGTTAGAGATGTAAACCTAGGTTGCTAGAGACATGAGAAACAGTTGAAAGCCCCTTCTTCTTTTTTTGACAAATAAAAGCATAGAAAGATACATATATAAAGAAAAAAGGGAGCGCAAAGGCCAACCCAAAGCATATAGGAAGTATATAACAGGCGCCTAAAGGCAACAATAAAAAAGAAAAGGGGATACAAAAAATCTCACCTACCCTCATGTAGAACCTAACCAATCAAAAAAGTTAATTAAAGGTAAAGGTCTTGCATTTATAAACAACTTAGTCCAAGACTAAAAGCTACAAACAAAAGAGTTCTTCATCATATGAATCAAAAGCTCCTCATCGTCAAAGGCAATCCTGTTTCTTTCCTTCCACACCGTCCAAAAGAGACAAAAGGAAGCCACCATCCAAATCTTCTTATGCTTCTTGCCCACAAATGAGTCATACCAACCAAGGAGAATCTCTCTAACCAACCATGAAAGAACCCATGTCACACTAAATAGAGCAAATAATAAATCCTGCAAAACCCTAGTCTTAGAGCAATGGATTAGAATGTGATCAATAGACTCTTCTTGAGCAAGACAAAGGAAACATCTATTAGCTAGGGACCACCCCGTCCTCTTTAGTCGATCCAAAGTAAAAACTTTACTCCACGAAGCTTCCCAAGAAAAAAAAACCCACTTTGGAAGGAACACAAGAGTTCCATGATTACTACTCAAAAAGTGTTCTTTGATAGCTTGTAATAAACTCTTTTAAACACTTTTGAGTAGTAGTTATTGCCTTTTAACCCAATTAACATGTTAAGGACCCTTGCAATCAATTCTAATCAAATTATGTTAAGTTTTGGTGTTTTGGTAGCCTTTTGATCACCAAAACAATCCGAGATTGAGGAGAGTTATATGGAATCTTGGGCAAAGCAATTGGAAGCTCAGAAACATGAAGAACCGAAGCTTTGAAGTCCTTTGCCATAAGAAAATCCGGAATGCAAGGAGAAGAAGTAAAGAGAATTTGCCATGAAGCATATTCTTGATGACAGTCGTGTCAGCCACTTTTGGAGCACTTTCTAAAGTCCAATTGATGCATGCTATATGTCATTTCAAACCTCAGGAAGTCAACAATCCAATGCTTCAAACGGTGCGCAATTTGGAGTTGAAACGAAGAAGTTACAGCCACTACAAGTCAATCACTCTAAGCTGAAGAAAGCATTTTGCAAAAGTGTTGCGAAATCACCCTTTTGTTGCGAAGTGATTTCGCAGCCTTTTTGTACAGTGTGGTGGATTTCCTCCTGAAGTTGCCCGATATATGCGACAAGTTGGAAGTTGAGAACCTCAAGATGAAAGCCAACTTCGCAGCCCTGCGAGAATAACCTTTTGCTGCGAAGTGATTTCGCAGCCCTTTTTGTATGTCTGCGAAATCTCGCAGACATCATTTTCTCTTGCGAAATGGTCCTTAGTGCGTCCCGATATTTGCTACCGACATTGGGAGATATTTTCCATCATATTTTTGTTGTCTAAATCCCAAAATTCTCCTTGTAAGCCACCAATTACAAGATTCCTTAGCTTTTAAGTTAGTAAAAATAGTAAATATCCATGTAATAATTAGTTTTGTATTATGTTCATATATAAACCTCTCGAGAGCCTGTTCTCGGGGAGGAGACCTTTTGTAAAGTTTCGGAAAAGCAAGTAAAGTGCAGGTCCTTTGTTTTGCCTTACCTTCTCACTTTGTATTTTTTATTTCTTACTAAGTTATGCACTCTCTGAGGAATTTTCCCCAGAGAATGAGTAACTAAACCTTTAGTTCCTTGGAGCTAAGGTTGCCGAGGAAGGTTCCAAGTGCAAGAATGCAAAGCTCTGTGGTTTCAGCCATGAATGAAGAGGAAGTGAAATCCTTTAGTGATTTCTATGTTTTTGGTAAACTTAAAACACCTTAGAGTCACCTGGGCCAACACTTGGTAAGGCAAGTGATCTCCAACCATGAAGATGCACTAGTTTACCCCTTGCGAGCCTTTGGGAGGTGACTTGTAGGTAGGATTTTCTGGAATTGCCAACACTTGGTAAGCTTTTGGACTCCAAGGAGACATCCATTAGTTATCTCTTGCGAGCTTGAGAAGGGAAGTCCAAGGTTAAAGATCACCTTGAATGGTTAAAGCTTAGTGAGAGGTTTGAACCATTGCAAGTTGCATCAGTGAGAGAATTAAAGCTGAAATCTAATTAAAGGATGTATCTGTACCACACCGGTTAGAGAATTGACTATATGTTGATTCTCTCACACGAGGAAATGAACCAACTGACCTGAGCTATGTCTTTTGCATGAGGAACCTCCCCAGTGAACCTGACCCTCCAAGGAATGTTTTTCTTCCTAAGTAATTTCCATCACTTGCTTTGTAGTCATTTTAAATCTAAATTTTTACCAATCAAAGTTTTTGTTTTATTTCGTGAGCTAACCTTGAAATGAAAAAGTACCAATTCACTTTGAATTGGTATCATTTGTAATTTGGAAACCCTTCCCAGTGAACGATCCTAGAGCCGCTATACATAATAGTTTTTTCTTTGCTACCCTAGTATATGGTGTAATAGGTTATAAATTTTGTTGATTACTCCCTCAAACAAGGAGCACCAGCTGGACATGAATCAGCTGAGACACCAATTGAGCATGAATCACTCCAAATGGTTCTTCTTGGAATCATGACTATGTTTCCAAGCTCCAATGCACCATAAAGGGACTTAACATAAAATTTCCCATCTTTAGTCTTTTTCCATAGCACTCTATCCTCCAAATCTGCACTTACCCTCTTCCCTTATATAGTCAAAAGGAGTTGTTCCACCAAGTCCACCTCCTAATCATTAAAAGGCCTAGAGAAACAAGGGTTCCGATGCCACCCCCCCCCCCCCCCCCCCCCACCAAACGAAGAGTCCCAAACCTCCACCACCCACGCCTTTTTTTAAGCTGCCAAGGCATGCAAAGAGGGGAAAGAAACACACGAAGCATCGTCACCGCACCATTTATCCTACCAAAATCTCACTCTTCTACAATTCCCCCATGGAAAACACAATATTGTTACTCAATAAAGATCCTTCCTTCTTGATATCCTTTCATAACCCCACTCCATACCCCTCCCTCACTTCTCAAATACACCATCCCGCTTCTTCTACCCCAAAGTTTCTACTAATAACTTGCTTCCAAAGAGCCCCTCTTTCTTCCACAAAGTGTCAACTCCATTTATACAAGACGACCTTATTAAGAGTGGAAAGGCATCTAACACCCAAGTCACCCTTACTTTTATCTGAGCATACAACCGCCCACTTTACAAGATCAAGCTTCCGTTCCAAAGGAGCCCCCCTTCCAAAGAAAGTTCCTTTGGATCTGCTCTAATCTCAATCTAACCACTCCAAGCATGTGCAATAATGACATGAAGTAAATGGGCATACTAGACAAAGTGCTCTAAAATGAGAGTGATTCTCTCTCCTTTAAATATAAATTGTTTTTTTCCACATGGCTAACCTCTTATAAAACCTCTCCACCACATCCCAAACCGCCACAAATTTATGTGGTGCACCCAAGGGAAGCCCCAAGTAGGAGGAGGGAAGTGCCCCACCTTGCAATTGAGCTCAAGGCCAAAACCTTCAAATTCTCTACCCTCCCCACCGGTAAAATCACAATTTTGTCCAAATTATTTCTCAAACCCATAGTTCTGAAAGGCGCGCCTAAGGCGCGCCTAGGCTCGGGGCGGCGCGATGCCACCCTCCGGCGCCTCGCCTGAAGAGAGGCGACACCCCTTCACAAAGGCGCCACTTAGGCGCGCAAGGCGCTCGCCTCCAGCAAGGCGCGAGGCGGTCGCCCGAGTCGCCTCTGACAGCCCAACCAAGTACGCGCTCCTCCTCCTTCTTCTTCTTCTTCCTCCTCCAGTCGGGTTGCAGAGACGGGGCAACAGCCCTAGCTTTTTTTTTTTTTTTTCTGGGCCCAAAACGACGCCGTTTTGGACACTGTGCACTTAAGTGAACAGGGACCAAAATGACGTCGTTTTGGACCCTGTTCTTTTAAAAAAAAAAACTCCTTCCATCCAGCCCCCTTTTCTGGTCTTTCTCAACCCGAGACCACTGCCATTTTTTGCCCTAGCCTCTTCCGTGCTGAAGAAGTGAAGAAGAAGAAGAAAAAGAAGAAGAAAAATAGGGGGAAAATAGGAGAAAAATAAAGGGGAAATAGTCACGTACCTTCCGGACCTCGGTATTTTTCTTTTTTCTTCACTTTTCTGCATTTTTTTCCATTCTTACCTCATAACTCTCATTGGTAATTTTTTTTTTTAAATATAAATATTATATTTTGAGTTTTTGACATGAAAATTTTACAAAATAAAAATAAATAAATAAAAAGCACTCATGCATATTTGTTGTTAATGTGATATTTGATAATGTGATATGCATTTTTTTTCTCAATTTTTTTTCTTAATTTAATTATAATTATTTTATTGTGGAGTATAGATAATTTGTTTGCAAGATGGATAATGAGAGTGAAACTCAAGTGGACTCTAGTGCAAGTGGAAGAAGAGATCCGAGGTGGAAATATGGTCGTTTGGTTAATGAAAAAGATTTGAACACCATCATATGCATTTTTTGTGATAAAGTAACCAAAGGAGGCATCTATAGACACAAACAACATCTTGTTGGTGGATATAGAAATGCTAAAAAGTGTAGAAAATGTCCGGAACATGTTAGAGAAGAAATGGAAGAGTATATGAGTTCCAAGAAAAATCAAAAAGAGCAAATGAATATGGGGAGCGAATATGTTAATGAAGATTTGTTTGGTTTGGAAGATGAAGATATTGATGAGGAGATTAATAGTAGAACGAATGTCACCAACATTTCTAGTGGAGGTAGTAACCAAGGAGGAAGTGGTGGTAGGACGTTTTCTTCAAAAAAACCAAGACAAAAAGGTCCTATGGATCATTTTTTCACTCCTAATGCAGAGATGGTTGTTCAAAATCAAAGGAGTGGAAAGATGAATCAAACTACCATCAATGATGCCTACAAAAAGGAAGCAAGAGAAAGAGTTTGCACGCTTATCACAAGATGGATGTATGAGGCTGCTATTCCATTTAATGCAGTCACATATCCGAGTTTCCAACCAATGATTGAGGCTATTGGCCAATATGGTGTGGGTATGAAGGGACCAACTTTTCATGAGGTAAGAGTTACTAACCTTAAGAAAGAATTGGCTCTCACAAAAGATTTGATGAAAGATCATATGGTGGAATGGGGGAAAAATGGATGTTCAATTATGTCGGATGGATGGACCGATAGGAAAGAGAGAACTTTGGTGAACTTTTTGGTTAATTGTTCAAAGGGAACCATGTTCATGCAATCCATTGATGCTTCTTCAATGATTAAGACGGGAGAAAAGATGTTTGAGTTACTTGACAAATGGGTAGAGCAAGTTGGTGAAGAGAACGTTATTCAAGTTATAATAGATAATCACTCAAGTTATGTGATGGCAAGTAATAAATACTATTTCTTGAATTTTTATTTACTTTTAAAATTTGAATTATTTATCTTGAGAACTTATGTAAATTTATTATCTACAATTTCATATAGGGAGGTTGTTAGAATTAAAGCGTCCACATTTGTATTGGACACCATGTGCTGCACATTGCCTTGACTTGATGTTGGAAGATATTGGAAAGCTACCAAACATCAAGAGGACATTGGAGAGGGCTATATCACTAAATGGGTATATTTATAATCGCTCAGGGCTACTCAACATGATGAGGCGGTTTACTGGACAAAGGGAATTGCTTAGGCCTGCTAAGACTCGATTTGCAACTGCTTTCATCACATTATCGCGATTGCATGAACAAAAAAACAATTTGAGGAAGATGTTTACAAGCTCAGATTGGTCAGATAGTAAATGGGCAAAAGAGCAGAAGGGGAAAACTATAGCCAACATAGTTCTAATGCCTTCATTTTGGAACACTATTGTGTTTTGCTTAAAGGTTTCGGGTCCCCTAGTTTGTGTGCTTCGTTTGGTTGATGGTGAAAAAAAAACTCCTATGGGATACATCTATGAGGCCATGAATAAAGCTAAGGATGCAATTGTGAGAAGTTTTAATGGAAATGAAAAGAAGTACAAAGAAATCTTCAACATCATTGATAAGAGGTGGGAGATTCAGCTTCATCGGCCTTTGCATGCAGCAGGGTACTTTTTGAACCCGGAATTCTTCTATGATAAGCCAGAAATAGAGCATGATGCCGAGATTATGAGTGATTTGTATAAATGCATCTTAAGGCTAACAAGAGACCCTGCTAAGCAAGAAAAAGTTGTGGCCGAAGTGAGTTTGTTCACAAATGCCCAAGGACTATTCGGGAATGAGTTAGCTGTTAGGACAAGAAAGACTAGAGCACCAGGTTAGTTATTTAGTTTTGTTTATTTAAATGATTAGATTGTATTTTTGCTAAAATAGGTGAATTGTTTCACTAAATTGTTAATATCTATACTACAGCTGAATGGTGGGCTGCATATGGAGCTTCAGCTCCAAATTTGCAAAAGTTTGCAATGAAAGTCCTCAACTTAACATGCAGTGCATCAGGTTGTGAACGAAATTGGAGCATCTTTGAAAATGTGAGTGACCAAATCCAAAATAATTACAAGTAATAGTCTAATAGAGTCTTGAATGTAACTTAAAAGTTAAAATTTTAAAATATATTTATGAGCTTATGAATTTTTGCAGATTCATAGCAAGAGGAGAAATAGGTTAGATCATCAACGCTTGAATGAATTGGTGTACATCAAGTATAATTGAGCCTTGAAGAGAAGATACAATGAACGTAACACCATTGACCCAATTTCCTTGAAAGATATAGATGATAGCAATGAATGGTTGATAGGGAGAATGGAAGATGAGGATTCTCATGGAGGTGCACAAGATGATTTTGTATTTGATGATGACAATTTGACATGGGGTGATGTTGCTAGAGCTGCTGGAGCTAAGGAGGCCAGGTTTGATACTAGAGCTAGAGCTAGAGCAAGCTCAAGCATAATACCACCAATAAGGGGGATAGCTTCAAGTTCTAGAACTTTGCCTTCTTATTCACTAATAGATGAAGATGAAGATGAAGACATGGTTGATTCAACAGATGAAGAAGATGGGGAAGGCTACAAATGTGGTGATGGAAATGATGATGATGATGATTTTGTTGATTTAGAGGAGGAGTGATGATTGCTTGTTGTGGACAAATTTGTGATTTAAGTGTTTTTTAATGATGTTTTTGAATTGTGGACAAATTTCATGTTTTGGACCTTTAGGTTTGGAAACTTTGGATTTGGATATGTATTAGGCAATTAGCAATATGGATTTGGATTTGTTTTTATGCTTGGAGTTCTTTATTTTTATGTTTTTTGTTTATTAAATTGAAGTTTTGGATGATATTTGATGATTTATGTGTTGAGGACAAATAAATGATTGTTAAATTTGATTATATTATATAAAAATATATATGTAAATTAGGGTGCGCCTTACTTCACTAAAGCCCACGCCTTAGATGCGCCTTGCGCCTCAGGCTCCAGGACTACTTTGCGCCTTGGTGCGCCTTGAGCCTTTTAAAACTATGCTCAAACCTAAGATGGCTTTAAACTACATTAGCAACCAACTCAACTAAGCCATCTGATCTTGAGAAGCCTCACAAAATACAAACATCAGTAAACATCAAATGAGTGATTTAAGCCTCATCTTCACCCTTCCCCTTTACCCAACATCCTATCAAAAATCTCCCAGTCACTGCTTTATTGATAAGACTACTTAAAGCCTTCATCCCAATCACAAATAGATAGGGCGATAGAAGATTCCCTTGCCTCAATCCCATAGTGATATGAAAGAAACCTGACGGAGTGCCATTAACTAAAACAGATAACATCACAGTAGAAATGCACCACCTTATCCAGCCTGCCCACTTCTCCCTGAAACTCATTTTTTGCATCACCAAGAGCAAAAAATTTCAATTTAAGTGATCATACGCCTTCTCTATATCAAGCTTGCACAACACTCCCTTCTCATTGCTTTTCAACAAAGTATCTATAGCCTCATTTGCGATAAACACAACATCAAGGATTTGTCTTCTCTCAACAAAAGCATTTTGGGATCAATACACCACCTTACCTACCACCTTCTTTAGCCTTGTAGCTAACACCTTTGCCAACAACTTGTACAAGCCTCCCACCAAACTAATAGGTCTGAAGTCCCTAAAGTCTTCAACCTCTCCTTTTTTTACGACTAAAACGGGGAATGTAACATTCAAGCTCCTTACAAATCTTCCATACTCATGGAATTCTCTTAAGAAACCCATAACCTAGTCTTTCATGAACTCTGAACTAAATTGCCAAAACGCTAAGGAGTATCCATCCAAGCCAAGTGCTTTGTCCCCGCTCAGTTTTTAAAAGGCGAAGACTACCTCTTCCACAGAGAAAGCTTTCTCCAACTTGGCAGCATCCTCACCTCCAATTCTTTCAAAATCCAACCCATTCAAACTTGGATGCCAATCACCAGGTTTCGTCAAACAAATTCTAGAAAGCACTAACCACACCCCCTGAATCTCATGCTCTTCTGATAGGTAGGTTCCGTTACTTTTAATCTTGGCCAGATAATTCCCCCTTCTATGAGAGTTAGCCATCCTATGGAAGAAGCCAGTGTTCCTATCACCTTCCCTCAACCACACTTCTCTAGATTTGTATCCAAGAAACTTCTCTAGTTAAAAGCTCCTCATAATCCCCTCTCTGTTGCCACCCTTGATAGTCACTTTAATCTCCCTCAAGTTGAGGATTCTTATCCATCTAGTCATCTCAATAGTGAAGGCTACATCATTAATCTAACATCAAAATATTATCTCCACACTGCATCTATGCCTATATTAGCTCCCCCTGCAAAAGAACATTAAAATAAAGCGTACTTCCAACTACCCCTTTAATCCCCATGTTCTCCACAAATACTTCCATGCATATCAAAGCCCATATCCAAGGACCCATGACATTCCTCAAAAAATTACAACAATTCTTCTTGCAAACAAATCAACAAAGAAGTAGTCTTGACCTCCCCTCTTTTATTCAAAAAGCTTGATTAGAAACCCCTTTTGATCGCTCACAAAATGTCTTTTTGGTATTCTTTTAGAACTAACAAAGTAGCAAAACAAGAGGAGACTAGGAAACTTGGATTCAACCAACCACCATAGTTACTCCCAACTAGAGTTAGCAATGAAATGAATTTTCTATTACCCAAGAATTTATTTACCTTAATAAACATTGTATTCTTATTGTCACTAAACTAAATCAAATTAAGAGCCAGCAAATACATTGTATTTTCTTGTGAAACCCACCTCTCTACAACAAATCTCTCCCCACCAATAATAGAAAAAAAAACCGAAGTAAGAAAGAAAACCCAAGATTTGAATTGAAACATTCATCCTTCTGTTATAAAACCAAATTTCTTCTAAAATCATCTTCTTTGTGTAACTCAAACACTTCACTCTTCATGCTCAGCAACTCCTTTCTTTTTTTCTTTTTTTTCCTTTTTTTCAAAATAGAAACAAACATCTTCATTCATCAATCAATTGATAAATACAAGGACAAGCAACCTTCAAAGATGTACAAAGTTTGGCTAGAAAGTAACCAAGTACCTAGATCCACAAAAACTAGCCCAACCCCAAAAGGAGAAAACCAACATAAATATAGTAGAGAAACATTAGAAATTCAAGGTGGAAGGAGATCTCCAACAAAGGAGGCCAAATGCTTGGCTCCTTGGTAGGCTAATTAATCTCCAACTTGGTTATCTGAACAAGGAACCTAAGAGAAGGAACAACCCAACTCACTAATAACATCTATGATTTTATGCATCTAGTTGTCAAACTTTCAGAAGCCTCTTTCTCTACTAGTCACCCAAGATACAATAGCAAAATCTCCCTCTATAGTTAGATTGGATAGGCATAAAGCTTTGGCTTGTAGCAAAACCCTTGATAATGTCAATATCTCCACATTGATAGTCAACCCTAATTCTGTATGTTGAGATTAAGCTCTGAATATTGTACCAAAATAATTTCTAATGAGACCTCCAATACCTATCTAATCAAGGCTATCCAAAGAACATTCATTAAAATTTAACTTTATCGGACCCACTAAAAAGGGTAAACAATCAATCATAAATTTCTTCTTTAACCTATTTGAATATCAAGCACTCTTCCAATCTAGCATTAAAAGAGACAAAGGAATATCCGCAAGAGGCTTAGTGACCAAGGCCCATAGGGCGGGGAAAAAAACAAATCAAGTTCCAGATGGCATCATAAAATCCCCATTTATCCTAAAAAATTTGTGCATTCCTCTCCAACCATATCAAAGAATAAAGCAACCACTTACCAAAGACTCTTCCCTTTTGGTAAGCTTCCAAATCTCTTAAAGGACATTCCTAACATCCCTACTATGCCTCTAGGAGAAACCCATTTAAGATTGGACAAGCAGACCAATCCATGCCAAAATACTAATGCAATGGGACAATGAAGAAAAAGATGATCGGCTGATTCACAACTCTTCAACCACCATCTTCCAGTAGCCAATTTTTACAATTTGTAATCAACCCAAATATTGATAAATCTTGCATGGAGCACTAAAATAGAAAGGTCCATCTTTTTGCCAATAACGGTTTTCCCTATAGGGAATCAAACTTGGAACCTACCACATCTTCACCTCAATCCTTCACCACTTGAGCCAAGCCTCAAGTGTAAAATAGAAAATTCATCAAACAAGAACTATTGGATCTAGGTCATTTCTAGCAATCAGCTTAAAATTCCAAGTAATAAGTTTCAAATTCAAGCGGAGCATAATACAAGCATGCTATGAAGCACTTCAAATATAAGACCATTAGACTCGAACTGTTTTTGGTGACAAGGATAAACACATAAAACTAGCAAAGACCATTAGAAATGTGATCAAGTTGAGAGAACAAATATTATATTCCCTCTAGTATAAGAATAAATATGTGACTATCAATTGTTGAAATTGGTGTCAATTTTTATGCAGTAGATTCTATATTCTAATAGCCACTCAACCTAGCTTCCACTAATAAATTAGATGAAAAGGCATATTCTTGGAACAAACATAAAGCTATACTTCCATATCCAAAAGAAGGATGTTATTATAAGTAAGACATATAAGAGTTACGTACCTCACACCCATTTCTTTGTTGGTACAAGGTCTCTGTGTCAATAAGGAGAAAAGAAAATTTGAACCCAAGAACTTATTTGGGCTTAAGAAATTATCGTGTGCATTGGCATGTTGAGACCAATTAACTTTAGGGCATTTTTCATCAGACTTAAAACCTTCACCCAAATTGCTACCACTGCACATAAACCACAAATACTTAACCAGTCAAGATAGGGAAAACAAAAGAATGAAATTTAAAAACAAAACTAAATAACAAATCAAAATCAGATAGTTACTCTCTTACCTCATGTGCTTTTCCTTTGTCATTTGTTAACATATTTGCTTAACTCCTACCCTACAAAAGTACAAAGTAAAAGGAAATGAAGGAAAAATCTTTCCTTATAAATGGTGCATAAGCTAAACTAGACAGTTGTTGCTCCATGTCAGAGCAATTCTACAAAAGTAACCCTTAGTCCATTCAAGTATATATTTTGATTCTGCTGAATGCAATAAATGCCAAACAAAAATTGTAGGAATGGATATTACATCTCATGGTTCCATCATGAAACTCCTATGCAAGCTATGGGAATTTATCTGTATTAATAGGATGCTTCTCGACAGTTTATATCCACAGAGGTCATCTAATCTTTTTACAAGCTAAACAATGCTGTCCTGTTCAACAGAACACATAAAACTACAATATTCACATTGTAAAAAAATTTACAACTTTTTTGAGAAACAGACATTGATTTCATTGATTTTTATTTCCTTCAAAGTTTCTACAGGAATCAGAGTTAAAGATGTACTCACCCTTTTGTAATACACTTTATATCATATATGCCCAAACACACATCTCTTGTGGGCCTATCAAATAAAAATGTTTCTAACAGTTATGTTGTGCCCAAAGAAAATACTCCATATGTACTGGATTCCTGCTAGAGTGCCTGTTACACTTTATCTTTGAAGCTTCATCTCTCACCTTCACACCAGAAGCTGGAGTGTTTCACATTAACAAGACAAACCAGACCTGATAATGTCCCTCTCCATCGCAATCTCACTTTTTTCCCCACATCTTTCTGCAAAGCTAGAGTAAACATACAAAGACCTATGTCTCTGTATCTATGTGCCAGCATTGATGTTATTGAGATAACTCAAATTTAGTTACAGGATTGTTCAGATATTTATTTGGTATCAACACAATTCAAGCCCTAAATCTAAAAATGATAATTCGCTTTTCAAACTTCTCTTATGATTAACATTAGACCAAATGGCTGTGTTAATGGAATGGCATTGGTGGAACAAGCAAACATACTAATAATCTTGAAGAGAAGTATGAAGAATGCAAAGACCCAAACAAGCTTACTCAATGTGTCAAGCTATAAAATAAGATAAAATGCACCTGACAAACAGCAAATGTCAAATGGAAAACCGCAAGAGAGGCAAGGAAATATCACAAGATTCAGAACAGATTGAGCATTAAGAAGTCACAACAGTCCAATAAAAGTTTAATCCAAGGTAACAGCACATCAGCATCAATTAATCATCACAAATTTTGAACTTAATAGTAGAGACAATCACTTTTATCAGGTAGACGATTAAACACTTGAGGATTCAGGAAGCATAGCCAACTAGGAGCAATTAGAATGATATATCTCACTTTCTACCCCAAAGCATGATGTTGGACTCATGTAGTATCTTTAACCAACTCCAGAGACATCAACTCCTCCCATCATAAACTGAACACTTGATCAGTATCATAGGAAAGCCAAACCTCGTGTTTCATGAATTTTGAGTAATCTAGCATCCGATTTTGACTTCTTGTATTCTGATTTATTTTCCAAGAAAGTCATTAATCCATATAAGAATGAACTTTGAAGAATGCAAGAATCCTAAGAAGCAGAGTTTAACTCCATCAAAGCATAAGACAAACAACTGCATTCAAAAAAGAAATTGGAAGAAAGATACTAATTTACTGAATAACAATAGTCCCCTGCAACCAACCAATTTTGCAATAACTCATAACTGATTAAACTTGGGCTCCTAGGAGGACTGAATTTCAACATAGAGAAAAAAGGTTCACAATAAACAGGCATTTTGCAGAAGTTTTTGACAAACAGTTTATGAAACTCTCCTTCAAGAACAAAAATATTTTTTATTATTTTCCCACGCTTTCTCAGAAAAGCACAAGCAACCGACTCCAATTTCCCAAATACATATATTCCATTTCCTGTTAATTAAATTGAAAAATCAGTTATTTTGTATTCTTTTCTCACACTTGCACGGCAACCAAACAGAGCACAAGCAAATCACTCCAATCCCCCAAAATATACACATTCATTTCCCATTATTTAATTGAAAAATACTATATTTTGTATGCATTCCCCACAAGTCCCCAGCAACCATACCGAACACAAGAAAATCACTCCTAATACCCCAAAGTACACAAATCCCATTTCTCATTTATTAGATTGAAAGTCATTTTATTCTCCGTCCTTCTCCCACCATTTCTCACCAACCAAACAGAGCGCAAGAAAACAACCCCAACCCCCCAAAACACATGCACTCCATTTCACTAACACTTCATGAACAACCCCTGGATTTCCAATGGCAATGCTGGAAAAATGAAGAACAATAGAACCCTAAAAAAGTGAACAAACCGTCAAAAACATCCAAACATCACGTCATAAATCAATAACACTACAAAACATCCAGAAAAAAGAAACCCTAGAAACGATTCGGACAGTAGCTACAGAGATTGAAACTCCCAAAAATAATGAAATTTCACATCAATATATTTAAAAAAATAAAATATTAAAATAAAAACAAATTAAAATTTTTAAAAAAAAATGAGATCATCCTAATACGGTATGGCAATATGAGGTTGAAGAAATGAAGAAAAAAAACTAGAGAGAGAAAGAGAAACCTTGGGAGGTGTACGATTAGAAAAGCCCTGGGAGGTGTGCGGTTAGAAAAACCTTTGGAGTTGTACGATTGAAGTGTGGTTTACTGCTTTCATGGAAGAGAGGTGGAGGAATGTTAGAGAGAGAAGCTTCAAACTGGTAGATGGCGGGAGCCCCGGCACATTTCTGAACATTTTGTTTCGCAAGCAGTGATTAGGTCACAGCCGGGGATTATAGCAACTGTGACATAAGCGGGTTTGGCCCAACCCATTAATGAATTCGGCCCGAGCCCGCAGGCCAAGGCCTTGTATTTCAAGAAACAAGCTGAGGCCCAAAGTCATGGTGGGCTTTAGGTTTTAAACCTATTTTATTTTTATTTCAAATTTTTTTAAAACTTTTAAAATTTCTTGTTTTAGTGTTGCTGAGGTCTTGGCTGCTATTGGGAATGTGGGGATGATTGGCTTGTCATGAAACCCATTCTGGATTGGTATTATGGTCCTAGAATTGACAATCTTCTTGCACTTCTCATTGGTGGGATTCTCATTGCAATGCATACCGTTCTTTCAATGTCATTAGCAATGGTTTCCATTGTTTATCTTGGTAGAAGTCAACTATTTATTTGAAAGAAAAAAAATATATGCTTTGATGAAGGTTTATATCGTGGGACTCCCAAGAAGAATTTTGTAATTGAATTGATTTGAGTTTGACATTTTTTTGTAGTTTTGTATTTCATTTTGGGGTTTTTTTAGTTGTCTTAAAGCGGTTGTTGTAATTCCCTCAATGAACTTCCTAATTATGTGTAGAAATTATGATTTTGAGTTTATTCATTGTCTCGTCCTCATGTAATAGAAAATTTATTCTTTTTTCTTTTATATCAATACGCTTCATAAAGTTTTTCCCTTCTAGAGTTTCTAACGAGCAAGAAATTGTTGAGTTGTGTGAAGTGTAATTTCAATGTTGGGAGAATTCTTATAGCGTTACTACTAAATAGTTAGGAGCCCATGAAAGAATTGATTAGTAATTCTACAATGAGCTCGAAATTAAAGTTTAATGGTGTTAAAGATCAAATTCTGGATGAGGAAGTTTGTCAGAAAAATTTGAGTAAAGCGATAATATCAAACTCTACCCTAAATTTTGGGATTAAGGGCTGAAGTTATGAAATGAATTCTAATTAGGGTAATGGTTGATCGAATTCAAAGAATAAATGAGCTAATTCCAAGTCTTGGCAAAATGTGGAATGTTGGAATTATGGATTGTCTAGTCACATAAAAAAGAATTGTCAATCATTGAAAAATGATGAGAACAAAAAAGACTCTACCAATGTTGCGATTGAGGAGGTATTGTTGGAAATCCAAAATTACTCCATTCCTTGGCCTTAGATTACATAAGGGGCATGCATTTATCTTAGACTACTTTAGATCTACCATAGAAAGAACTAGTGGTCATAAAAACCATAAAATACTAGATCTAGAGGTTGGAACTCAAACCTATAATCTAGATGTTCCCAGATCAATTCCAAGTCAAAGAAGTCATCAAGGAAGATTATGAAACCGTACTTAGAGAACACTATGGGGCTCGTCTACCCAATGTTTTTCCACATGATCTCTCCCTCCATGGATGTTTGATACGAGAGAATGGTGGGCTTCTCTCTCTCCTTGAGGGTGGCTAGGGTTCTTCTTTTTGGAATCTCAAAAAATTAAATAGGAATAATGAAGCCCTAATTCCTAAGAAGGGTTTATATAGGCTTCCTTGTGGGCTTAAGTAACTTGAGTCCAAATTAGGTTTGGGTCACCTAATTTAGGCCACTTAGGTCCTAATTAATTAATTAGCCTTACTAGGCTATGATTAATTAATTAGTCAATTCCATAAAGTTAATTCATAAGATTTAATATAACCTTATGTTTTTACCAAAATGCTCTTGTGCATACTTATAAATTGCATACCCAAAATACCTTAAAAACATGTATCACCATGAATTAAGAGCTTAAACAAGGACCACTAGGACCTATATAAAAAGATTAGTCGCCTAGAATCAAATTCTAAAGTTGATTTAACTTTCCACTAAAGAGAGTCAACTACACCTTAGTATCCTATGAAATTACAATGAATTAAAGCTCAAATTCGCGACTTACTATTCATAGCATGCAGATTCCACATAAACTAATGTCCATAATCTAATAAGGTAGTGTTATTAACCCATCAAGATTACCTCTCAAATCCTAAAGTTATAAATCCTCCTATTATATGGGCAATTAACATACTCTAACTCCAATGAACATATGTCAAATTTTCACTAAAGGAAATATCATGGTCATAGTCTTCTAGAACATATGTCCTTTGGATCACCCAAAAGTACATATTATCTCAATCCTATGAAATATCATGGTGTCTCTATTGGGAATACTTATTACCAATGTTTTCAGAACCGGATCGGTCATTGAACCGAAAAAGTTACCGGTTCACGGTTCACTGGTTGGACTAATGGTCGAATTGCGGTCGAACCGGTGATGTCATAAATATATAATTTATATTTTATTAAAATTAAAATAATTTTAAGCAATTTATATGATATTAAAATTATAGCATTTCATTTTTTATGTATTTGATATGTCTATTAAATGATAAACATAAATATAAATGTATTAATAAATCAAATTTTATTAAATAAAATATGTTTAATATTTACATATGAGAAGAAAATTATAACATTTAATTTTATTTACATATCTATGCATTTTATTATTTTAAAATTTTAAAAAATATATTAATTAATTTATATTTTCATATTTATTGTTAATAATTATTATAAAAATAATCATGAATACAAATATTTATATTTGTTTAAATGTTTTATATTATAAAATTTTGCAAACAACATTAATATAAAACATTGTTACCTATATGTATCAAAGGAGTCGTGCAACATAATGGTTAACATCACTCTTTTGTAAACCTTTGAACTAAGGTTTAAGTCCTCACAACACAACACATTTGCATTTATTATTTTTTATAACCAAATCCCACATCGGAAACTCACAAATATAATGAGTTCCATAAATAGCCCACACGTTGAAGAAACAAGTGAGTTGCTCAATGGGCTGGCTAGTAGGTGGGCTGCTTGTAGGCTTGGCTGGCTGGTGGCAGGAAGGCTGCTGTAGGGCCAATGCCTCACATGTGTTTTGGTCAATCCACATGTTGACCGGCTCACAGAGAACCAGATGGTTCGTTTGGTTCGACGGTTCAACTGTTGGTCCGTCCGATTCGATGCCAGTCCAAAGCCCTTTACGGTTCAAAAGCTGAAACAGACCGAATCAGGGTCCGATCGACGGTTCAATTGACTAGTCCGGTCCGATTTTTAAATCATTGCTTATTACTATCAACTTCCATCAATAGCAACCCAATCCATAGGGATATATGACCACTTTAGGATTTCACCCATAGGTCAAAAGCCTCCTGTTAATTTTAGCATGAACTCAATATCCCCTTAAGGTTGCAAATCCATGCAATATATAGTATCTTAGTGAATCAAGACAATTTGATAAGCTTATATCATGATTAACCATAGGTCATATCTAATGTGTAACCTTACACACTAATACACTCACCATGAAAAAACTATCCCAATAGCTAAGACAAGTCATACCTTCAATTATGAGGTAGTGCATTATAATCTGCGTTAGATTGCCTGAATCTATGAAACGACCATGAACAACTTATTATCTTGAAACAAACTCATAACTTGTATTCCCTATAAAACTCTTAATGCACTCAAGTCATGTACAATGTAAGTGATATGTGTTGAATGTTCTAATCAATATCAATGCATAAAAGGGATAGAAAATGGACAATAAAGTCTATCTTTATTATGACATATGTTGCTTTTAGGGGATAAATCCCAACTAACTCCCTCTAGTCCAAAAAGCAAACTGGTCGCTAGGAAAAAAAAATATATGTTTTACAGCCATATCACCTATTTGTACTGTCTCACAAAAAAAAATAAAAAATAGCACTTCCTTTCTATGCATTTTCTCTTGCAATAAGACTTTGGTTCTTTAGACTATGCCACTATCCTATTGTTATCACATAATAACATCTTGGATGATATAACCAAGGGAACTACCCTTAAGTCAAAAGGCTTTCTTTGTTGCTTCAAAAGGTAATATATGCTTGACATCAGCCTAAAGCTCCAATCCTGGATTGGATTAATAGCTACTCACTATTCTTACATACAAAACAAATATCCAGTTTAGCACATAACATTGCATGCATAAGGCTACCAATTGTAAAGGCATAGAGTATTTCTTTAATGTGATTTCTTTCCTCAGATGTCCAAGGACATTAATCCTATTAAAGGCAACTCCGAACTGAAGGGTAACAAACTCTTTTTGAAGTCCTGCATCATGCACTTGATCAAATGTTCTTCAATGTAGGTACGATACCACAATTTTCCTATTCTTGCAGTCTCAAAAGACCTTAATCCTAATAATACATTACGTCCCTTCTAAATTTTCATCTAGAATTGAGTAGACAACCATATCTTGAATGATGACAATGTCCTTATATCAGTCCAAATAAGTAGATTGTCATCCACCTATAAGATCTTATAGCACTACCACACTTCCTGCACCTTCTTATACATACAAAGTCCTTTGCTATGAAAATGACTAGTTGTATCATATAGATACTAACATCGAGATTACCATTCTAGAATGCTATCTTGATATCCAATTGTTATATCTCATAAATGAGATGCATTGTAATGGATACGAGCATTTTGATGGATTTGAGTATGGCTATTAGTGAAAAGGTTTTTCATAGTCAAAACAATGTTTCTAATTATAATCTTTTACTACACTTTAACCACATAAAACTCAAATTTTCCATCGATCTATGTATGCATTCCTCTTGTAGACCAAACTAACATCTATGGGTTTCATCCCCTTAGGTGTTTCTACAAGAACCTAAACTATGTTAGAATACAAAGATTCTAACTATTTCTTCATAGCTCTTTACCATAAATGAGCACCAACACCACTCACCACTTCATCATAATTTGTGGGAACCTTCTACTATGATGAGGTATGGGTGTACTAAAAGTCATAGGAATGGTATGCCTCTAAAACTTTAAATCCATAATGTCTTGTGCAATGTGGGACTTGTTGGGATTGAGCCCTATAAAGCATGACATGATATAACAAACTAATATACATTTATAAATTTTATTTATTCACGTTTCTTGGTTTTCCTTTATCCTATTTGCGTTTCAATTAGATTTTTGAGCACACATGCTCATATATCTTACATTGTACATGACTTGAGTGTATTAGGAGTTGCATAAAGGATACGAATCATAGGTTATTTATAAGTAGATAAATTGTTCATAATCAATTCATGGATTTGGGTAATATTCTAATAAATTGTCTTAGTTATTTTGATGAGTTTCTCATGGTAAGTACATATTATGTGTGGTTATACATTGAACAAGACCTATATTGAATTATGAAGCTATCAATTGTCATGATTCACCAAGTTACTATACTACATGGACTCTCAACCTTGAAAGGATATTGAGTCAATGCCAAATTCAATAAAAGGCTTTGACATATGGGTGAAACTCTAAGATGGTTAAATATCCTTATGGATCGAGTCATTGTTGATGGAGGTTGATAGCAACAAGTGACTCATGCCCAATTGGTGTCTCAGCTGATTTGTGTTCAGCTGGTGCTCCTTGATTGAGGAAGTGATCAACAAAATTTATACCTATAACACCATACACTAGGGTAGCAAATACAAAGCTACTATAGTATAGTGGCTCTAAGGATCGTTCACTGGGAATGATTTGCAAGCAATCAAGGATACCAATTCCAAGTGAATTGGTTTTGTTTCATTTCACGGTTAGCTTAAGGAATAAAACACAAACTTTGATTTGTAAAGGTTGAGACTTAAACTAACTAACTTAACATAAGTTTGGAATAATTTAGGAAGAAAAGCATTCCTTGGAGATTTAGGTTCACTGGGGTGGTTCCTCATACAAAAGACATAGCTCCGGTCAGATGGTTCATTTCCTCGCATTAGAGATTCAACTTATAGTCAATTCTCTAACCGGTGATGTACAGAGACTCCTTCAATTAGATTTCACTTTAATTCTCTCACTGATACAACTTGCAATGGTTCATGCCTCTCACGAGCACTTACCATTCAAGGTGATCTTTAACCTTGGACTTCCCTTCACAAACTCGCAAGAGATAACTAATGGATGTCTCCTAGGAGTCCAAAAGCTTACCAAGTGTTGGTAATTCCAGAAAATCCTACCTTGAAGTCACCTACCAAAGGCTCGCAAGGGGTAAACTAGTGCATTTCCACGGTTGGAAATCACTTGCCTTACCAAGTGTTGGCCTAGGTGACTCCAAGGAGTTTTAAGTTAACTAAAAACATTGAAATCACTAAAGGATTTCACTTCCTCTTCATTACTAGCTAAAACCACAGAGCTTTGCATTTTTGCACTTGGAACCTTCCCCGGCAACCTTAGCTCCAAGGAATTGGAGGTTTAGTTACTCATTCTCTGGGGAAAACTCCTCAGAGAATTCATAACTAAGAAATAAAATGAAAAAATACAAAGTGAGAAGGTAAGGCAGTAGAAAGAAAAGACCTTTACTTGCTTACCAAACTTTTACAGAAGGAACTCCTCTCTGAGAACAGGCTCCCGAGAGGTATTTATATCAAAGCAATATAAAACTAATTCTTACACTGATATTTGGTCTTTTTACTAACTTAAAAACTAAGGAATCATGTAATTGGTGGTTTACAAGGAGTATTTTGGAATTTAGACAACAAAAATCTAATGGAAAATATCTCCCAATGTCGGTAGCAAGCTTCGGGAGGCTTCCGGAGCCATTTCGCAGGAGAAAAGTGGTGCCTGCGAAATTTCGCAGACACCCAAGAGGGCTGCGAAATTATTTCGCAACACCAAGCTATCTTCACCAGGCTGCAAAGTTGGCTTCCATCTTGAGGTTTCCAGCTCCCTTCTCGCGGCATGGTTCGTGCATCGTCAGAAGGAGAAACACCTTACTGTACAAAAGTGCTGCGAAATTCTCGCAACACATGGCTGATTCCGCAACACTTTAGAGTGACTGGCTTGTAATGGCTGCAACTTCTTCGTTTCAACTCCGAATCGCGTACCGTTTAAAGCATTGGATTGTTGACTTCCTGATCTTTGAAATGGTATATAGCATGCATCATTTGGACTTCAGAAAGTGCTCCAAAAGTGGCTGCTACGACTGTCATCAAGAATAGGCTTCATGACAGATTCTCTTTGCTTTTTCTCCTTGCAATCCGGATTCACTCTTGGCAATTGAATTCTAAGCTTTGCCCAAGATTCCTCATAGCTCTCCTCATTCTTGACTTGCTTTGGTGATCAATATACTATCAAAAACACCAAAACTTGCACAAAGTGATCAAAATTGCTTTAAAGGATCCTTAACATGCCAATTGAGTTAAAAGGCCTAAACTACTACTCAAAAGTGTTAAAAAGGATTAATTAAAGGCTATCAAATAGCACTTTTTGAGTAGTAATCAACAAGTATTCTCAATAGAGGCACAATGATATCCAACATACTCAATGGCATATGAATTTTATTTTTTCACAAAATCAAAAGACATTTATATTATAAATATATGTGATGCAACATTTAATGTATATATCATTAACCTTCTTATATTCATGTAGTGGATAACTATAAACTAAAATTTGACTTAAGTTGTATTTGGTTGGTTAGATGAGATATGCTTATCTTAAAATATCACTTTCAGGGGATATGACATCTTTATCTTAACCATATCATGCACACACATAAGTAAACAATAAAGAAAAACATGAGATTTTTAACATGGTTTGGTGATTAATGTAATCTTTACATCCATGGAGTGCATTAACACTCAATAATTCATTAATCAAAAGAGACAAAGGATTATAATGGTGAAGCTTTTGAAAAAACCCTCAATTGTAGTCACACTCTCCAAAAAAACCTTAAAATATAAAAGGGTTAAAAATATAATAGAGCACACTCATCATTCATCATATATATATATCTCCATGAGGCACTATCCCCTTTAACTCCCGTGAATTGACCATGCAACTTGAACCTCATGAGCTAATCGGGAAGCTCAACCCCTAGCATACCAAGTGAAGTAGAATAAAACTAATTTAGGCTTTACAATCTATGCTTTGAACATTATATTCGTTGAGATATATCATGTCATACTTATGTATAGTTTATAAAAAGAATAAACAATGAAATGGAAAACATAATGCATTTCAACATTCATATTGTTTAGAATAAAAATTTTGTTGTTGCTATAACAAATGCCACCTCAATAGCTCACATACCTATACTATTCACAAGATCAAACCCTTGAAATTCTCATTTTTTATTTTTATTTTTTATATATACTTATTTTTTCCTTTACAACATCTCATGAAATCGCATAAATAGGAACTATGATTTCTTCATTGCAAGGGGGAACCTCAGGCCTTGATTGACAAGTGTTTTGCTTGCCAGACAAAACAACCTTCATGGCCAGCAAGCAAAATATGGAAAAATACCTCATGTTGATATCATTAAGCAACTTTGAACTCTTTCTGGTTAGTTCCCATATATTTTTGGTAGGTATAGACAAAAGCTTATTCTTCTTGACTATAAAGCTTATCAACTCAGGAAACAATTGCAGTTAGTGATATTTGTAGACCCTTTCTCATTTCTCTTTCTTGTTCCATTTTGTGTTGTTGTAGTTGGTACAATCTAAAGTATAGTAGTATACTTTGGTATAAATGGGTCTTGGTTCCTAGTGCACGACCAACAATGTTTTTTTCGACTAACTTACTTCGAGCGAACGACGAACGTATCTGTAATAAGATGTGTCCAGATGGTTTTTATTTGGCACACTATTTCAAAACTTAAGTTAGTTTTTGAAAGAAATGAGTTATGCCTTTTTTTAAGGAGCTTCATTCACACTTGAAATTGATGTCTAGTGACATTTTATTCTAGCAGAGTTGTAACATTTTATGTGGTTTTTTAATGCTTTAAATGTCAATAATTGACCTTGCGAATAACAACTTTTGGGCTTGAAGTTAGGCGTTTATATTCATGATTACTCCTGACATAACGATTCAGTACATTTATTGCTTGCATAATAAATATGGACACTACTTGGATATCTTTTTGTTCGTCTAACATCTGGATGATAAATGGATTTATACTTATATGGATGTAGGGTCCCACAATTTCCCCAAAAATTTTCTATCAGATCCGTCTAATCACTAGATGGGCTGCTAGAAAGAATTTAATTTAGACTTGCTTGTTGAAAAAGTTTTCAAATTTCATTTTTTGGTGCCAAAGGAACACATGTCTGATACGCAGGATTCAAGGCGACACATGAAAAAACAAGAGATTACTAATGATATCTATGTTATTCATTTTGATGGCAAAGCATAGCGTGATGAGGAAGTTCTTACTTTTAAGTAATGTGCTTGTGCCGTTTCGCTTTTCCTTTTGCTCATACTTTAAGTAATTGGACTTATGTCATTTGGTTTTGTCTTTTCATTTTTTCGCATTTTGTTTACACTTTAGGCAATTGGACTTGTACCGTTTGGCTTTGTCCTTCCGTTTTTAATGGTCATTTAGGTGCTTGTTAGCACATAGCCGGCTTTGGCTTTGGTCTTCATTTTTTAGTGATTTAGTTAGGTGCTCATAAGCACATAGCCGAATTCAGCTTTTTTATTCTACTTTTAGCACCTTAGTTAGGCACTTGTAAGCACATAACCGGATTCGACTTTGTTTTTCCGCTTTTAACAATTTAGTTAAGTGCATGTGAGCATGTACCTGGAGTTGACTTTGTTCTTCCATTTTTAGCGATTTAGTTAGGTGTTTATAAGCACGTAGCTAGATTCAACTTTATTCTTCCTCTTTTAGTGGTTTAGTTAGGTTCTTATAACCAGGTAGCCAAATTCGGTTTTGTTCATCCACTTTTAGTGGTTTAGTTAGGTGCATGTGAGCACGTAGTTGAATTCAACTTTATTCTTCCTCTTTTAGCGGTTTAGTTAGATGCTTGTAAGCACGTAGCTGGCTTTGTGTTGGCTTTGAGGTCATTGGACTAGGTTTGTGGTGGCTCATTCGGCTCACACAATGTCCAGAGGCTATCTGCGCCCGTAACTCTTTGTTTTCCTAGTTCAATTGCTTTGCATGCTGAAGTAGGGATTGCATGCCCTGTTCATACTGTTCCTGCTTTCTCTCCATTTTGGCCTGCCACGCATGGAATTGATCATCCATATTTATCGAATGGGATATGTTTCAAGAGGTACGTTAGTCATTTGCACTTAAGGCTTTTTGTTCGTTTCTCATCAACGGTGCCAATTATTGATGCATGGCCAACAATGTTTTTTTCGGCTAGTTTCCTCCAAGTGAACGATGAGCGTACCTATTGATTACTACTCAAAAAGTGCTATTTGATAGCCTTTAATTAATCCTTTTTAACACTTTTGAGTAGTAGTTTAAGCCTTTTAACTCAATTGGCATGTTAAGGATCCTTTAAAGCAATTTTGATCACTTTGTGTAAGTTTTGGTGTTTTTGTTAGTATTTTGATCACCAAAGCAAGTCAAGACTAAGGAGAGCTATGAGGAATCTTGGGCAAAGCTTAGAATTCATTTGCCAAGAGTGAATCCGGATTGCAAGGAGAAAAAGCAAAGAGGATCAGTCATGGAGCATATTCTTGATGACAGTCGTAGCAGCCACTTTTGGAGCACTTTCTGAAATCCAAATGATGCATGCTATATACCATTTCAAAGCTCAGGAAGTCAACAATCCAATGCTTCAAACGGTGCATGATTCGGAGTTGAAACGAAGAAGTTGCAGCCATTACAAGTCAATCACTCTAAAGTGTTGCGGAATCAGCCTTTTGTTGCGAGAATTTCGCAGCACTTTTGTACAGTAAGGTGTTTCTCCTTCTGACGATGCACGAACCATGCCGCGAGAGGGAAGCTAGGAACTTCAAGATGGAAGCCAACTTTGCAGCCTGGTGAAGATAGCTCGGTCTTGCGAAATGATTTCGCAGCCCTCTTGGGTGTCTGCGAAATTTCGCAGCCCTCTTGGGTGTCTGCGAAATTTCGCAGACACCATTTTTTCTCCTGCGAAATGGCTCCTGAAGCCTCCCGAAGCTTGCTACCGACATTGGGAGATATTTTCCATTAGATTTTTGTTGTCTAAATCCCAAAATACTCCTTGTAAACCACCAATTACATGATTCCTTAGTTTTTAAGTTAGTAAAAAGACCAAATATCTTTGTAACAATTAATTATATATTGGTTTGATATATATACCTCTCGGGAGCCTGTTCTCAGGGAGGAGTTCCTTCTGTAAACGTTTGGTAAGCAAGTAAAGTCTATTTTCTTTCTACTGCCTTACCTTCTCACTTTGTATTTTCATTTTATTTCTAAGTTATGAATTCTCTGAGGAGTTTTCCCCAGAGAATGAGTAACTAAACCTCCAATTCCTTGGAGCTAAGGTTGCCGGGGAAGGTTCCAAGTGCAAAAATGCAAAAGCTCTGTGGTTTTAGCTAGTAATGAAGAGGAAGTGAAATCCTTTAGCGATTTCAATGTTTTTAGTTAACTTAAAACACCTTGGAGTCACCTAGGCCAACACTTGGTAAGGCAAGTGATTTCCAACCGTGGAAATGCACTAGTTTACCCCTTGCGAGCCTCTGGTAGGTGTCTTCAAGGTAGGATTTTCTGGAATTACCAACACTTGGTAAGCTTTTGGACTCCTAGGAGACATCCATTAGTTATCTCTTGCGAGTTTGTGAAGGGAAGTCCAAGGTTAAAGATCACCTTGAATGGTAAGTGCTCGTGAGAGGCATGAACCATTGCAAGTTGCATCAGTGAGAGAATTAAAGTGAAATCTAATTGAAGGAGTCTCTGTACATCACCGGTTAGAGAATTGACTCTAAGTTGAATCTCTAATGTGAGGAAATGAACCATCTGACCGGAGCCGTGTCTTTTGCATGAGGAACCACCCCAGTGAACCTAAATCTCCAAGGAATGCTTTTCTTCCTAAATTATTCCAAACTTCTGTTAAGATAGTTAGTTTAAGTTTCAACCTTTACCAATCAAAATTTGTGTTTTACTTCTTAAGCTAACCGTGAAATGAAACAAGACCAATTCACTTGGAATTGGTATCCTTGATTGCTTGTTAATCATTCCTGGTGAACGATCCTAGAGCCACTATACTATAGTAGCTTTGTATTTGCTACCCTAGTGTATGGTGTTATAGGTATAAATTTTGTTGATCACTTCCTCAATCAAGGAGCACCAGCTGAACACAAATCAGCTGAGACACCAATTGGGCATGAGTCACCTATAACAAGGTGTGTTCAAATAGTTTTTCCAGGCACACCTTTCTGAAGCTTAAGTAAGTTTTTGGAAGAAACGGGCTATGGCTTTTTTAGGGGAGCTAGTTTCGTTCATACATGAAATTGACGTTTGGTGGCCTTTTATTCTGACAAAGTTGTAACATTTTATGTGCCTTTTTAATATTTCAAATGCCAATAATTAGCCTTGCAAATAATAACTTTTGGGCTTGAAGTTATGTGTTTATATTCATGATTTCTCCTAACGTAACAGTTTAATACATTTATTACTTGCATAATGAATATGGATGCTACCCGGATATCTCTTTGTCCATATGATACTTGGACATGAAATGGATTTATAACTGGACATATGCGGGGTCCCACAATAATCAAATCAAAATCAACCTAACTCGACCTCCAACCCATCGTATTCAACCCAACATCATTTCTTTAAGTTCGAATTGATCAGGTTATAGAAATAACAAAATTTCAAGATAGTAATAAAAAAAAATTTATATATCTTCACTAAAAATGAAAAAAAATATATGACATAATATAACTTAATATTTAAAAAAAAAATCTAAAAAAAATGAACTTGAGTTGAAAAAAGCTTAACCCAAGCCCAACCCAAGTATTGAAAATGATTGTCCAATCTTACTCATATGTTGGATAGATCAGGCCAACCAGCCAAAGTTGCACTCCTAGTTGTGGTAAATTCTTTTTTTTTTCTTAAATACATTATTTTAATATGAGTTTTTATTAAATATGGTTAAAATTCATTTTTTTAAAATTCAAATGATTAAATTTTATTTCTTTACTATTTAACACATCATTATTATATTATAAAAATATACGACAAAATTATTTACCTTACTGTCAAAATATTAATCTTTTTAAATATTTGATTTCTTAAGAAATGCTATTTATATTATAAATATTTTCTAAAAACACAATCAAACTAAGTATGATTGCAACTACCGAAAAAAACTTTCTTTTATTTGTAAATAAATAATATGTTTGACAATGATTCTAAAAAATATTTCTAGCCCTTTTAACACTTAAATAATAAAAAATTTTAAATGTTAAAAATATTATAAATGTTTCTTAAAATCACTCTAAACGAGTTCCAAGAACATTTATATTACTAATATCTTTCCATAACACAAGTGATCAACATTCATCCTCCTGTTGTAAAAATATTCATTAGGCACAAACTTTCCCTCTTTGGTCCTCTTATCCTTTCCTCGCAATATCTCCACCTCTCATTTCTCTTATCCTTTCCCCCCATGTCGTAGGTCCTAGAAAAGATCTTCAGAATTGATCACCATATGCATTTCCCATCAACCTCAATTACCAAACTATTAACTTGACCAATATTTCATAATTCCCAGGAATTAACTCAGATGGATAGACACAATCATAGTCTCTACTTATTCAAACACTAAATAAAAATTAAACCCCTCTTGCCAATGATCATCAATCTTCTTCCCTAGCAGATGACTCCTTCTCTTTGGCTTCTTCCTTGGCCTTCAACATTGCTTCTTCCTTGGCCATCTCCAATGCCTGAACCAGGCTCTTCAAGCTTGTTTCGGCATCAGCCACACTTGTCTTAGGCATCAAATGCTCGGCAACATCAGCTGGGGTCACTCTACTTTCCCCCAACAGCCTCTCAATCGTGTCGAATAGGTGGTGGGAATCAAGCTCCAGATAGTTCCTAGCCAGCACCTTGAACGATTCAAAGCTGCAGTATGATAATTCGATGTGCTTGTCCATCCTTCCTCGCCGAATCAGAGCTGGGTCGAGCTTCTCCATGTAGTTTGTCGTGAACACTATCAGCCTTTCCCCCTTGCAGGCCGACCAAAGGCCGTCAATGAAGTTCAACAGCCCGGAGAGAGTCACCTTGCTGGTTTTCCCTTGATCAGAATCCCCTACCTTCGCTTGTTTTTTAATGGGGTCTTTCTCTTCTTCCTCAGCCGCCTCGTTCTCCTTCTTCGTCTTCCTCTGACCCGTCAAATCGAGGGAGCAGTCGATGTCCTCAATCACAATGATGGACTTGCTCGACGTCTGGATCAGCAGCTTCCTCAGCTCGGTGTTGTCCTTGACCGCCGTGAGTTCAAGATCATAGACGTCGTACTCCAACAGATTCGCCATGGCAGCAATCATGGTAGATTTTCCCGTCCCAGGAGGGCCATAAAGGAGGTAACCCCGCTTCCAAGCTTTCCCAATTCTTGCGTAGAAATCCTCTGCTTTGCTGAAAGAAACCAAGTCCTCGATAATCTCCCTCTTCTTATCAGCCTCCATGGCAAGGGTATGAAAAGTTGCAGGGTGATCAAATACCACATGGCTCCACATCGACCCATTATTGGTATAAAGCTTCCGCTGCCGGGTTCTGACATTAATCGCCTTCCCTTCCCTCAACACATGACTGAGGTACTCCTTGGTGATCAAATCCCGGTGTTTCTTGTGGAAAGTCAGCCGGTAGTACCTCTTCTCATCCGGCTGCCCATAGAAAGGGAAGGTCTGATTTCTGGCTGTGATGGTGCTTGAAGCCCACCACAGCTTGACTCCCTTAAACTCGTCTTCAACCTCCTCATGATCATCAATGGTGAGAACCAGTGACTGGTTGTTTTTGGCGGTGTCGGCCTTGAGGCGCTTGGCTTGGACGGCGGTATTGGAGCTGAGATAGGTTTCGATGGCGGTGTAGACTTCATTGCGCATGAAATGATCTCTGCCGTATTCAGGGACAGTGATTTGGATGTAAGGGTAGAAAAACTTCATCAATCTGTGGGAGTATTTTTCGAAATGGCGGCGAAGGTCGTGAGGGAAGTATTGCTGGAACATGGCCCAGATGAACATCAACGCCGCCATCACAGACCCCAAATCGCCCAGCATCTCCCCCATTTTCTTCCCTTGCCTTTGTCTTCACCCTGTCATCGCATTCTCAGGGGATGTGTTATATCTCCTTATATACACGCTCTGTTTGGGTGTCCAGAAAGGTTTGAGAATTTTATTTTTTATTTTTTATTTTTTCATATTTGGATGTCATAAAAAAATACTAGGCAACCGACAGAGAAAATTTTAAAAGATTTTCTTTTTAAATAACAGTGCAAGAAAAATATATTTTTTTAATGACTTAATTGTTTTTCCTCAATTCAATTAAACAATTTTTTTTTTGGTCATATTTTTCCTCTTCATTTGTTCTTAAAGCTTTTGAAACCAAACATAATTTAAAATAAAATAAAAGAAAATTGTTTTAGGTTATGTTTGGTTAAGGAAATGCGAGGCAAAGAAAATAGTAAAAAAAAAAAGGAAAAAAAAAAGTGAGGTTATGTTTGGTTTTGGAAAATATGAGGCAAAGAAAATAATAAAAAAAAGTGAAGAAAAATTAAAGAATAGAATTAAAATAAATATATTATTTTAAACTCATTTTACTTATTTTTTTATTATAAAGATTAAATAATTTAAAAATATATAAAATTTAATTATTTTTTTTTCATTTTTTTCTTATTGAAACCAAATATAATAATTTATTTTAAAAAAATTTTTAGTCCGTTTCGGCAATCATACATAGCCTAATATTTTATTTTCTTCACTTTTTATAATATCCTATAAAAAGTATTTCCTTTTTATTGATGATAAACTAAGTATTTCCTTTTCCTTAATTAATTTACTTATTATTTTGGAAAACTAAAACCATAACTTAATAGCTTATTAACATTTCAGCTATTTTCACTTGTTTTAATTTTTTTTTACGAAGAATGATTGAAAATGTTAAAACACTACAAATAAAATGTATTTTAAAAAATATATATTTAAAAACAATATCAAAAAAACTTTTTAATAAAATATCAAAAAATGATTTTTAAAACAGTTTTCAAAGACTATTTTTTAAAATTGCTCTTGAAATTATAGTGTCTATTTGGAATGTGTTTTTGAAAATAATTTTCAAAAATAATTATAATGTTTTGAAGAATAAAAGTCACATCATAACTCAAAATGTTTTGTAACATGTTTTCTATATTTTTAAATATGTTTTAAAAATAAATTTTATATGTAATATTTCAATCATTTTTTATATTTATATAAATATTTTTTAAAATTAACTCCTAGAAAAATAAGTGAAAAAATTTAGAATAAGGATGACAGTGGGGTGAATTTTTTCGGGTACCAATCTGGTTCAATCTCTAATAAGATAAGTTTGAAATTTAAATAAACAGGTCTGAGACGAGTTTGTGATCTTTTTAAAAATTGTCCGATCTTTTTAAAAATTAGGACAAATTAGGCTGTGTTTGGGTATTGTCTTGTCTCACTTCATAAAATTTAATTTAATTTAATTTAAATTTAAATTTCATATTATATATATGTATATATATATATAATAAAAAGTTTTAAAATAAGTTATACAAAATTATAATATTTTAATTATTTATAAAATATAGTTTTTTTAAAAAATAAAAAATAAAGTTAAATGGAGTATGTGATGCAGGTATGAGAATTTCCCATATGTCATGCCCCATGTGTTTAAGTTTTTTTAATGGAATAAAGATAAGAAATATTTTGAATAAACGAGATGAGGTTGAGATGAGGGTAACTCTCCTTAACCTAACCCGTTGTGATCCATAATTTAGAAGAATTCATTTAAAACCATCATATTTTTTTTTTATGTAGTTGTGAATTTTTTTTTTCAAGGATACAAAACTATTTTTGAGACCTGATAGCAATTCTCTGAAGACCACAAGGGTGCCATAGAGGACCAAAACTTAGCGACCAAGTTAGTAGACAAGACCAAAACTTTGGAACTTTGAATATTCAAAATCTTGGATTCACACCACTTTCCCAGTACATCGCATCAAAGATGAGTCACATGCACTCATTCCCAACCATTGTTTTAAAAATCGGATTGAATCGAACGGTCTGATCATTAGTCGATCATCAATCCGATTTGATTCGACCATTTGAGTCGAAGAGCCTTTGATCTGATGTCGAAGCACCGGAACCGGTAGTCAGGTTGGTGAACCAGATGACTCAATCGAAACTAAATAGTTCTCATCCGACGCATCATCAGCCCCCCCCCTCCCCCAAAAAAAAACCCTTCCTTCTTTCTTGCCCTTCACAGCACCGCCTTGCCCCTACCTTTTTTCCAAAAATTTTACCTCATCTCTATTATTATTTATTTTATTTTATATTTATTATTTTTTTTTGCTTCATGATTTTTAAAACTTGTGATTATAAAATAAGTTTTTGATTTAAAAATAAATTTTAAAATTTCAAATTTTAAATTAAAATTTTGATTTTAATTTAAATTTCTAATTTGAAACTAAGTGTTCTCATTTTTCAAACAAAATTTTAATTTTTAAATAATATATAAATTATTATTTTTATTTTTATAATTATTTTTGTTTTTAATAATATATAAATTATGTATTTATCACGGTTCAACCATAGTTCGATAATTGATCTGATTAATAAATCGTGATCCAATAACTTTTTTTGAAAACATTTTTCTAACTACCATATACGATTGAAAAACGAATTCAAAGTTGCTGAAAATATTTTCTGCCTCATACAAATATGCCTAACTCATATAGATCAAATTTCAACGACAATGGACTGTGGGTCCTCCTCCCGTCCTCCCTTCCAAGTCGAAACACCCAGTACTCCATGACCAAAAGAATATGAACAGGTTCACACTACAGCTGGTTCTTGGTAATCGAGTGGAGCTTTGTCCGCTGGTGCCGGCCTGGAAGATGGGGTCGAGTCAGCCACTCTATTACCCTTACCAATAGGTGTGAAAAGGATATATAGAAATGCCGTGACATTTGTTATTATTAGACATGATCGATCTGTAAGAAATTTGTATCTTCTCAATATCTAATTTAATAAATGGGGAGTGTCGTAGTTGGTAAGTGAATTCTGTATACAAGCAACTGCCACTACGTTAGTTTTGTTGTTTTGTGCATGGACGGCAGCCATTACATCATATCATTGTGTCATGACATTGACATCATGTTCCAATTCATCTATATAAGGTGGTTCAAACCCATGAACTTCCCCAAGGCCATGTTCTAACACCATGTTCAAAATTATCAATTTTTCTAAAAACTTAAATTTACGGATTCGAACTCAATGTGCATGTCATACTCTTTAATATAAATAATCGTCAAAATATGGATAATGAGATTTAGACCATTAAACCTGTATATATATATATACACACGAATGTGATAAATATATAAGAATATAAACAAATGGAATCAAGGTATAAGTAATGAGACCAAAAATTGTATATGTGACATTATCTGATTGGTGATATTTTTTTTAAGCACCCTTTAATTTCGTAACCAGACCTTATATGTAAAATATTAATTTGATCAAATTAAATACAACTAAATAAAAGATTTTATTAAATAATTCTCGTATTCTTTTCATTTGTTATTTTTATTTACATTTTTTTAATTAAAAAAAACCACTCCTAAAAATGATGGAACAAATAATAATAGATATATTGAAGTCATTATATTAAAAAATTAATATATGTAATTTATGATGTTTGACAATAGTATATAATATATATAATGCATATGAACAAAAAAAATTTGAATTTTAAAAGTGTATACCAAATACTAATGCGAGCTAAATATTTGATTTCATTAAGGCTATGTTTGGTTCCATAAAATTTGAGAGAAAATATAAAGAAAATAAAATAAAGAGGAAAAATAGAAAAAAAAAAATAAAAATAAAGGAAAGTAAAAAATAAATTTAAATTTAATAAATTATTTCTATGTATTTCTTCAAATGCATTTTATTTATTTATTTCTATTATAACAAATTAAATAATTTAAATATATATAAATTTTAAATTAAATTTAATTATATTTGATTTTCTTTTATATTTTTCACGATAAAAAACCATTTACTTTAACATTTTTTTTTCTTTTATAATATTTTTCAAAAATCAAATATAGTCTAATAATTTTTTTTCTTTCCCTTGGTACTTTTCGAAACTAAACAGGACCTTAAAAATTTTTAGTTTGAAATATAATAAATCTACTCACAAATTAATTTGAATATAGTCTAACAAAAAAATAAATTATTTTAATAGTATTTAATATATATATATATATATACTAATAAAAAAAAATCATCAACTATCGAATAAGATACGAAAATCTTAGACTATTTGTCTAATTTGAGTATTATTGGTTAGGAGACAAAGTAATCGAAAACTGAATCAATAAAATCGATTTTCAAAACGTCTGACATCAATTTTAAGGGAGAAATATACCATCCGACGGGCCAAACATTAGCCTTTTGGTTTATATTTGCCCCATGGAACTCTCTGCATCCTATTCTTAACTTCGCCCCTGCAAAAGTTGAATTAATGTTGGACTTTGAAAAAATAATTTTGAATTAATGTCTCAAAAGTGATGTAAATTTTTTAGTAGTTTTGAAAGTATCATATTTTGGTCAAAATTGTTGTGCGGATGGGATAAGCACAAATTGACTCGGGGCTTAACCTTGGTTGGCAACTAAAAGTCAAACCATGGTTAGTCATGAGTTAGCAATTGAGTGCGAGCAAGTAATTCAAAAGTTGGTTTTCTCTTGTGGGTTCCATGATGGGCTACGTTCCTCACATTGGGTCCTGCCTTAGCTTTCGGTTTAGCTTGGGCTGTGGCTTGGGCTGTGGCTTGGGCTCCTAGTGGGATGGCCTGGACCTTGATTGTGTCGTTAGGCCTGCACTTCATGGAGCATTCTACTCTATGCCATCTTTGAAGAAATTCTATTTGCAGGTTTGCATTAAAGAATATATCTATATATATATATATAAATTAAATTAATTAATTTGTATATATTTTTGAAACTTATTTCATTTATTTTTCATGTTTTATATAAAAATTAAATAATTTGAAAATGTATAAGTTTTAATTATATTTTATTTCCTTTACACTGTATTTGATTTTTAGAAAATTTGAGAAAAAAAAGTAAAAAATATAAATAAATTTAATATTAAAAATTGTTTTTATATGCTTCTTCAAAGTCATCACACTTTTTTTTTTCTTTTTGTATAAAGATTGAATATTTTCAAAATACATAAATTTTTGGCTCATTTTAGTTTTTTTTTCTTTTTTTCTTTTTGCATTTTTATGGTAAATCCAATATGAGAAAGTCGTTTTTCTTAGTTTTTGGTTTTCGTACTTCCATAAATCAAACATAATCTTAGTGCTTTGAGAACAAAAAATATAGCTTTAACTGTTTTTAGAAACAAAGTAAAATATAATTTAAAAAAAAAAAAAAAAAAATCGAAGTTGTTTTCACTTATCTTTAAAAAGAAAAAAAAACTTAGAGAAATAAAAAAAAATACAAATCATAAAAAGAAAATAAAGCATAACATCATATCTTTCTTCTTACATTTTCTCTCATTACCCTATAGTGATACCGAAAATCTTTAAATATGATCTCACTTTAAATTATATGTATTTTAATAAAAATCTCCTTTAACTTATCTTTGCAAATATATTTCAAATCAAGTAAGACTTGATCAATAAAATTCCTTAATGTTTAAAAAATAATTTAAAATTCTAAAATCAAATCAATTAATACTAGAGTTATAAACTCAAAATTGATATGATTAACATTAAAAAGTTAGAAACCAAAATTCATTTTATATAAGTTTGTTAGTTTTTTTCTTTACATATAATTATATTTTTATGAATTTTTAAATAAACTTTAAATCAAGTGAGATTGAACATGTTGGACTTATTAATGAGTCTAATAATTTTTAAATAATTTGAAATTTAAATAGTGACACAATTAATATCATTAACTTGTGGACAAGCACTGGTCTAAAGCAATTCCTATTATTTTTCTTTTGAAAATAAACTATGTAGATATCAATATCATTTTTTTAATAGAAAAATTATTTTTTTTTAAAAAAATTATCCAAATAAGTTTTAAATTTTTTTTTTTGAAAAATATTTTTAAAAACAACTTATTACATGCCCTTTGTTTTTAAAGAATATTAAAAAAATTATTATTTTTTATTCTTTACTGAATTTTACTTTCCATTTCATGATTTTCTTCTTCAATTTATGCAACCAATTCTTTATCCTCTTCTAAGTTTTGTTCCTATTTTCCTACTATTGTTGTCCTTGAGGTTTTCCAAGAATTCCAACTTGAGATTGGGTACTAAACTAGTTGTTATGTGTAGTGAAGAATTTTTGGCTACTGCGTGGAAATAAATTCTATTTATGTGCATTGTAGTAAGACCAAGAATTGAGATTTTGAAGTGAAGTTTTTGAGGGTTTTGTTGATTTGGTTTCAACCATATTTTGCCTCTATAATCTAATATCAAAGCATAAAAAAAGGGTATGAACCTCCTTTATAGTTGGTTAATAAGATCTAGTATGGAAAGATGTTACAAATGGATTGTACTCAACTCCTAAACCTTGAAATAAGTAGATCAATTGGTCTCTATTTAAGATCAATTCACCAATGGAAGCAAGCTTATCTACAATATTCTTAAACTTAAAAACATACTCATGTAATGAGACCATTTTTCTTAATGGATTGAATTTCAATGTGAAGCTTTAGGACACAAGAACGAGATGTTGCAACTTAGGTTCTCTTTAGAGTGTTCCAAGTCTTTGAGGTTGTGATGAGTTCAATGATTATGCTGAGCATCCTTTTTATTACTAAGGAATAGAAGTAGCTCATTAGAAGTTAGGTTAGACAATGCCACATCCAAAATTGGGGATTGACGATCTACTCTTATGGGTAAGTGAATTGAGGAGGAGAAACATTGGTTCCATCAATGAAATCTTCGAGCTTATTGGCGATTATAACATTCAGAAGTTGATTTTTCTAAAACAAGTAATTGTCTCTATCTAACTTAATGTTATGAGATTGATTAAGATTTAGAAGGAGTGGTTGGAAATATAGAAGAGGAAATAGGGATGAAGAACATTACTAAAATTAATTCTCCAACTTACAAAATATATTTGCCAAAAGACAAATTTTTAAATAATTTATTTTAAAAACATGCAATTACTTTTTATACTACTAGAGTTGAAAAGATAGAAGAATATTTTTAGGGAATTGAGTATTTTTTATACTAGACTAAATTTAGAATACATTTATAGAAAAAATTCAAAAAAATGTTTTTCATATTTAATTTCCAAGCAGGCTCATGTAGTATCTTTAACCAACTCCAGAGACATCAACTCCTCCCATCATAAATTGAACACTTGATCAGTATCATAGGAAACACAAACCTTTCATGAATTTTGTGTAATCTAGCATTCGATTTCAACTTCTTGTATTTTGATTTATTTTCCAAGAAAGTCATTAATCCATATAAGAATGAATTTTGAAGAATGCAAAAATCCTAAGAAGCAGAGTTTAGCCCCATCAAGGCATAAGTCAAACAACTGCATTCAAAAAAGAAATTGGAAGAAAGACACTATTTTAATGAATAATAGTAGTCCCCTACAACCAACCAATTTTGCTATAACTCATAACTGATCAAACTTGGGCTCCTAGGAGGACTGAATGTCAACATAAGAGAAAAAAGGTTCCTAATAAACAGGGATTTTGTAGCAATTTTTGACAAAGAGCTTATGAAACTCTCCTTCAAGAACAAAAATATTTTCAAGTATTTTCCCATGCTTTCTCAACAATTGAAAAAAAACACAAGCAAATGACTCCAATTTCCCAAATACATATATTCAATTCCCTGTTAATTAAATTGAAAAATAAGTTCTTTTGTATTCTTGTCTCACATTTGCTCAGCAACCAAACAGAGCACAAGCAAATCACTTTAATCCCCTAAAATATATACATTTCATTTCCCATTATTTAATTGAAAAATACTTTATTTTCCATGCATTCCCCACACGTCCTCAGCAACCAAACTGAACACAAGCAAATCACTCTAATCCCCCATAGTGTGGGGGCTTCCCTCCACGTGTCATTCCAAGACTCAAGACCTTTTGATCGTCCAAGACAAACATATAACCCATCTAAGGTCGCTCCATCTGGACCAAGATAAGCTCCATCTGGCACCAGAAGTGAGAAGTTTTCCACAATGCTAGATGGCATGAACAGACCGAACCAATTAACCTTTCAAATGGGCTTACAATGCCAGACGAAATGGAGAGACTGAGTCGGTTGGACCAATCAGACAAGCAAATCCATTCAATCAAGTCCTCAGGATTTCTAACATGTGCCGGACTAGCCGCCTGATGTCTGAGCGCTGGATTAAACGTCATTTACACCCAAAAGTCAATATCAGTTAATTGTTACGCACAATCCCAAACATTGGCAAACTAAATGGACAATCAGCTACATGGTCCGAGATTTTGGCACGATAGTCAGCAAATGACACTAGTCAGCCGCCCTTACTTGATATGATTGCCCAGTCCATGCCGTAATAACGGTGTTGACTGTCCTATCAAGGCTCGATTTTTGCCACGTAATCATCATTACAAGATAAGGATGGTGTCATCAACAACTCTATATAAACCCCTCAAAAAACACAAACAAGGTACACACACATACTTTTATTCTCTCCCACAAAAATAGTTAGAACTTCGGAGGGGCGTACTCAGACCACCCGTTCGGACATCCTTCTGTGTAGAGAAGAAGTCCGCCCGACTCCAGTGAAGTTGGACGGACTCCTCAAGAAGCATAAACAAGGGAAGAAATTTGCATGATTCCAATGAAGCTGGACGGACCTGACTCCAGTTGGCTCGACACCAACACAAAGTACACAAATCCCATTTCTCATTTATTAGATTGAAAATCACTTTATTCTCTGTCCTTCTCTCACCCTTTCTCAACAATCAAACAGAGCATAATAAAACAACTCCAATCCCACCATAGTTCAAAGTCGCGGTATCGATTATTGACTCGGAGGGTTACGAGGCATATCAATTTCGGTATCGAGCGATACGTAAAATAAGATAATTAAAATTTTCATATAATTATAAAAATATTATATAAATTAAAAAATAAAATAGATATAATTAAATAAGCTGAAAATTTTAATAAAACAATTTTTTTTCACATTTAGCTCAAAGTTATTTATGATAATATTAAAAATTGAGGATTTAATTTTCACTTTGCCATATAAATATTTTAATTTATCATTAAACCTCATATATACCTTTCATATCATTTACTTTAGCAAATCGGGTACTTAATTTTCCTAATTAGTTATTATTAAATCATATTAAAGTGTTTATATGAAAAGTATTTTCCATGTAAATTGGCCTTAATTCTCTGTGTAAATCTGTATAAAAGGCACCTTTTTTACTTTACTAATTTGAGCCCCCAATCTCCCGTCCTCGCCACCATTGCTGTCAAGACCCACAACAGAGCTCCCAATCTCCCACCCTCGCACGCTACCATGCTGTCAAGACCCACAACAGACGACACCATCTGCAATCGCAAATTTGTAACAGTTCCTAACATGGGAAGGGGAGCAATCTGACTATGAGGGGTTGTCTTGTCGACGTTGTCGATGCAATATTCAGTCCACTTGACGAGTCACCACCGCCGACACCAAAGCTCCACCCTCTGGTAATACTTGATTTTGAGGAAAATCAGGTAAGTAAATCCTAAATCATGCCCTCATCCTTAAGTGGTTTCTCCGCTTATTTCTGAATAGGTCACGGTTAGGGTTTTTTCTTCTTCATCTTCTTTGATCTTCTCATTGATGCTTTAAAATTTCAGAATAGGTGTTTGCTTTTGGAAGGGCAATCTCTGATTACTTTTTTTTTTTTTTTTTTTAATTTTATGAAAAATTTGAAAGTTCTCTGTAACTTAACCGAGTTAACTTGAAAACTCAGACAAGTTAGCCGAGTCTAACCAATTCCCAGCCGAGTTCGTGCATTATACTATATCTGGTATCGGTCTCGTTGCGGCAGGTGTCGAGGCGGATACAACTCTGCCGAGTCGTACCGAACTCGACCGATACTCTGAACCTTGAATCCTACAAAACACATGCACTCCATTTCCGGCTAAATAGAACGCTAACACTTCATGAACAACCCTTGGATTTCTAGTGGCAATGCTAGAAAAATGAAGAACAATAAAACCCTAAAAAAGTGAAGAAACCGTCAAAAACATCCAAACATCACTTCATAAATCAATAACACTACAAAACATCCAGAAAAAAGAAACCCTAGAAACAATTCAGACCGTAGCTACAGAGATTGAAACTCACGAAAGTAATGAAATTTCACATGAATTTATTTTAAAAAATAAAATAATAAAATAATAAAATAAAAACAAATTAATTTTTTTTAAATGAGGTAATCCCAATATGGTATGGCAATGTGAGGTTGAAGAAATGCAGAAAAAAACTAGAGAGAGAAAGAGAAACCTTGGGAGGTGTACAATCAGAAAAGCCTTGGGAGGTGTAATGTTAGAAAAACCTTGGGAGGTGTACGATTGAAGTGTGCTTTACTGCTTTCATGGAAGAGGGATGGAGGAATGTTAGGGAGAAGCTTTAAACTGGTACATGGCGGGAGCCGCGGCACATTTCTGAACATTTTGTTTCGCAAGCAGTGATTAGGTCACAGCCGGGGATTCTAGCAACTGTGACATAAGCGGCTTCAACCCAACCCAATATTAAACAGGCCAAGGCCTTGTATTTCAAGAAACAAGCTCAAGCCCAAAGTCATGGTGGGGCTTTAGGTAAAAAAAATGAAGGGGAGAGACTACAGTTGGAGAAATTTCTTGGGATTTTCTATCGCATTCCAACGCCGCCCCTCCCCCAACCTTTTTTTTTTTTTTTTTTTATCTTTGTGATGTTGCCGAACTTCTATATATAGAATGAAATAAAAATATGAAGAAAAATGATTTTTTTTTAAATTTTGATATATTATAAAAAATAAAAAATAAATATAATTTAATTTAATTTAAGAATTATGAAAATTTGAATTATTTAATATTTATTTTAAAAACTAAAATATTTATATACAAAAAAATTATGGTTGGAAACTTAAATATGGAAAAAAAACTTTTTTTAATTATTTTATTTTTTATATAAAAGAGAAAAAATAAATTATTTTTAGAAATAAATTATAATTGGAAATTAAATGTGAAAAACATTTTTTTGAATTTTTTTTATAAATGTATTCTAAATTTAGTATATTATAAAAATACTCAATTCCCTAAAAATATTCTTTTATCTTTTCAATTCCAGCAGTATAAAAAATAATTGCATGTTTTTAAAATAAATTATTTAAAAATTTGTCTTTTGTCAAATTTTTGGCAAATATGTTTTGTAAGTTGGAGAATTAATTTTAGTAATGTTCTTCATCCTTATTTCCTCTTCCATATTTCCAACCATTCCTTCCAAATCTTAATCAACCTCTCAACATTAAGTCAGATAAAGACAATTACTTGCTCTAGAAGAATCAACTTCTAAATATTATAATCGCCAATGAACTCGAAGATTTCATTGATGGAACTAATGTTCCTCTTGCCTCCTCAATTCACTAATCCCCAATTTTGGATGTGGCATTGTCTAACCTAACTTCTAATGAGCTACTTCTATTCTTTAGTAATAAAAAGGATGCTCTACATAATCATTGAACTGATCACAACCTCATAGACTTGGAACACTCTAAAGAGAACCTAAGTTGCAACATCTCATTCTTGTGTCCTAAAGCTTCACATTGAAATTCAATCCATTAAGATCGAAAGTGCTCTCATTACATGAGTTTGTTTTTAAGTTTAAGAATATTGTAGATAAGCTTGCTTCCATTGGTGAATTGATCTTAAATAGAGACCAATTGATCTACTTATTTCAAGGTTTATGAGTTGAGTACAATCCATTTGTAACATCTTTCCATACTAGATTTGATTAACCAACTATAAAGGAGGTTCATACCCCCTTTTTTTTTTTTTATGTTTTGATCTTAGATTATAGAGGTAAAATATTGTTGAAACCAAATCAACAAAACCCTGAGAAACTTCACTTCAAAAACTCAATTCTTAGTCTTACTACAATGCACATAAATAGAATTTCTTTCCACATGGTAGCCAAAAATTCTTCACTACACATAACAACTAGTTTAGTACCCAATCTCAAGTTGGAATTCTTGGAAAACCTCAAGGACAATAGTAGGAAGAAAGGAACAAAACTTAGAAGAAGATGAATTGGTTGCATAAAATGAAGAAAATCATGAAATGGAAAGTAAAATTCAGTAAAGAATAAAAAATAATTTTTTAATATTTTCTAAAAGCAAAGGGCATGTAATAAGTTGTTTTTAAAAACACTTTTCAAAAAATAAAAAGTAAAAACTTATTTAGAGAATTTGTTTTTTAAAATAATTCTTCTATTAAAAAAAAGGATATTGACATCTTCATAGTTTATTTTCAAAAGAAAAATAATGAGTTGCTTTATACTAGTTTTTGTTTGTACGTTTATGATATTAATTGTGTCACTATTTAAATTTCAAAATTATTAGAATCGTTAATAAGTCCAACGCCTTCGATCTTACTTGATTTAAAGTTTATTTAAAAATTCATAAAAATATAATTATATGTAAAGGAAAAAACTAATAAACTTATTTAAAATGAATTTTGGTTTTCGACTTTTTAATTTTAACCATATCAATTTTGAGTTCACGACTTTAGTATTAATTGATTCGATTTTAGAATTTTAAATTATTTTTAAAAATTAATGAATTTTATGTATCAAGTCTTTCTTGATTTGAAATATATTTGTCTTAGGAAAAAAAAAGATAAATTATAGGAGATTTTTATTAAATACATATAATTTAAAGTGAGATGATATTTAAATATTTTCGATATCACTATTGGGTAACGAGAGAATGTAAAAAGAAAGATACATGATGTTATGCTTTAGTTGCTTTTTATGATTTTTTTCTTTTTTATTTCTCTAAGGTTTTCTTTTTTAAAAAAAACCAATGAAAATAACTTCTATTTATTTTAAAAAAATTATTTTATATTTTACTTTATTTCTAAAAACGGTTAAAGCTATATTTTGTTCTCAAAGTTCTAAGGTTATGCTTGATTTATGAAAGTACGAAAACCAAAAACTAAGAAAAATGACTTTTTTCACACCTATCGGTAGTGGCTGACTCGACCCCATCTTCCAGGCCGGCACCAGCGGACAAAGCTCCACTCGATTACAAAGAACCAGCTGCAGAGTGAACCTGTTCATATTCTTTTGGTCATGGAGTACTGGGTGTTTCGACATGGAAGGGAGAAAGGGAGGAAGGGAGGAGGACCCACAGTCCATTGTCGTTGAAATATGGTCTATATGAGTTGCATGTATGGCACCCTTGCTGTATTTTTGTACGAGGCAGATAATATTTTCAGCGACTTTGAAGTCGTTTTCCAATCGTATATGGCAGCTGGGAGTGGTGGGTGCATCTGACTCATCTTTAATGGGATGTACTGGGAAAGTGGTGTGAATCCAAGATTTTGAATATTCAAAGTTACCAAGTTTTGGCCTGTTTGCTAACTTAGCTGCAGAGTTTCTAAAAAATAGACGCCTTTAGGGAAAGTGGTGTGAATCCAAGATTTTGAATATTCGAAGTTACCAAGCTTTGGCCTGTTTGCTAACTTAGCTGCAGAGTTTCTAGAAAATAGATGGTTTTAAATACGTTCTCTAGTTGTTTTTATTTGTTATTCAAACACCTTTTTTTTCAGTAACCGTTTTTCAAAACTGTTTTATGATCACTTATAAAATAATTATTCAAAACACAACAGTTTTTTAAAATTATTTTATGATCTTTTATAAAATAAAAATATATTTGAAACTTAAAATATTTTTAATATTTTTAAATATGATTTAAAAATAATTTTATGTCTAAAACTTTATTTTTAATCATTATACATGTTTATATAATTATTTTTAAAAATAGTTATAAAAAATAAGTGAAAATAGCAAAAAATAACTAAAAGATATTTTAAAAAAAAAAATCATGTTTTTATTCTTGAGAGTAGAAAACAAATTTTTGTTCTCAAATTGTTCTCGAAAATAATTGTCAAATAAACCCTATATTTCTATATTAAAAAAATAACAAGGGAAGAAAAAGAAAGAACAATAAAAAAGAGTTATTTGATTAAAAATTTAATTGAAAATAATGATTTGTCTTCTTTGAAATAACTAAAATTATAACTTCTTTTCCATTAAAAATATCTTTAAACAAATTTTGAATTTTTATTTCTTATTAAATATTTTTTGGATAAAAAGTTTAAGGGTAAAAATGTCAAAATGAAGTTACATATGCAATTTGCAATAAATAAAATTTATTTATTTTCAACATTTTCTCACCCCTTATAATCAAATATTTGAATGAAAAACTAATTTTCAAACTCATGAAAATAAGTTTGATAATTTTTTATAGAAAATTTATTTTGAAAATGAGTTATTTTTTGAGAATATATTTTAATAGGTATTATAAATAAAAGTTAAGAAATATTTGAAAGTTAAGTTATAGGCGGACTTAAAAGGATTTTTAAAATTTTTTAAAAATGAGCAAAATTTATTATATGTCATTTGAAAAATTAAATTTATCCACTAAAATTCATATTATAAATAAAATTTCAAACATTAAACTTCTAACATTATGAGTACATAACCAAATAGAGAAAAAACTTTCCATATTTCAAAATTCTTGTGAATATAAGAAAATGCTAAAAAAAGAAAAAAATATAAATTATTTTATTTATTTAGTTTATGGCAAAAGGAAGGAATTAAAATTAAATATAATAAAAATTATTTAAAATTTTATAAATATTCAAATACTATTTTTTTGTACATAACATAAGGATAAAAGTAGAAAAATAAGGTTTGTTGGGTAACTATTTTTTAAAACAACTTTTTGAAACTGTTCTCTAATATTTCATAGAACAAAAGTATGTTTGGAAATCTAAACTGTTTTTAACTTTTTTTTAAAATCATTTTTAATATGTTTTAAAAATAATTTTTATATCTACTATTTTATTTTTAATCATTCAACATGTTTGTGCAATTATTTTTTATAACATTTCTCAAAAAAATAAGTGAAAACAATATAAAATACCTAAAAGATGAAAATACCTGTTTTATGTTCTTAAGAATTGAAAACATAAAACAATTTTTGATTGTCAAACATATTTGTGTAATTAATTTTTCGGAAAAATTAATAAAATAACTAAAAAGATGTTATCTGAAATAGAAAACAGAATATAATTTTTGATTGTCAAACATGTTTTCCTAATTTTTTTATTCGAGAAAACAAAAAATTGTTTTTAAAAAATACTTACCAAATATGTCCATAATGTCTTAGAAAATCAAATTTACATAATAAAAACTTCATGCTTATTCCATAATAATTTCAAAAAATAGTTTTTACAAATAGTTATTAAAATTAGTTTTCAATTATTTTCAAGAATAAATTTAGGAACTCAAATAAAAAAAAAACACTTTTTTTTCATAAAAATATTATGCATTTAGTATGATGCAATTTTTAAAGCATGTGGTGGGCTTCAAGCACCATCATAGCTAGAAATCAGACATTCCCTTTCTATGGGCAGCCGGATGAGAAGAGGTACTACCGGCTGACTTTCCACAAGAAACACCGAGATTTGATCACCAAGGAGTACCTCAGTCATGTGTTGAGGGAAAGGAAGGCGATTAATGTCAGAACTCGGCAGTGGAAGCTTTATACCAACAATAGGTCGATGTGGAGCCATGTGGTATTTGATCACCCTGCAACTTTTTTCAAATTGATAAATGGTAGTTTTTTCATTCATTCTTTCATTCGTTCATGTACAGAGTACATATAGAGGGTAATCACCATTCTAAGAATGGGAAAGAATGATACAAGGAAAGAATGATATAAGGAAATAACAACTAATATCCTAATATCTCAACTTTTCTAATATCTAAACATTCCTAATATCTCAACACTGAATGATATAAGGAAAGAATGATATAAGGAAAACATTCCTAATATCTCAACACTCCCCCTCAAGTTGGTGCATAGATGTCACACATGCCCAACTTGTCTAAAAATTTTGAGAACACTTGACTTGAGACAACTTTGGTGAGGATATCAGCCAATTGATCTTTTGATTGAATCTTAGGCAATTCCACAATCTTATCATCCAACTTTTCCTTAATGAAGAATCTATCCACCTCGACATGCTTTGTACGATCATGTTGTACTGGATTATGAACAATGTCACATGTAGCTTTATTGTCACAAAACAATCGGATTGGTTGCCTAGATAGGTAACCTAAATCCTGTAAGAGGAGTATTAGTCATAATGCCTCACAAAGTCCTAGAGTCATACCTCTAAATTCCGCTTCTGCACTGGAACGAGCGACAACATTCTGCTTCTTACTTTTCCATGTCATAAGATTACCACCTACAAAGGTAAAACAACCAGATGTAGATTGCCTATCATCCACTACACCGACCCAATCAGCATCAGTATATCTTCTATACTCTGATGATCAACATTTTTAGTGAACAAAATTCCTTTCCCAGGAACATTCTTCAAATACCTCAAAATACGCATGACTGCATTCATATGTTGCTCTCTAGGATTATGCATGTATTGACTCACTACACTCAATGCATAAGCAAGATTTGGTCTTGTATGAGCTAAGTACATTAATCTCCCCACAAGTCTTTGGTATCTTCCATTATCAGTTGATACTTGATTAGGCTTAACACACAATTTTAGACCTTCTTTTATTGGTGTATTAACAGGTTGACATCCCGACATTCCAGTTTCTTGTAAAAGATCTAAGACATACTTTATTTGAGATAGAAAAATTCATTCACTTGATCGAGAAACTTCAATCCCAAAAAAGTATTTCAGATGACCTAGATCTTTCATTTCGAATTCTCTAGATAGATAATTTTGCAAAGTTTTTTTTTCTTTAGGATCATTTCTTGTAACTACCATGTCATCCACATATACGATGAGTATCGTAATCTTACCATATTGTTTTTTCAGGAACAAAGTGTGATCTGAGTTACTTTGACGATAGCTAAAAGCTCTCATTGACTTTGTGAACCTTCCAAACCATGCTCTCGAGGATTGCTTCAACCCATACAATGACTTCTTCAATTTGCACACCTTCTGACATTGCTTTTCTAACACCATGCATCCTGGTGGAAGATCCATATATACTTCTTCAGATAACTCGCCATGTAGAAAGGAATTTTTCACATTGAATTGTTGTAATGACCAATCCAGGTTTGCAGCTAAAGACAGTAATACTCTAACTGTGTTGATCTTAGCTACAAGTGCAAATGTCTCTGTGTAGTTAATTTCATAAGTTTGAGTGTACCCTTTTGCTATCAGCCTTGCTTTAAATCGTTCAATACTAACATCCGCCTTGTACTTCACAGTATAGATCCAACGACACTCAACTGGCTTCTTTCTTGGTGGACATTCTATGAGTTCCCATGTTTCATTTTTTTGCAATGATTTCATCTCTTCATTCATGGCTGCTTTCCATCTTGGATCAGCTAAGGCTTTCTGCACATTGTTAGGAATAACTATAGTAGGTAATTGATTTACAAATGATTTATTTGATTAAGACAAACGATGGTTAGACACATAATTGCTCATGTGATATTTGACTTTGGTAGAAAATTCAGGTTCATATGTGGGTTTAGGAATACTTTTATTATGATAGTGTGGTAACCATTTCATGAATGGATCAGGTTCCAAATTAAGAACACCCTCAGCAGACGACGATTGGTTTGGTATTTCAATGAAGGCATCTTTAGACCCAAATTGTTCAGATGGTTCAATTGTACTGTCTCTCCCCTCTTCTATCACTTCTATCACTTCTTCAGCTTTTGGGTGGTCATTACTACTTGGTTCTAAAGTTGTACCACTCGTATCCAATTCACCCGCTTCCTACTTCACTAGTTCAGATTGCCCAGATTCATCCTCCTTAGAGATATGATAATTATAATCGAGAGTCTGAATTTCCTTATGGTACTCCCCTTGAAGTTCAAACTCAGATGAAAAATACATCAAATCTTCATGAAACACCACATCCATTGTAATAAACATTCGTCGAGTTGGAGGATGGTAACATCGATATCCCTTTTTGTGCAATGCATATCCAACAAACACACATTGCAATGCACGGGAAGTTAACTTGGTGCATTGGTGTTTGTGTAGATGCACAAATGCCATGCAACCAAAAACACGAGGAGGTAGATTTGTGGCAGTTGGGGCAACTACAGCATTAATAAGAGCTTGAAGAGGTGTTTGGAAGTCATTTGAGTTGGAAAGTACCTGATTGATCAAGTATGCGACAGATGTGATTGCTTCTCCCCAATAAGATATCGATATTTTTGCTGTTATCAAGGAAGCACGAACAACCTCTAACAAGTATCGATTTTTCCGTTCAGCGACTCCATTTTATTGGGGTGTATTGGAATAAGTAGTCTGATGAATGATGTCATGTCCTTCCAAATACTTTTGAAGATCAGAACTTTGATATTCTCCATCATTATCGCTACGCAGAACTCGAACCTTTGCATTGTACTGAGTTTCAATCATTTTATGAAATTTTTGAAACAACAAGTTCACTTCATCTTTGGTCTTCATCAAGCATAACCAGGTCATTCTGGTACAATCATCAATAAAAGTAACAAACCAACGTGAGCCATGGGCCCCAAACATCAGAATGTATAACTATAAAAGGAAGTAGACTTTTATTCAAAATTAATGGAAACGAATAACGATGGCTTTTAACCAATTCACAAATATCACAACGAAAACCAGAAATATCACTCTTTGCAAACAAACTAGGAAACAATTTTTTTAAATAACCAAAGGAAGCATGTCCTAGATGTCGATGCCACAACCAAATTTCAGACTTTTTCTTCTCCGCCTCAGATCCATCTGCCATCAAGGCTTGTTGCAACTTATTTGAATCCTTTGACTGCAAGTCCAAGTAATAGAGTTTTCACCGCTTAATACCATAACCAATCATTTGTCTTGTTTGGATGTCCTTAATAACACAAAATTCAGGCAAAAAAATGACAATACAAGATAAGGCTGCAGTGATTTGAGAAACTGACAAAAGATTGTAATCTAAAGATGGAACAACTAAAATATAATCCAAATTCAAAGTATCAGTAAGAGTTAAGGATCCTTCTCTAATGACTGGGGTTGTGTTACCATTGGTTATGAAAACAATTTTTTGTGAGGAAGGTTTAAGAGGTGAAACCTGTCTCGAATCAAAAGTCATATGATTTGTAGCAGCAGAATCAATTATCCATGCACTATTAATAACAAGTGTAGAAGTATTTAAAAACTTACCACCATAATCTGTAGCGGCTACCAATGCAAAGGCTTTCTCAACAACATTAGCCTCTATTTTTACTTCGACAACAGTTGCAGTCGAGGTTTTCTTAGAATCCTTCTTCCGTTGATCATGATTATTATCATTAATAACAAAGTGGTGATAGCTTAAACATGATCTAAAGATCCATGGTTCAAACCCTCTGTTCCTCATTGTTTTCCTGGTTATACCAAGAGTCGTTGCTTTGAAATTGTGGGATATCCAGACTGGTGGGATCAGTTTTATTGTAGTGAGTGCATTTGAAGGTTGACTTATCAATATTAGGGCTTGTCTTAGGATGGTTGATCGCTGTCGGACTACCATAGCTACAAAATATCCAGGATTTCAGTTCCATGGCTCTGATACCATCTTCAAATTGATAAATGGTAGTTTTTTCATTCATTCTTTCATTCGTTCATGTACAGAGTATATATAGAGGATAATCAACATTCTAAGAATGGGAAAGAATGATATAAGGAAATAACAACTAATATCCTATTATCTCAACTTTCCTAATATCTCAATATTCCTAATATCTCAACTTTCCTAATATCTAAACATTCCTAATATCTCAACACTGAATGATATAAGGAAAGAATGATATAAGGAAAGCATTCCTAATATCTCAACAAACTTTTCAAACCTTTGCCATGGAGGCTGAGAAGAAGAAGGAGATGATTGATGACTTGGTTTCTTTTAGTAAGGCAGAGGATTTCTACGCAAGAATTAGGAAAGCTTGGAAACAGGGTTACCTCCTTTATGGCCTTCCTGGGACGGGAAAATCTACCATGATTGCTGCCATGACGAATCTGTTGGAGTACGACATCTATGATCTTGAACTCACGGAGGTTAAGGACAACACCGAGCTGAGGAAGTTGCTGATCTAGACGTTGAGCAAGTCCATCATTGTGATTGAGGACATCAACTGCTCGCTCGACTTGACGGGTCAGAGGAAGAAGAAGAAAGAGAACAAGGCGGCTGAGGAAGAAGAGAAAAACCCCATCAAAAAACAAGCGAAGATAGGGGATTCTGATCAAGGGAAGACCAGTAAGGTGACTCTCTCCGGGCTATTGAACTTCATTGATGGCCTTTGGTCAGCCTACAAGGGGGAAAGGCTGATAATATTCATGAAAAACTACATGGAGAAGCTCGACCCAGCTCTGATTCGGCGAGGAAGGATGGACAAGCCCATCGAATTATCATACTGCAACTTTGAATCGTTCAAGGTGCTGGCTAGGACCTATCTGGAGCTTGATTCCCACCACCTATTCAACATGATTGAGAGGTTGTTAGGGGAAAGTAGAGTGACCCTAACTGATGTTGCTGAGCATTTGATGCCTAAGACAAGTGTGGCTGATGCTGAAACAAGCTTAAAGAGTCTAGTTTAGGCATTGGAGATGGCCAAGGAAGAAGCAATGTTGAAGGCCAAGGAAGAAGCCAAAAAGAAGTCATCTGCTAGGGAAGAAGATTGACGATCATTGACAAGAGGGGTTTAATTTTTATTTAGTGTTTCAATAAGGAAAGACTATGATTGTGTCTATCCATTTGAATTAATTCCTACGAATTATGAAATATTGGTCAAGTTAATAGTTTGGTAATTGAGGTTGATGGGAAATGCATATGGCGATCAATTCTGAAGATCTGTTCAAGGACCTACAACATAAGGGGAAAGGATAAGTGAAAAGAGAGGTGAAGATATTGCGAGGAAAGGATAAGAGAAACGAAGGGGGGGAAGTTTGTGCCTAATGAATATTTTTACAACAAGAAGATGAATGGTGATAACTTGTGTTATGGAAATGGAAGACATTAGTAATACAAATGTCATTTCAACTATTTTACCGTGATTTTAAGAAGTATTTATAACATTTTTAATATTTTAAAAATTTTATCATTCAAGTGTTAAAAATATTTTTTAGAATTACGGTCAAACATACTCTTCATTTACCTATAAAAGAAAGTGTTTTTCAGTAATCGAAAAGTGTTTTTTAGTAATCATAATCATACTTAGTTTAACCATGCTTTTAAAAAACATTTATAATATAAATAGCATTTATTAAGAAATCAAACCTTTGAAAATATTAATATTTTGAAAGTAAGGAAAATATCTCTTTTTTTAATATATTTTTATAATATAATAAGGCCTATTATGTGTTAAATAGTAAAGAAATAAAATTTAATAATTTAAATTTTTTTAAAATGAATTTTAACCATATTTAATAAAAACTCATATTAAAATAATTTATTTAAGTTTTTTCATTTTGTAGGGAAAAAAAATGAATTTAGCCAAAACTAGGGGTTTAGCTTTGGCTGATTGGTTCAATCCACCCAAGATATGAATAAGATTGGACAATTATTTTCAATATACAGGTTGGGTTTGGATTAGGTTTTTTCAACTCAAGCTCATTTTTTTTTTAAATATTAAGTTATATTATGTCATATATATTTTTTCATTTTTAGTAAAGCTATATAAATTTATTTTTATTTTTATTTTGTTACTATCTTAAAATTTTGTTATATCTATAATATGACCAATTTGAACTTAAAGAAATGATGTTGGGTTGAATACTGTGGGTTAGAAGCTGAGTTAAGTTGAGTTCAATTTGATTATTTTTTAATTCAGGTTAGACTCGAGTTAACTATCAATCCAATCAACTTACCCAAGTTGCAACCTTATCCAAAACTAATATGCTTCCAATAATTTGATATATATTTTTATTATTATTATGCAAACATTTGGGAAATTTCAAGGAATAAAAATAAAGAATAAATAAAAATGATTTAAGAAGGAGAAAGATCATGACTTAAGGAAATTTCTTGAACATTAGACACCAAAAAACTTATATTATGTTTGGAATGTATAGCAAAAATATCTATGTCATCATGAAAGGCGTAAAAGCCTAAGAGGATAATTGTCCAAAAAAGTGGCAAACTAGTTACAAGCATCTGACCACAGGTCTAATTGGCCATATTGCTTAATTGAGCTTCAACACCACTTTTGTCTGGAACACCCGACCTGTCTCAAAGGGGAACTTCCTCATCCAACTTCTCCTCACCATCCAAAGGAATAGTAGAGATATCATATGTAATCCAGTGTTTTTTCATGCGTTGTCTCGAGCCCTGTGCATTGGACAAATGTCCCTTTGGCACCAAAAAATGAAATTTGAAAACTTTTTCAACAAGCAAGTCGAAATTAAATTTTCTCTAGTAGCCAATTTAGTGACTAAACAAATCTGACTGAGAAAATTGGAGGTCATTGTGGGACCCCGCATTCATCTAGGCATAAATCCATTTCTCGTCCAAATATCAGACGAACAAAAGGATATTCGGGTAGTGTCCATATGCATTATGCAAGTTATAAATGTACTGAACCGTTATGTTAAGAGTAATCATGAGTATAAGCATTTGACTTTGAGCCCAAAAGTTGTTATTTGCAAGGCCAATTGTTGACATTTAAAGTATTAAAGAGACACATAAAACGTTACAACTTTGCCAGAATAAAAGACCACCTAACTTTAATTTCAACTATAAACAACTATCTGGACACATCTTGTTGCAGGTATGCTCGTCATTCGCTTGAAAGAAGCTAGTTGGACCTCGACTGCTTCCTGAGTTGATAAGCTCTATAGTCAACATGAATATGCTTTTATCCTTACCTACCAAAAATTTATGGGAACTAACCAAAAAGAGTTCAAAGCTGCATGATGATATCAACCTAAGGTATTTTTCCATATGTTGATTGCTAGCCATGAAGGTTGTTTTGTTTAGCAAGCAAAACACTCATCAATCAAGGCTTCCCGATTCCTTTTTATGTGATTTCATGAGATGTTGTAAAGAAAAATAAGTTAAAAAAAAAAAGAAAAAAGAAAGAGAAAATGAGAATTCAAGGATTTGATATTGTCAATAGTCTAAATATGTGAGCTATTGAGGTGGCATTAGTTAATAGTACTAAGAAATTTTTTATTCTAAACAATACGAATGTTGAAATGTAATATGTTCCATTTCATTATCTATTCTTTTTATAAACCATACATAAGTATGACATGATATATTTCAACGAATATAATGTTTAAAGCATGGATTATAAAGGCTGAATTAGTTTTGTTGTGTTTCACTTGTGTGAAATCAAGGTTTAGTTAATCTTGATTTTGATGATAACAAAACAAGGTTTAGTAATGATTATATTTCAAGTGTGATTAGGCAAGACGATTTCCAAAGTGGAAATCACAAAGACAAATCAAGTCAAGAAGAAATCATGAAAAAGAAGACCACCTCAAAGAGAAGTGTTTTTCAAGACCCAAGCTTCATAAGATCTCTTTGTAAGGTTGTTGGTGCACTATAATTTTCATGTATTACATTCTTTACTTATGCACCAAAATTATCCAAGGGTTATTTTATTTTAAATATTTTAAAAATTGGATGATTTCATGTTTTCAACTAAAACCTTGTGTTAAATGTTTTTCAAATTTGTCTTAAAAGGTTTTAAGTTGAAAAAGTTAGTTGTTGAGCCAAAAACTACTCAACCGATTGAGCCGAATAAGGAATCGATCGACCGCCAGCTTAACTGGTCAAGGTTCAGGTTTACCCCTAGCTTAACCGGTCGAGGTCCGGGTTGACCCCCAACTCAACCAGTCGAGGGTGCAAAAAAAATTTCTCTTTCTTCCAGAATGATTGTTCAACCAGTCAAGGTTGAACCTCAACTGGTTGAGGTCCATTCAAGGTCCGGTTGAGGTCCGGTCGAGTTCCAATTGTCACCTGCCAAGCATTAAATGCTAACGGCTAGTCAACCGGTCGAACCTCCAACGGCTAGTTTGGTTTTTTTTCTTCTATAAAAAGGCTCCAATCTTCATTGTTTTATAAGCTTAACATTCCCAAACCTTTCTTGAATATATTTAAGCATTGGAAGAATGTTTTTGAGTGCACCATTGTTCTAAAACTTGTATATCTTTAGTGTACCATTTAATCCTAGTTTTCTTGTATCATTTGAGCTTAAAGTTTTTGTACTAGGATTTTGTGAGATCATTTATTTGTAAACATTTGAGAGGAAGTTTCTCAAGTGTGGGATATCTCTTGAGAAGTGTAAAGGGTGCTTGGAGCCAAAAGTCCAAGAGAGTGAATTGGAACCATAATCCAATTGTGTTGCTTGAAGGCTTGGTTTGGAAGCCTTGAACTAATGGAACCTCAAGCTTGGGATTAAAGCTAGAGGAAAGTGGATGTAGATCGGGTTGTGTCGAACCACTATAAAATCTTGTGTTTGCATTCTCTCTTCCTTATTCTTTTAATTTATATACAATTATCTTTATATTGTTTATTATATACTTGCATATAATTGTCTCTTACATTCTCATAGTTTAAATCTGTAAAAAGAGACCATCACCCTATTCACCCCCCCTCTAGGGTGATTACCATAGGTTGGATTAGCCTAATTTTTCTAACAACTTGGCATACTAGGGGTTGAGCTTCCTAATCAGCTCCTGGGGATCAAGTTGCTTGGTCAACTCATAAGGGCTGAAGGGGATAGTGCCCCATGGAGAAGTTTTTATTTTATTTTATTTATATGATATATGATGTGTGTGCTTTATTATATTTTTAACCCTTTTATGTTTTAGGGGTTTTTTTAGAGTGTGATCGCAATTGAGAGGAGTTTTTTTTCGAGAGTTTCACCATTATAATCCTTCATTTCTTTTGATTAATGGATTATTGAATGTTGATGCACTCTATGGACATAAGGATCACATTAATCGCCAAACCATGTTAAAAATATTGTGTTTTTCTTTATTATATGCTTATGTGTGTGCGTGATTTGGTTAATATAATAATGTCATATCCCATGAAAGTGATATTTTAAGATAAACATATCTCATCTAACCAACCAAATATAGCTTAAGTCAAATTTTAGTTTATAGTTATCTACTACATGAATATAAGAAGGTTAATCATATATACATTGAAATGTTGCATCACATATATTTATAACATAAGTGTCTTTTGATTTTGTGAAAAAATAAAATTCATATGTCATTGAGTATGTTGAAAAGTTATTTGCCTAAAATAATTCAGTTGACAAAATGTCTTTCATGCTAAGCTCATTATACTTATAGTACTATCACTTTTTTTGTAGTCTTCATTATCATATCCTAGGAGATATAGGAAAAAAGGATGGGAAATATATTAATCTACCATTTATCCTATCCCATATGCGATCCATCATCAACCAAGCATGAGATATGATACACTATTTCATCTTTTTTCCTATCTACTATTATATCTAACCAACCAAACATGACCTAAAAAAGTAAATTAAAATAATATTTGAGATAGCCTAAGACTAACTTTGCTTTTAACCGGAGGTAAAAAGAAATTCTTTGTCAAATAAATCCTAAAAAAGATACATAACCTAACATTATAATGACTAATTCACCGCTCAATAAATATAAAAACTAAAAATACAAACTTGAAGAAGCTTGATAAAGGAAAGTGAAGAAAAATTTCTAATCAATGAAGACATTTAATGAGCTCAAAGTTAGATTATTTAAATTACAATAATTTTTTAGGGAGTCTCATAGTATAAAACCTCATAATCAAGAGTTTGATGCTTTCTCTTTTCAAATAAACAACTTACTCCTATTGAGATAAACAATGAGAACCAATGATCATAACTATCAGAAGAACTATTTACATGACAATCAGGATTCTACCAACAAGAAGTACAACAAAATTATTGATTCCAGGATGATAATCCCAATGGAGAATAGGTGTGGACCCACATTTTTCACATGCGTCCCCACTCATTAGCGAGACTTGCTTTTTAAATGGTGAAAAATTAATTTTGAAAAAGTTGGAGTCACCGCTTATTTTATTTTTATTTTAAAAAGAAAATAAAACAAGAAAGAAAACCCTAAGAAAAGTGACTCCAAAGTTTTGCAAAACATGTCTTTGAAAAGCCCGAGTCTAGATTTGGGGATTAGGTTACCTATTGGGAAGGTACCTCAAAGAGGTAACACCCCTCTTAGCCCTAAAAAGGTCTCTACTAGCTAAGTTAAAGGAAATGTGACGATTAATCTATTAATTAAAGGTACCTAGGTAGACTAAGGTGATTTCAAAATTAGCATGCCAAATAAGAAAGTCAATCACAAATATAAATAAGAGTTAGGATGTGTACCTAAACTGCTTATCAAGCGCTATCACAAAACATCAAAGTTAGTTAAAAAATATGACACACGTCATGCTTTTTATCATAGCAAATCAAATCAATATCAAGGCATCCAAAGATAATATCAAACATGGACATAACTCATAATAACATATATGTTCATAGAATTCTGAAAATAGGTGATGGAGAGGGCACCTGTGTAGCAAGCATTAACAATTCTATAGAAATAGGGTTAGCTCAATAACAAGTGCAAAACAATCTCATGTATCACAAAAAATAATCAAAATCAATCAAATATCGAACAATCTCCTCATTTGAGTCAATATCAAAGAAGATATCATGGATGTCAGGCTTCCACCAAGGCCCAATTAATTTTGTATGAGTTGATTCTATGGATTCTATTATTTGGAACCATGATGTTTGTTTATGCTCATTAGAAAAAAAAAAAAGATTGAGAAAATTAGTTGAAAACCGTGAAAAATGTGTACCAAAAGGAAAATGGCAACACAAGGTTTATTAAAAATAAGGATTTTAATGCCTAACAAGTCTAAGGATGGGGTTTAAAAATTGAGGATTATTAGTTGAAACTGGATTTAAAAAAATCAATTCAAAACTATAAATTCTCAATCAAAGAAACAAAATTAGAGAGGAGGGTGTGCACCAAGATGGCTATGTTGAAGTGAGGTCTGAAGTGGGCACTGTGAATGTACTGGATCCTTAATTGCATTCTGCCCTCTTTCGTACCCAAGTAAAAAATTTCAAGTCTCCATCCAAGCATTTTAGTCTGACAAGTTTTACTCTGGCTGAGGAAATTGTTGCTGCAATTTTGTTGATGAAAGGGTTAAGAAGACTGCCCAAAGACTTCTGCTACTGTAGAATCCCGAACTTTGAAAGGCATTCTGCAATCTGGAAATTCTATTTCATCAGCATTTTCTCTAACTGCAAGAATGCATCGGTTCCGACCTCATTTTGTGCTGTTTTGTCTAGCCTTCTCACATCAAAACTGATGACTTGTTAGCTTCTTTGGATGCAACTCATTCCCAAAAGAACAAAAAAAGAAAAAAAAAAAAAAGGGCACATAGAAACCAAATTTCGTGCTTCATTAAATCCATATCTTTCTCTCTTTGGGCATTTTGGAAATTCGCGTTCTGATTGCTGGCACAACGCGATGATTCACCAAGGTTTCCCATAGGCATGCTAAGCAAGATTCACAGGAGTGGCTTTGTTGAGAGCTTTGGAAGTGCAACATGTGGTCCAGTACCTTCAGTATGTGCCGAAACAGAGCTTGGGGCAGCATCTTCTGTTTGTATCTTATTCGTCTTATGAAGTAGGAGTACCAATTCTTTGGGAGCTTCCTCGTCTTTCCGTAGTTCCCCTATTCGAAATCAACCTTGTTTTGCACCAGGCTCTCACTCTTCAGTTTTTCTTCTTTGACCTTAGAAGAACTGGAGTCAGCTTTACCAGGCCTAGAATTAGAATTATGAAGTTCATTGTTCTCACATCCATAAGCAAAAATCACTGGGTGCAGGGGATTAATTTATTCTTCAGTTTCCCTTGTCTGATTCAAGAAGAAGCATTAGTTGCAATGAGGTCACAAAAATCACATTTCTCAGCATTCAAACATGAGGCAAGGACGAAGACGGATTGAATCAAACGTCCCAAAAGGAGTGAACCTTGTTAACGCATTTACGTCTCAAGGGCGGATGCCACCTATTCCGCTGCATTTGGATTCAAACTTATGAACTTAGCTTATCGAATTCAGCTTTATACCATAACAACTAGTTTTGGAAAGTCTCATCGAAATGGAAACAGCCAGTCTTCTCTTTCCCATTTTTTTCATCTCCTCAACGCATAAGCCATCAATAACAGGTTTTTTTAAGCCTTCATAGCATTAATGGAATCTTGGGTCTCTTCTTGGGATGATAATTCTTGCCTCCACATAATATAAGCAGACCAACCTGTTTGTGGATTATCTTTCCACTTGTTTTATCCTTGGGTTGGGTACGCATGTCTTTCATGTCAACAGCGTAGACACCTATGCACCTCAAAAGTTGTACTGATTGCGGGATGCATCTACGGAAATGTGACCCCCGCAACTAGACCCTACTGTCTATTCTCAATATGGAGCTGCCGCATCTGAAAGATGGTCTTGGCTGCAACTGTCCGACACATCACTAGAGACATGGGATGATGACTGGGTCTTTGTACTGGTCTTCAAATGAATCCTCTTCTGTAAAAGCTCTCTTAAAAGAATGAGAACAGCTCCATAATAACATATTGTAACAACAGTTTCAAAATTCTGAAGCACTTGATCTCTTTGCCGAACAAAAGAACAAAACCTGTCTATGATTCCAATTTATTCATCAAGAGCAAACTGATGATTCTCTTGATGACAGAGGACAGCTTGATCAATTTCAACTTCTGCAAGTATAAAGTCCCCTTTCTTGTTCCGAACCCTATTGCTCCAAGACCAATATGTTTCACAATATTAGCTGTAGTTTGATTTCCCAGCTCTTGAATTTCTTTTGCTGAAGCAAAATTCTATTGCCTTTTCGAAGAATGATGGATACCTTTTCTGCCTCTTCAATATTTTCAGCCTGCTGCATCCTTATGAATTCTCTTCACTTCTGGAATCTCCATATCTGACTTGTCAGGGCCATTTTCCTGAACATTTAAGCTTCTCGTTGCTCATCCCTGAGTGCTGTTCTTGAAGATGAATATGGATTTCAAAAAAGAAAGTCTTTTTCCACAAGGATAAGGTTGTCTTTGGACAAAGTCCTATTAATCGCCCCATATATCGAAAAAAAGTTCATCAGCTCAGGAAGAAAATGGTCGCATACATTCTCGGGAAAGTGAGAGTATTGCAACTCCCCTCAAAATGATGCAGTCCTGAACTTCACAAAATTTGTCTTCCCTGAACTGCTCATTCTCATCAAAAACATAATAAACCCTTGATCCACCTAATTCTGGACAATGACGGTAGGTGATTCGGAAGTCTCGAAACTCTGCTGGTAGTGAAGAAGAGCAGCTCGAGATTCAATTTAAAGTTGGATGAAGAAGGCCCCAACACATCTTGCTGCGAGTCATCGGAATCAAACAATGCATGAGCTGATTATGGCATTTCGAGTATGTGTGAGCAGCAATGAAACCGATATACAGAACAGTCAGAAAGTTGCGCTAGCTCCTTATCAAAGAACCAGCCCGCGAGCTTATTATGACCACAAGAAAGTGCTTTAGATTTCCTCCACATGATGAGGGTCTTGTTCATAGTTAATACGGTATATGAGTCCCAAATTAGCGAAACCCTTGTCAACAAGATGCCGGGAAAGATACTCGACTTTATCAAAATAGGAAATTCATTCTACTTCAGCAAATGTCGAAGGAATTCTGCTGCGAGATGTTAGATCAGTATCCTGTTAGACAACCACACTGCACACACTGGTTAGTTCATAAGAAAATAAAAGAAAACTGAAAAAAAAAAAAAAAACAAAGAATTAAGGAAGAAGATTAGACCGAGTCTTGTGGAAAACACAATCTCCTTAAAACAGATTCGCCTTCTCCACAGGTGCTTTGAGAATCGCAAGGCGTTTGTCTCCCAGGATAAAACGATCTTCGAATGGCAGCAACAACACTCTGCAGCCACTCCGGCGAACTGGAAATTGTTCAACTCTATCACGGACACGGAAGGAAGGAACTCTTCAACACTCTGACAATACTCCAAAGTTTTTCTGTACTTTTTTTTTGAAAGAAAGTCTACCCACTACAAGGAAAAAGATATATGGTGACATTTATAATAAGTCACTATAAACATAGGGTGTCATTACAACATAGCGTCACTTTATCCACTGACACCATAGAGGGTATCAATTGGTGACGTATTTGAAAGCGACACCAAAGCAGATAAATGGTGACACATTCAGAAGAGACACCATATATTTTTAGTGATGCTTAATTTTATATAGAGTTGTATGAGATATATAAGGTGTCATATTAAATGCATCATCTTTAAGTTATGGTGTCACGTTAAATGTATCACCTTTAATTTATGGTGTCACATCATTGTAAATGATTATGGAAGATATGGTTGTTTTTTGTTGATTAGTTTGTAGATTTTTGTAATGCTTATTAATAAATAAGACTAACCTGTGTAAATTGTCCATAAATATAATAATCATATTACATTTAACTTATATTTTCATAATGCTTATGAATTAATTTGTAACATATTACATCATCCAATAATATTTGTATATCAAATGTTCACAAAATGATAGTACATCAAATACATCAAACCCACCAAAACTAAAAAAGAAAAGTGAATACACATTAAAACATGATTTAGAAATGTTAAGCTTCCCAACATTCATGTATACTTGCATTTCATATGCATAAAACCGGCTAACCATAAAATGACACAAGAGTTGCATTCAAAAACCCAAAATTCTCAATTCCAAATAAAGTAACATTTATGTCCTATAATGTATGACATAAGAGTCATATCTAAAAACCTAAATCTTGTTGCCTCTTTCTCCTTTCTTTTTATTCTTCATATTGTCCTCCCAAGAGTGTATACCTGCATTTCATAGTTTAATGAGTTTTAGAGTTCTTATTGAAAATAAAAATGTGATGCTATAAACAATAAACAAATCTAAGTACTAATGTTTTCTTTTTCTTTTTCCTTTTTCTCATTTGGTATAAAAATAGTTCGTAAAGAATAAGTAATGTTATACAATATCAATGGAAAATTCATTCATATAACAACTAAGGGACTTACCATGAATGATCACAATACATCAATATGATTCATGATTAGTTATAACACAAAAGTAATCTCTAATTTCATCAAATTCTACTTGAGAATATGTTTTATTTGTCATCAAACTGAAATCAAATGATCGAGAATAACATTAATATCACAATAATTGAAAGTATGAAATTATGTACAATTCATTAAACGAGTAAAACCTTTGATGCAATAACTGTAAAATCAACAATTATTTCTTTAATGAATCTCATAACAAAGTAGTCATATTTAAACTTAGTATTATTTTTTTACTATTAAATTATTTTTAAACAAAATAACAATTATTAATATATTGGTTCATTTTTAAATACTTTCATAAGAATATATTTTAACTACAAGTTATTTTAATTTATCAAAAGATTTTTAGGAAATGAGCTATTATCCATTTATTATTTTCTTATTTTTCAAAAAATATTTTCAGTCATTTCATACACGTTTTCAACTACTAAAATTATTGTTTTTATAGAATAAACAAAGAAGCATACACTTCTCCTCCACTCACTAAGTCAACTATTACAATCACCATAATATTTTATTCACCTACCAATATCTCATTCCATTTAGATAACTCTCTCAACAAAATCATTTCTACAATACTTTTTACTCTCCTAGGATATTGAATATTTTATTCCATTTAGGTGACTCTCAACGCAAAGAAAAGTAGGAATGTCTTCTTAGGTTAACTAAACAAAGACTTTTTTTTTACTTTACAATATGTATAAAAAAAAACAATTATTTATTACAAGGAATGTGGTAGAAAGGTCATTTCATTTTTAAAGAATTTTTTAGAATTTCTTAAACATTTACAAAAAATAGAATCTAACAATTTTATTTCTAAAAAAATTGATCAATTCAAAAAAGAAAGAAGAATGTTATTTTTTAAGAAAAGTTAATAAACCACTTTATTCTTGAATTATCTAAACAAAACTTACTAAAAAATATTTTGTCCCAAATTTATTTTCAAAACTTTCTTATTGAAAACTATCTCATATATAAATTATTTTATTATATAGAGAAATTCTTATTTTATTCTTTTTTTAGAGAAAAATTCACTTGTTTATTAAATATCAAAGAAGTCTATTTTTATGTATATAAATTCTCTTATTTTCATACAAGAAATTTCCATTTATGCCTAAAATACTTTTAGAAAAATCATTACCAACAAAATTTTATTTTTAAAATTATTTTCAACATTCTTATTTAAAAAAAATTATCATTGGATTATTTTCAAAAAGGAAAGTCCTAAAAAAATTAACCATTTATAACCCAATTTAAACTCAAAAATTATCCCCAATATTATTTTATATTCCTAAATTATTTTCAAACAAAATAACAATTATTAATATTTTGATTCATTTTTAAATACTTTCACAAAAATATATTTTAACCACATATTATTTTAATTTATCAAAATATTTTTAGGAAATGAGTTATTTTCCATTTATTACTATCCTATTTTTGAAAACATATTTTCAGGCATTTCATTCACATTTTAAAATTTCAAATACTAAAATTATTGTTTTTATAAAACAACAAAGCATGTAAATTTCAACTACTAAAATTATTGTTTTTATAGAATAAACAAAGCAACATACACTTATCTTCCATTTACTAATTCAACTATTACAATCACCCCAATATTTTGTTCACCTACCAATAATTCATTCCATGTAGGTGACTCTAAAAAAAAAAAGTCATATTTATAATACCCTTTACGACTCTGATACCCAATATTTTATTCTATTTAGGTGACTCAATACAAAGAAAGTGGGAATGTTTTCTTAGGTTAACCGAAGAAAACCCTAAATAACTTAAGTGCTTTTGGATTAATTGAGTATCATCTTGTAGTAGATGTCAATCTCTATTGTTAGACTTCACCAAAAAGCTCCTAGCACGGTGGAAAAAAGTATCAAATATAGTCAAGTCTTCAATAAAATACTATTTCATGTGAAAAATTACTACAAATTAGTGTATCTCTCATTCTCAATTAGACAAAATTTTAAAAAATAATTCATTTTTCTTGTTTTCATTTGTTTTGGGGCTTATTAGCAATGAAACAAAAAATATGTTAGAATGTTAAACCTAGTTTTTACTTCCCTGGAACTCGATAAAAAACACCATTTACAAAACCCACATCATAGATATACTAAATCAAGAGATATAAAACAATTATACTAACAAAGTTTTTTGCATTAATAAAAAAAATGAAGATGGTAGATAAGAGATTTTGACTTACTCGAGATTTTACGAAGCAAAGAATATCAATTATGGGTGTGCCGACCATGGGTGTGAGAAGAAGGAGAAGAAAACGATGGTTAGGGTTAAGCAATAAGATCTTTTATATTAGTTAATGTATATATGGAAACAATGGACTTTTCATAAATTGTTCCTACTCACTATTTTTAAAAAGGGCCCATTAAGTTATAAAATTTAAAACTTTTTATTTCATATGGTGTCACTTCCAAAAAATGACACCGTAAATCTGAAATTAGCATCATCTAACTATCTTAATTGAAGATTTTTTATATGATGTGTCACCTTTATAAATTTTAAGTTCAATGATGTCATTATTTTAAATGCGACACCATAAATAGTGACATCATATATTATTTTTGTAGTAGTGACCACTATTTATAGACTTCAAGGAAGGAAGAACACAGACAGGTTCAGAAAGCCAAAATGAATTTGGCTTCTTGAGACTCTTAGAATTCTGGAAAAATGAATGAATTTACTTAATTCAATGGATTTACTTAATTTCATTCATCCCCTTTTTCCAACAATTCCCCACATGAAAGAAATTAAGACACGATGAACTTTGTGATAGAGTACAACGGTTGAAACCTGCATAGGAGAGGTAGGTGTTACCCTTTGAACCTTCCCTTGTAGAAATATGTTTACTCTACTAGCTAAACAGTAGACACGATGTCCTTGAACTGTTCTGCCATTTATGTAGATGATGACATATCTCACACAGGAATCTTCCTAACATATTTCAGTTCTCACTTTTATGTTCATTTTGGCCATGAACATACGCCTGGTTCTGTAAGAGTTTAATAAGAATTGTGCCCTATTCAATTCCCTTAGAAGCGGCCCCACTTCACTCTTACATAGGTGATCTCTTAATCACGAGTAACCCACATTACTTTGTTCGGATTTCCGAAGCATAAGGATCATTAAAAGCATAGCTTACCCTTTCCTCTTACGGGCATCACTATTTTATCATAGGAATGGACTAGGGAAGATCCCCACAGTGATTTAACAAAGTCTTTACAGTTTAGTTGTCCCTTTTGAACCTAGATCTCGGGATCTCCAGTCAACTAGGTTGGGTATCCACTGTATTGACTTATTCTTTTATGGGCTTTAGTCTCATTCCCCTTGATGACTTTTCAACTAACTCTCTATTTAACCCTTTGGTTAGTGGATCCGCAATGTTATCTTTGGATTTCACATAGTCCACAGAGATAACCCCAGTTGAGAGTAGTTGTCTAATGGTATTGTGTCTACGACGAATGTGTCTAGACTTACCATTATACATATTACTCTATGCTCTACCAATTGCAGATTGACTATCACAATGTATGCAAATTGGAGGCACGGGCTTTGACCACCTTGGAATATCCTCTAGGAAGTGGCGTAACCATTCAACCTCTTCCCCACATTTATCTAGTGCTATAAATTCAGATTCCATTGTGGATCTGGCAATAACCGTTTGTTTTAAGGATTTCCACGACACTGCTGCACCTCCTAGTGTAAACATATAACCACTATGGGATTTTGAGTCTTTAACATTAGATATCCAATTCGCATCACTATATCCTTCAAGTACAGCAGGATATCTCGTATAGTGCTGCCCATAATCACGAGTAAACCGTAAGTACTTTAGTACTCTTATAATTTCTTGCCAATGCTTGGCTCCGGGATTACTCGTATATCTACTCAGTTTACTAACCGCATAGGCTATGTCTGGTCTTGTACAACTCATTAAGTATATTAGACTGCCTATTACTCTAGAGTATTCTACTTGAGAAACACTCTCACCTTTATTTTTGGACAAATGTAGAGTTACATCCACCGGTGTTCTAGCAACTCCAGAATTATCTTTATCAAACTTTTCAAGAATTTTGTCTCCATAATGTGACTGACTTAAAATGAGTTCATCTGATGTTCTTTTGATTTTTATTCCCAATATAACATCAGCAAGTCCCATGTCTTTCATGTCAAACCTTGAATTCAACATGTTCTTTGTAGATGTGATCATCTTATCATCACTACCAACAATAAGCATGTCATCTACATACAAACATACAATGACATATCCATGTTCTGTATCCTTGACATAAACACACTTGTCACATTCATTGATTTTGAAGCCATGTGACAGCATAACATTGTCAAATTTTTCATGCCATTGTTTCGGTGCTTGTTTTAAGCCATACAAAGATTTCACCAGTTTACAAACTTTCTTTTCTTGTCCTGGAGTTGAAAAACCCTCAAGTTGCTCCATATAGATTTCTTCATCTAAATCTCCATTTAGAAAGGCTGTTTTTACATCCATTTGATGTATTTCAAGATTTCTCAATGCAGCAATTGCAAGTACCATCCTTATGGAATTTATTCTCGTCACAGGAGAATATGTGTCAAAATAATCTAGGCCTTCAGTTTGTCTGTAGCCTTTGATTACAAGTCTTGCTTTATACTTGTCAATTGATCCATCTACTTTCATCTTTCTCTTGAAAATCCACTTGGAACTTAAAGGTTTACAACCTGGTGGAAGATCCACTAGTTCCCAAGTATGGTTTTGCAATATGGAATCAATTTCACTCTTAATGGCCTTTTTCCACATAAGACCTTCTGTAGAGTTCACTGCCTCTTTAAAAGTTTGAGGTTCGCCTTCAAGAATAAAAGTAAGAAAATCTAGACCAAAAGATTTCTCTGTCCTTGCCCTTTTGCTATGTCTAGGTTCTACCTCAACTTCTTTATTTTGATGTTGACTATTTTCATTAATAGTCTCAAGCATTTGTTTTGATTAACTTGACTCCTCTTTAGATTTATATGGAAATACATCTTCAAAGAATGATGCATTCCTTGATTCCATTATCGTGTTCTTATGAATATCTAGGATATTTGATTCATAAACAAGAAACCGATAAGCATTACTATTATGTGCATAGCCAATGAAAATGCAATCAATAGTCTTAGGTCCTATTTTCACCTTTTTAGGTGGAAGAACTGCCACTTTAGCAAGACATCCCCACATTCGTAAGTATGTGTAGGATGGCTTTCTTCCTTTCCATAACTCATATGGAGTCTTTTCTGCTTTCTTTTTGGGTACCTTATTCAAAAGGTAATTAGCAGTTAAAATGGCTTCTCCCCACATGTTTTGTGGCAAACTAGAACTTATTAACATTGCATTCATCATTTCCTTTAAGGTACGATTCTTTCGCTCAGCCACTCCATTGGATTGAGGCGAATAAGGTGCTGTTGTTTCGTGTATAATCCCATGTTGAGCACAAATGTCAACAAATGGCGATTCATACTCACCACCTCGATCACTTCTTAGTACCTTAATTTTCTTGTTGAGTTGATTCTCAACTTCGTTTTTATAGAGAACAAATTTCTCTATAGCTTCATCCTTGCTTTTTAGTAAATACACATAACAGTATTTGGTGCTATCGTCAACAAAAGTAATAAAATATTTATTACCACCTCTTGTTTGTACAAATTTCAAATCACAGATATCACTATGGATCAAATCAAGGGGTTCAGTGTTTCTTTCAACACTTTGAAAAGATGACCTTGTTAGTTTTGCCTCAACACAAGTTTCACATTTATGGTTGGAATTAATTTGGAATGTTGGTATATGATTTAAGTTAATTAATCTACGTAATGTATCATAATTAACATGTCCTAATCTACCATGCCATAGATTAGAAGACTCAAGCATGTAAGTAGAAGTACTAGCTTTATTCATATTTGACTTAATAATAGTCATTACATTGAGTTTCCACATTCCATCACTCATATACCCTTTCCCAACATACATTCCACTCTTGGACAAAACAAATTTGTTTGACTCAAAGACCAACCGAAATCCATGATTATTCAGCAATGAACCAGACACCAAGTTCTTGCAAATTTCCGGTACATATAAAACATTGGTCAGAGTCAACTCTTTCCCAGAAGTAATCTTCAAGATTACTTTACCTTGACCATTGATCTCAGAGGTGGCAGAGTTCCCCATGAACACTTTTTCCCCATTCTCAATTGGTTCAAAAGTGGAGAACATTTTCTTATCAGAGCATACATGGCAAGTAGCACCAGTATCAATCCATCATTCCTTTGGGTTAGAACCCACCAAGTTCACCTCAGAGACTACTGCTGTGAGGTCAATGTCAGAAACATTTTTAGTGATGTCGTCAATCACATTAGCTTCCTTAGGTTTATTCTTTTTAGGCAGTCTACAATCAACAGACTTGTGACCTTGCTTACCACAATTGAAGCATTTCCCTTGAAATTTCGGCTTCTTTGAGATCCCTCCTTTAGGTCCCAACTTAGATCCTTTCCCTTTGTTGTTGTTCGTCTTTGCCTTGGAACTTTGACCATGTTCCACAAAGTTAGCCTTAGCCTCATTTAGAGTGTGCGCCCTTTTCTTTTCAGATCTTCTATTATCTTCTTCAATGCGAAGTCTAATAATTAGATCCTCGATGCTCATTTCCTTTCTTTTGTGCTTGAGGTAATTCTTAAAATCTTTCCAAGCAGGGGGTAGTTTCTTAATAATAGCTGCTACTTGGAAAGTTTCACTCAACATCATTCCCTCAGCATGTATCTCATGCAAGATTACTTGAAGTTCTTGGACTTGACTTACCACAGTCTTGGAATCTACCATCTTATAGTCGAGGAAGCGACCCACAACAAATTTCTTAGCCCCGACATCCTCAGTTTTATATTTCCGATCTAGAGATTCCCATAGCTCCTTAGCTGTTTTCTTGTCAGAATAAACATTGTACAACGAATCAGCTAAACCATTCATGACATAATTTCTACACAAGAAGTCAGAATGTTTCCAAGCATCTATAGCACTGATGACTTGGATATCGTGCTCGTCTTCTTTGAGCTTAGGAGCATCCTCAGTCAAGAATCTTGCAAGATTCAACGTGGTCAAATAGAATAACATCTTTTGTTGCCACCTTTTAAAATTTAGTCCACTGAACTTCTCTGGTTTTTCTCCTGGTGAGACAGAGATTGGTACAACAGTAGGCATCGCTGGCACTTGGGCCACAGTAGGGGTTGCCACTGGGGCTAATTCAGTTACAACAACGTTATCGGATTCAGTTGTCATTTTCCTGAAACATCCAAGAAAATGTGTCAATTTCTTTTTTCCTTTTTTTTTTTTTTTTCAAAAAAACTTGCAAATTTTTTTTTTTTTCAAAAATTATCTTTTGTTTTTTTTTTTTTTTCTTTTCCAAAAACTTACAGGTTTTTTTTTTCCCACTGGTTTTTTTTTTCTTCTTCTTCTTCTTCTTCCTGATAACTTGTTTCCTTTTCACCAACCACTGGTTTTCCTTTGAAAAAAATATGTTTTAAGAATGTTAGACAACCACACTGCACACACTGGTTAGTTCATAAGAAAATAAAAGAAAACTGAAGAAAAAAAAAACAGAGAATTAAGGAAGAAGATTAGACCGAGTCTTGTGGAAAACACAATCTCCTTAAAACAGATTCGTCTTCTCCACAGGTGCTTTGAGAATCGCAAGGCGTCTGTCTCCCAGGATAAAACGATCTTCGAATGGCAGCAACAACACTCTGCAGCTACTCCGGCGAACTGGAAATTGTTCAACTCTATCACGGACACGGAAGAAAGGAACTATTCAACACTCTGACAATACTCCAAAGTTTTTCTGTACTTTTTTTTTTGAAAGAAAGTCTACCACTATTTATAGACTTCAAGGAGGGAAGAACACAAACAGGTTCAGAAAGCCAAAATGAATTTGGCTTCTTGAGACTCTTAGAATTCTGGAAAAATGAATGAATTTACTTAATTCAATGGATTTACTTAATTTCATTCATCCCCTTTTTCCAACACATCCATGGGTCTGGAAAGATAGAGGGGCCTTTTTCGTATGGGACTTTCCCAGATTCTGGAACATGCTGTATGACATGACACTTACAGTGATCGTGAGCCAATATACGAACAGACTGCAATATCTCATCCACCATTCTTTTTATGTTCATTCCAATATCTACAAATCCACCGAGTAAACCAACCTCAGGAATATTTTATGCCAGAAGAACCTTCAATAGCTTGCTGGATGTTTGTGTCTAAAAATTCTTTAACATTTTCAACATTCTTATTAGGGTGGATTAGTGAAACTTCAATTATATAATCAATCCATAGCCAATTATCACACAATTTCCGTAAACGAAAATATCTGAAGGTTGAGAAGCCAACAGAGGAAGGGATGTCACTTTCATGACCACCTGAGTCTACATTCTTTGAGAAATTGTGGTTAGATCCTTCACTATTGAGACCTTTAGCTTCTTGATGTGGGCTGTCGGGAGGGGAACCAGACAAAAGGACTGCAGTTCTCACAGCTTTTTCAATCTCAGGATCAACAAAAAGTTCATTTAGCAGGGACCTCATGAATTTGATCTTCTTTTTGAACAAGGGGCATTGGCTTAACTTGCAATTCTTGAGGTTCACCTTGAGAGGTTCTCTTTGTTCGGTAGATGACAATGAAGGCATTATTCATCAGCTAAAGCAATTTCTCATGTGAAGGGTGAGGATTCTCCATGCATGATGACTGTTACCAAGAATTCCCAAACTCAAAGGACTGTTGGGAGGACATTGAAATTGCTTTAGAAATGCCATCTCTGTCTGTTATGCCGTGATTGAGGGGCCTGCTGAAGGAAACTTTTCCTAAAAAACAATACTAAAGCCAAAAAGCTTGGGGTTAATACGGCAGACTCCTATCCACTGCGTGATGGGTGTGACCCATTGATATAGAACTGGCAGTCTCCTAGTTGGAGATAGAACTTATTGAGCCAAAACTGGACGTTGCCTTATTAAGGTAAGCACCCATTGGAATGATTTTCTGATTACCATTATTATAAACAAGGACCAGTAAAATGTTGCTGTAATCACTCTTATGTCAGGCTGTACCAACTGAAAAAAAAACACTGTAGCCTTCCCTATTGTAGAAGTGCCCCATTCCTTAAGTATACCATTGTCAGAGCCCCTGGCTTTATTCACTTTAACTTTTCTGACTCCACTGTAATTTAAATATGAATCTGTTGTAGTATGAGACAGAGAAGAACCAAATGAAGAATCACTCCTGAGTGGATACCCAAGCCCCTTTCTTCTCGTCCAGTGACCTAATAACAATTGAGTCATCTCTAATAGTAACAAAGCACTGAAAGTTCATCCATCTAGAGAGATTACGCCCTTGTCCCCAATGCAGTACAGGTGAACCAACAGTGACAGACCCTTACCTAATAGCTTTAGGACCATTCTTGGTGATATCACGCTTCCATCCTTCATTAAAGACAAGTTTGAAGTGGAAACTGAAGAAAAACCAGGTCTCCCAGATTCTATCTCAGGCCGCTTGGAGCATCAAATATTTGAAAGGCCAACTCTCATAACACATCAACCATCTTACCATAAACTGCCAGATTTAGTCTCAACCCGGTTTCAACCATTTCATTACTCAAAACATTCCAGATCCCGCCAGGAGCAAGAACCATGATCTGATCCCTTGCTGCAAGTACTCAGTGAGAAACTTTCTAGTGTGGAGATGACCCCATGCTCTTTTCATGACACAAAACCCAAAAAAAAGAGTATATTCTTTCATCAATCATGCAAACAACATAAATACCAGAGGGATATCTTCATAGTTTAAATCTACCAACATCCAATCCAGAAAGTCACAAAGAGCTCCTAGAAACCGTGGCAACCTCTGCACCTATCTAGCTCCACGCAATCCCCACTGTACACAGCCTTTATAAAGTTTCCACCTTTCTTGGAATACTCAAACCCATTATGATCTTCATAGCCGAGAGCACCAAAATAAAGAAAAGGAAGAAACGTAGATATAGAAGCATAGAAAAAGAAACCAAGAAAAAAAAAAACAGGGGAAAGGAAGACAATGGGTGGGTAATCAGAATAAGCCACATTTCATGCTCCTTAAATGGGCTTGAAAACCAAGTGGGACATCAAATATAGTTAAAGGAGAAAAGCACCAGTAGCAAGACTTATGATATGTAGCAAATTAGAGCAAACCAAATTACCCACAAACAGGGCTATAAGGACAAATAAATCAGCAATATTAAAATCTATGATCAGCCTAGAACTTAATTAAAAACAAACATACAGCCTGATATCCATACCTAAAGCAAAGACGCAATGCCCATAAATTGAAAGAAAATATGAAGAATTATACGATGATCAAGAAAACAGAGAGCGTAGAGCAGCCATACCGAAAAATGCTCCTCTGATTCTCGCTTTTCTGCCCAGTTCTCTCCTAGTGTGTGCTGATCATGTCTGCTACCCGTATTGGTGCCTTTGTCCCCCTTTTTTTTTGCAGTTGTCTCTTAATGGTCTATCATCCTATGTCCCTCTCTCGTCATCCTCTTCTCTCTATAATAAAAACCAAAACCAGAACAACCTCTTTCTCCTTTGCTATCCTCCCAGCCTGGAATCTCACCTGGTCCTTTTGAAGACGTGCCTCTCTATATAACAACATTTGTTACTTTCCTTTTTCCCTCCAAAATTCTGCCACCTTTTCCTTCCATAGAAAAGAATTCCAGCTCCTCAATAAATCTGCTACTTTTTTTTCATGTGAAAAATCTGCCACTTTCTCTTTCTTCTCAAGGAAAATTTGGTCGCTCTTATTTTTCCACTAAAAAAAATGAAAATCTCAGCCACTTTCCTTTCTTGAAATTTCTAGTGATTCTCCTTCCAAATAGATGGCAACCAGTTTCCTCGTGCAAAAATCCAATAAATATGAGCTAGAAACCTTATAATATAATAACATAAAATAAAATGAAACAAAAATGATAAATAAAATTAAAAAAAAGTCACACAAGTCATGTAAGTCATGCAACCATGCAAGTCATGCACAAAAAGAAGTGAGTCTAAAAGTGTTTAAGTGACCTAGGGCGAACTAAGTGTCCTAAAAAATGTACCTAAAAGAGTTATCTTAAAAAGGAAGGAAAATTCTAAGTCTAATTCAAGATTGTCAAGGGTTAGAGCCAAATAAATCCCTCAACCAAAGTCTCTGAGGTGGCTTGAAAAAGGCAAACTGAATTAGTAGTAATGGGCCACCAAGAAGTTGCTATGATGTATTGAACTAAACTCCTAATAGAACATGTACTAAGGGGACAAAATGGAGGGTCTACAATAGAACCTTTGTGTGGTCTCAATGATCATCTCCATAACAATAGAACATAGGCATAAATTTTTCGTCACAATCAAGACCTAAATAAAACAAGAATAAAATGAAATCAAAATTGATAAAGAAACAAGCTAGCAACTATATATTAAAGATGTTATATTTTTATCGTCTTGCCTTGTAAGTGACTCTCTTGGTTAGGGCAGAATAAGCAGTGACTCCATTAGGTGCATACTTCCAATCAAAACAAGACAACCTAAGTAAAATTTGGCCAATTCAATATCATTAATATAACAAGAAAAGCAATGGTAGAACCACACCCACCTTCCATCTTGAAAAACCATCACTATAGCAATTATGTTACAGGCACTAAAACAAAAACATCTTCCTCACTCCACCTTCCATCTTGAAGAATGAGCATAGTAATTGAATCATTATTTTAGTTAGGTGTGTATAAGAACATAGATGAATCCAACTTTATTCTTCCATTTTTAGCCATTTGGTTAGGTGCTTATGAGCATGTAGTTGGATTTAGCTTTGTTTTTTCATTTTCAGCCGTTTAGTTAGGTGTTTGTAACCATGTAGCCGAATTCAATTTTATTCTTCAGCTTTTAGTAGTTTAATTAGGTGTGTGTGAGCACATAGTTGGATTTGGCTTTATTCTCCTGCTTTTAGCGGTTTAGTTAGGCGCTTATAAGCATGTAGTCGGATTCAACTTTGTTCTTCCATTTTTAGCTATTTAGTTAGGTGTTTGTAACCACGTAGCCGAATTCAATTTTGTTCTTCCTCTTTTAGTGGTTTAGTTAGGTGTGTGTGAGCACATAGCCAGATTCGACTTTGTTTTTCCGCTTTTAGCAGTTTAGTTATATGCTTGTAAGCACATAGCCAACTTCGTGTTGGCTTCGAGGTCGTTCGGCTAGGTGTGCAATGCCTCCTTTAACTCACATGATGTCTTGAGGCTATTTGCGCCCATAACTCTTTGTTTTCCTATTTCAACTACTTTGCATGCTAAAACAGCGATTGCATGCACCGCTCATACTCTTCTTGCCTTCTCTCCATTTTGGTTTGCTATGTGTGGAATCGGTTGTCCATATATGTCGAATGGGAAATGTTCCAAGAGGTACGTTAGCCTTCTACATTTAAGGCTTTTCGTTCGTTTCCCACAAACAATGCCAATTGTTGGTGCATAGTCAACAATATTTTTTTCAACTAACTTCCTTCGAGCAAATGACGAACATACCTGCAACAAGGTGTGTCCAAAAGGTATTTCCATGCACATTCTTCCAAAGCTTAAGTTAGTTTTTGGAAGAAAAAAAAAAGGGCTATGACTTTTTTAAGGAGATTCATTCATACCTAAAATTAATGTCTAGTGGTCTTTCATTCTAACAAAGTTGTAACATTTTATGTGCCTCTTTAATGCTTTAAATGCCAATAATTGGTCTTACAAATAATAACTTTTAAACTTAAAATCAGATGTCTATATTCATGATTACTCCTAATGTAACAGTTCGATACATTTAGTACTTGTGTAATGAATATGGACGTTACTCAAATATCCTTTTGTTTGTTTGATACTTGGACAAGAAATGGATTTATGCCTGGACTGGAGTTGGGTCCCACAACAACCATAAATATTTAATGAAAAATGCAAAAAAGTTTTTTTTATAACTTTTCCTATCAACAAAAGTTATAAATATATAATTTTTCCTATAATCTTTTATGGGAAAAGTTGACAAAGGTTTTTTCTTTTCAATATATATATATATATATATATATATATATATATATATATATATATATATATATATATATATATATAGATACCTTCTAACGAGCTAATATGAAATAAAAATGAATGTAAGTCATGATATTTCTTCTTCATTTTGACATTTTTTCTTAAATCATTTTTATTTATTCTCTATTTTTATTCCTTGAAATTTCCCAAATGTTTGCATAATAATAATAATAATAATAATAATAATAAAATACCAAACTATATATTGGAAGCATATTAGTTTAGGCTAAGGTTGCAACTTGGGTAAGTTGATTGGATTGATGGTTAACTTGAGTCTAACTCGTATTAAAAAATAATTAAATTGAACTCAACCTAATCTGCCCTCTAATCCATAGTATTCAACCCAACATCATTTATTTAAGTTCGGATTGGTCAGATTATAAATGTAACAAAATTTCAAGATAATAACAAAAATAAAAACAAAAATAAATTTATATATCTTTACTAAAAACATGAAAAAAAAATTGACATAATATAACTTAATATATTTTTAAAAAAAAAATCTAAACAAAATGAGCTCAAATTAATATATAGAAAAACCTAACCTAAGCCCAACTTGAGTATTGAAAATAATTGTCCAATCATACTCATATGTTGGATGGATCACACCAACCATCCAAAGTTGCATCCATAGTCTTGGCTAAATTCCCTTTTTTTTTTTTTTTCCTATGGAATGAAACAACTTAAATAAATTATTTTAATATGAGTTTTTATTAAATATGGTTAAAATTCATTTTTTAAAAGTTTAAATTATTAAATTTTATTTCTTTACTATTTAATACAGCATGGGCCTTATTATATTATAAAAATATGTTAAAAAAAAAGAGATATTTACCTTACTTTCAAAATATTAATATTTTCAAATGTTTGATTTCTTAAGAAATGTTATATTATAAATATTTTCTACAAGCACAGTTAAACCAAGTATCATTGGGACTATTGAAAAACACTTTTTTTTTTACTATTAATAAATGAAGAGTAGGTTTGACAGTAATGATAGAAAACGTTTCTAACCCTTCTAACACTTGAATGATAAAAAATTTTAAATATTAAAAATGTTAGAAATGTTTTTTAAAATCACTCTCAAACGAGCTTGAAGAATGTTTATATTACTAATGTCTTTCATTTCCATGACACAAGTGATCAACATTCATCTTCCAGTTGTAAAAATATATTAGGCACAAACTTTCCCCCTTTCATTTCTCTTATCCTTTCATTCCAATATCTTCATCTCTCATTACTCTCATATTTCTGATAGCCGCAATATTATTTATATTATAAATATTTTCTAAAAGCATAGTCAAACCAAGTATCATTGTGACGGTTGAAAAACACTTTTTTATTATTATTAGTAAATGAAAAGTATCTTTGAAAATAATTATAAAAAAACGTTTATAACTTTTTTAACACCTGAATGATAATATTTTTTAAATATTAAAAATATTAGAAATGTTTTTTAAAATTAGTACCAAACGTGCTTGAAGAACTTTTATATTATTAATATCTTCCATTTCCATAACACGAGTGATCAGCATTCATCTTCATATTGTAAAAATATTCATTAGGCACAAACTTTCATCTTTTCATTTCTCTTATCCTTTGCTCCCAATATCTTCATCTCTCATTTCTCTTATCCTTCCAACCAACACCCCCCCCCCCCCCCCCCCCCCCCCCCCCCCCCCCCCGGCCTTAAGCCCCCTTAAGCCCTAGAAAAGATCTTCAGAATTGGTCACCATATGCATTTCCCATTAACCTCAATTACCATACTATTAACTTGACCAATATTTCATAATTCCCAGGAATTAATTCAGTAGGATAAACACAATCATAGTCTCTATTGCCAATGATCGTCAATCTTCTTCCCTAGCAGATGACTCCTTCTCTTTGCCTTCTTCCTTGGCCTTCAACATTGCTTGTTCCTTGGCCATCTCCAATGCCTGAACCAGGCTCTTCAAGCTTGTTTCAACATCAGCCACACTTGTCTTAGGCATCAAATGCTCAGCAACATCAGCTGGGGTCACTTTACTTTCCCCCAACAGCCTCTCAATCGTGTCGAACAGGTGGTGGGAATCAAGCTCCAGATAATTCTTAGCCAGCACCTTGAATGATTCAAAGCTGCAGTATGATAATTCGATGTGCTTGTCCATCCTTCCTCGCCGAATCAGAGCTGGGTCGAGCTTCTCCATGTAGTTCGTCGTGAACACTATTAGCCTTTCCCCCTTGGAGGCCGACCAAAGGCCGTCAATGAAGTTCAACAGCCCGGAGAGAGTCACCTTGCTGGTTTTCCCTTCATCAGAGTCTCCTACCTTCGCTTGTTTTTTAATGGGGCCCTTCTCTTCCTCCTCGGCCGCCTTGTTCTCCTTCATCTTCTTCCTCTGACCCGTCAAGTTGAGGGAGCAGTCGATGTCCTCAATCACAGTGATGGACTTGCTCGGAATCTGCATCAGCAGCTTCCTCAGCACGGTGTTGTCACTGACCGCCGTCAGTTCAAGATCATAGACGTCGTACAGCAACAGATTCGCCATGGCAGCAATCATGGTAGATTTTCCCGTCCCAGGAGGGCCATAAAGGAGGTAACCCCGCTTCCAAGCTTTCCCAATTCTTGCGTAGAAATCCTTAGCCTGGCTGAAAGAAACCAAGTCCTCGATCACCTCCCTCTTCTTATCAGCCTCCATGGCAAGCGTTTGAAAAGTTGCAGGGTGATCAAAAACCACATGGCTCCACATCGACCAACTGTTGGTATAAAGCTTCCGCTGCCGGGTTCTGACCTTAATCGCCTCCCCTTGTGTCAAAACTTGACTGAGGTACTTCTTGGTGATCAAATCCCGGTGTTTCTTGTGGAAAGTCAGCCGGTAGTACCTCTTCTCATCCGGCTGCTCATAGGAGTGGGAGGTCCGAGTTTCGGCTGTGATCGTCCTTGAAGTCCACCACAGCTTCACTCCCTCAAACTCATCTTCAACCTCTTCACCGTCATCAATGGTGAGAACCAGTGACTGGTTGTTTTTGGCGGTGTTGGCTTTGAGGCGGTTGGCTTGGTCGGCGGTATTGGAGCTGAGGTAGGTATCGATGGCGGTGTAGAATTCATGGCGCATGAAATGACCTCTGCCGTATTCATCGAAAGTGATTTGGATGTGAGGGTAGAAAAACTTCATCAATTTGTGGGAGTATTTTTCGATGTGGTCGCAAGGGAAGTATTGCCGGAACATAGCCCAGATGAACATCAATGTCGCCATTACAGACCCCAAATTCCCCAGCGTCTCCCCCATTTTCTTCCCTTGTCTTTGTCTTCTCACGTGTCCCCATATTCTCAGGGGATGTGTCATATCTCCTTATATAGACGCTCTGCTTGGATGTCCACAAGTTTGAGAAAAAGGTAGGGAAATGGGAGAGAAAGAGGAAGGAAAGTACATAAAACCCCCATCTGAAATAGAAAATAATTTTCTAATTAAAACACTTTTTTATATATTTTTTTTAAAAATTAATTACTCTCCAAGCGAATTATTTTTTAAAGTTCAGGTATTTTAGTTGTATTATTTTATAAATTGTTAACTACAACTAAAATAAAGATAATGCTTTTAAAATTGTATCATGCAAGAAAAAAATGTTTTTTAAATTATTTTATTTGAGTTTCCAAATTTATTCTTGAAAATAATTGAAAACTATTTTTTAAAATTATTTCGGAATATGCATAAAGTTTTTATTATGTAAATTTGAATTTTTGAACATTATATGAGGTATTCCTTAGTTCTAAAAAAGTAATATCATTATTATCAAATTGACTATCATCTTTTTCTATTCATGAGGATCCCACTAGATCGTCTTCTTATTTCTAATAGGTTCTAAACTATATTAGAATCATTTTCAACAAGTCCATAAAAAGTGATCCCATTTTTTTCATCGGTCTAGGCAAAAACCAAAGGTCTTAAGGGACTAATTTGGCAAAACGACTCAAAAGATAAAGAAGTATCGTTAATTTCTTGGATCTGTTTGATAACTATTTTTTATAATAGTTTTCTATTCTTCAAAACAAAAAACTATGAAAATATGTTTTATAACCAAAAATTATTTTCTATTTTATGTTTTTAAGAGTGTTTTTAGATAACATCTTTTGATTGTTTTTTATTGTTTTCATTTGTTTTCTGAGAACTATTTTAAAAAATAATTATACAAACATATAGAATGATTAAAAATAAAAATATTAGATATAAAAATTACTTTTAAAACATATTTTAAAATATTAAAAAATTTTATGTTTTCAAACATACTTTTATTCTACAAAATATCAAAGAACAGTTTTCAAAATATTATTTTTCAAAACTATTTCCCAGAACAGTTACCAAACATGCCTTATTTTTCTATTTTTACCCTTATCTTATATATATATATATAAATTAGTATTTGAATATCTATAAAATTTTAAATAATTTTTATTATATTTAATTTTAATTCTTACTTTTTGCCATAAAATAAATAAATAAAAGAATTTACATTTTTTCTTTACTTTTTTTTCTCCTATTTTTAGCATTTTCTTAGATTCATAAGACTTTTAAAATATGGAAAGTGTTTTCTCTATCTCTTTATGTACTCATAATGTTAGAAGCTTATGCCCTTATTTTGTAACCGTTTTTAAAAACAGTTTTGAAATTTTTTTTAAAACTATTCTTTGATGTTTTCTAGAATAAAAGTCTGTTTAAAAACCTGAAAAGTTTTTAACTTATTTTTAATATTTTAAATATGTTTTAAAAATAATTTTTATATCTAGAGATTTATTTTTAATTATTATACATGTTTGTATAATTATTTTTTTTAAACAATTTTCCAAAAACAACTACAAATAATTGAAAATAACTAAAAGATATTTTTTGAAAATATCATATTTTCTAATTTTGGGAACATAAAACATAAAATGGTTTTTTGGTTGCCAAATATGTTTTCCAATTTTTTTGTTCTAAAAAATATAAAACTATTCTCGAAAACAATTATCAAATTAAACAAACCCTTAATATTTGAAATTTTATTTTTAATATGAATTTTAATGGATAAATTTGATTTTTAAAATAACTTATAATACATTTTGCTTTTTTTTTTTTTACATTTATCTAAAATTATGTTTGATTTTTGAAAAATAATAAGAAATGAAAAAAAAAAAAAAAACTAAAAGCAATCATTTTCTAATATTTGGATGTATGAAAAAAGAGTTAAGGAAAATGGTTTTTTTTTCTTTTTTTTTATACCAAAGAAAAAACTATGAAAGTAATACCAAGGAATATTTTCTTTAAATGATTTAATATTGTTTTTCCTTGATTCAACTAAACAAAAAATTTCTTTTTATTTTTGTCCCTCATATTTTTCCTCTTCATTTTTCCCTTAATATTTTCCTCTCTTTTTTCTCATATTATTTTCTTCACTTTAATTATAATGTCGGATAAAAAAAATCATCTTCTTTTTAAATTTTTTCAAAAACAATTAAGTTTGTTTATAACTTAAAATATATTCTAAAAAAATGTCGCATTTTCAAAATAAATTTTCTATCAAAGAATTATCAAACTTATTTTCAAGTTCAAAAAATAGTTTTTCATCGAAATATTTGATTATAAGGGATGCGAAAATGTTGAAAAATAAATAAATTTTATGTACTGCAAATTACATATATAACCTTGTTTTGACATTTTTACCCCTTTCTATAAATAAAAAAAAAAACTGTTTAATGAGGGATAAAAATTCAAAAATTGTTAAAAGATATTTTTATTGAAAAGAAGTTATAATTTCAGTTTTTTCAAAGAAGGAAGATCATTATTTTCAATGAATTTTTTAATCAAATAAACCTTTATAGTTGCTCTTCTTTCTTCTTCGTTATTTTGTTTTTAAACAAAGTATAGGTTCTATATGATACCTGTTTTTTAGGATAATTTTTTATTTTTTAAAATAAAAAAAATTGAAAAATACCTTTGATAACCAAAAATCTGTTTTCTATTTTCTATTTTCTATTTTCTATTCTCAAAAACAAAAAATATGAAAAATATGATATTTTTATAAAACATCTTTTAGTTTTTTTAATTGTTTTCATTTATTTTTTAAGAACCGTTTAAAAAAATAATTATACAAACATGTATAATGATTAAAAATAAAGTTTTAGACATAAAAAAATATTTTTCAAAAATATTAAAAATAGATTAAAAATATTTTAGATTCCAAAACAAATTTTTGTTTTACAAAAATTCAAATAACAATTTTCTAAAAAACCATTTTTCAAAACTGTTTTAAAAAACCGTTACCAAACGGCATCATGGTTTTTTGAAAGAATGTTTTATAGAAAAAAAGTTTGTTTAGGAACTTGAAATGTTTTCGTAAATTTTATATATATTTTTTAAATTAATTATCCAAAAAGAAATAAAAACAACTAGAAAACGTATTTAAAGCCATCTATTTTCTATAAACTTAGCAGGAAAGTTAGCCAACAGGACCAAAGCTTGTAACTCAATATATATATATATATAAATAAATCTTGGATCCACACTACTTTCCCGGCAGATCCCATCAAAGATGAGTCAGATGCACCCACCATTCCCAGCTGCCATATACGATTGGAAAACGACTTCAAACTTCGAAGTCGCTGGAAATATTCTCTGCCACGTGAAAATATAGAGCAAGGGTGCCACACATGCAACTCATATAGACCATATTTCGACGACACTGGACTGTGGGTCCTCCTCCCTTCCTCCCTTTTTCCCTTCCAAGTCGAAAGATCCACTCCATGACCAAACGAAAAGGCACAGGCTCACACTACAGCTGGTTCTTCGTAATCGAGTGGAGCTTTGTCCGCTGGTGCCCACCAGGCAGATGAGGTCGAGTCAGCCACGCTGCTACCCTTACCAATAGGTGTGAAAAAAGATGGATAGAAATGCTGTGACATTTACTATTATTATTATTTTTAAACATTATCGATCTTCTCTATATCTAATTTAATAAATGGGGAAGTGTTGTAGCTGACGCCTTGTCGGCAGCCATTGCGTCATATCATTGTGTCATGACACTACATCATGTTGCAATCCATCTATAGATGGTGGCTCAAACCCATTAAGTTCACGTCATCTCTCAATTTAACTTCAATATACATGCTCTTTAATATAAATAATCATAGAATAAAACCAAAGTATGAAGTAATGAGACCATAAATTATATATATGGTATTAGCTGATTAGTGGTTTTTTTTAAAGTACCTTCAAAACTGTAGTTCTTGTGTTCTTCTCATTTGTTATTTTTATTTATGTCTCTTTAATTAAAAAAAACTTCTAAAAATGATAAAACAAATAATTATAATAGATATATTGAAGTCCTTATATTAAATATATATATATATATATATATAACTTATGATGTTCAACAATAATATAATATATAATGTTTATGAACAAAAATATGAATTTTGAAAAAGTATATCGAATATTAATGTGGGCTAAATATTTGATTTCATTAAAGTTATGTTTCGTTCTCAGGAAATTTGAAGGAAAATGCGAAAAAAAGGAAATAGAGAGGAAAAGTAGAAAAAAAAAACAAGTGAAGAAAAAAAAGTTTAAATTTAATAAATTATTTTTATACAATTTTTTAAACTCATTTTACTTTTTTCTCTCCATTGTAGCATAATTAAATAATTTAAAAACATATAAATTTCAAATTAATTTTAATTATATTTAATTTTCTTTTACATTTTCTATAATATAACCTAATATGAAAAAATAATTTACTTTAACATTTTTTTCTTTCATCAGCATTTTTTAGAAACCAAATATAGTCCAACATTTTTTTTCTTTCTTTTGTACTTTCTGGAACTAAGCATAACCTTAAATTTTTTAGTTTGAAATATAATAAATGTGCTTACAAATTAATTTGAATATAGTCTAGCAACAATGAATTATGTTAATAGAATTTACAAAATATATATACTAATAAATAATAATAAAAAATCGTCAAACATCAAATAAGATATGAAAATCTTAGAATCTTGAGGGATAACTTAGTTGGTCTGACCTTGGGTTGGCTCCCCAATGGTCACCAGTTCGAGTCCCGACCCTTAACTTCAAGGCCCCATGAGATTAGTCGAGGCCAGCATAAGCTAACTCGGACATCCACGGTTATTAAAAAAAAATAAAAATCTTAGAATATTTGTCTAATTCAATTACTATCGATTAGAGTAAAAAAAAAGCGGAAAAGGTAATTTCAAAGTCTTCCCCCATCTATACTAGTTGGAAAAAATATAATGGGAAGTCGACCAACTTCATTATTTGAATTGATGTCGTACTTTGAAAAAAAAAAAGATTTTCAGTTAATTTCTCAAAAAGTTATGTAAATTTATTATTAGTTTTGAAAATATATCATGCTTAAATAAATATTTAAAAAAAATGGTATTTTGGTCAAAATTGTTGTGCGGATGTGATAAGCACAAATTGACTCAGGGCTTAACCTTGGTTGGCAACTAAAACAATGGTTAATCATGAATTAGCAATTGAGCATGAGCCATTAATTCATAGGTTGGTTTTCTCTTATGGGTTCCATGATGGGCTACGTTCTCGGATTGGGCCCTCCCTTAGCTTTCAGTTTAGCTTGGACTTGGGCTTGGGCTCGGGACGGCATGGTCCTTGATTGTGTCGTTGGGCCTGCCTGGGCCACACTTCATGGAGCATTCTACTCTATGCCATCCTTGAGGAAATTCTATCTGCAGGTATTTTGCATTAAAGAAAAAATTAAAGAAAATAAAAAATAAATTTAAATTTAATAAATTATTTTTATATATTTTTAAAACTTATTTCACTTATTTTTCATGGTTTATATAAAAAAAATTAAATAATTTGAAAACATATAAGTTTTAATTATTTTTAATTATATTTTATTTTCTCTCGTATTTTGTATGATACATCGTGAGAAAATAATTTTTTTTTAATAATTTTTATTTCCTTTATACTCTACTTGGATTTTAGAAATTTTGAGAAAAAAATGTAAGGGAAAAAAATAAAAATAAAAATTAATATTAATTTTTATTTTTATATGTTTCTTCAAACTCATTTCAATTTTTTTTCTTTTTTTTATAAAGATTAAATATTTTCAAAATAGATACATTTTTTACTCATTTTAGTTATTTTATTTTATTTTTGTATTTTTATTATAAATCCAAAAAATACATTTTTCTTAGTTTTTTATTTTTATACTTTCAGAAATCAAACATAACGTCAAAAACAAAATATAACTTTAGGAACCAACACAAAAGGTTTCTTGAGCAACTAATAACTCTAAATTTAATGTTTTTTCTTATTTTTATTTTTATGCCATATGTTGACGGTCATTGGTTAAACCGCGGTGGAAGTTAGCGAAAAGATAGCTACTAATGGGAAGCCATGAATGAAGGAAGCTAGGAGGAGATTGTCCTTCTAGGTGTTGCATCCAAAAAGTGCTTGTTTTAACTGTTTTTAGAAGCAAGGGAAATAGAAAATAATTTTTAAAAGATAAATAAAATTTGTTTTCACTAGTTTTTAAAAAGAAAAGAAAAATTTAGAAAAAAAATCATAAAAAGAAAAAAATAGTATAGCATTGTATCTTTCTTCTTACATTTTCTCTCATTACCCAATAATGATACGGAAATCTTTAAATATGGTCTCGTATTAAATTATATGTATTTTAATAAAATTCTCCTTCAACTTATCTATTTTTTCTTTTTCTTAAGGCAAATATATTTCAAATCAAATAAGACTTTATATATAAAATTCAGTCATTTTTAAAAATAATTTAAAATTCTAAAATCGAATCAATTAATACTACAATTATGAACTCAAAATTGATACGATTAACATTAAAAAGTCATAAACCAAAATTCAATTTGAATAAGTTTGTTAGTTTTTCCCTTTACATATAATTATATTTTTTAATTTTTTTTAATGAACTTTAAATTAAGTAAGATTGAGTGTTTTTATACTATGCTAAATTTATAATACGTTTATACAAAAAAAAAATTCAAAAAAAATGTTTTTCATATTTAATTTCCAATTATAATTTGATTCCTAAAAAAAATTATTTTTTCTCTTTTATAAAAAATTAAATAATTAAAAAATAATAATCTTTTTTTCCATATGGAATTAAACAACTTAAATAAATTATTTTAATATGATTTTTTATTTAATATGGTTAAAATTCATTTTTAAAATTTTAAATTATTAAATCATAGGCCTTATTATATTCTAAAAATATATTAAAAAAATAGATATTTACCTTACTTTCAAAATATTAATCTTTTCAAATGTTTGATTTCTTGATAAATGTTATTTATATTATAAATGTTCTCTACAAACATAGTCAAACCAAGTATGACTGCAACTATTGAAAAACACTTTCTTTTATTAAATGAAAAGTATGTTTAATAAGAATGATAGAAAACGTTGATAACATTTTTAATACTTGAATGATAAAAATTTTCAAATGTTAAAAATGTTAAAAATGCTTTCTAAAATCACCGTCAAACAAACTCAAATAACGTTTATATTACTTATGTCTTCAATTTCCATAATAGAAGTGATCGGCATTCATCCTCCTGCTGTAAAAATATTCATTAGGCACAAACTTTCCCCCTTTCATTTCTCTTGTCCTTTCCCCCCATGTCTTAAGCCCTAGAAAAGATCTTCAGAATTGGTCACCATATGCATTTCCCATTAACCTCAATTACCAAACTATTAACTTGACCAATATTTCATAATTCCCAGGAATTAATTCAGAAGGATAAACACAATCATAGTCTCTATTGCCAATGATCATCAATCTTCTTCCCTAGCAGATGACTCCTCTTTGCCTTCTTCCTTGTCTTTGCCTTCTTCCTTGGCCTTCAACATTGCTTCTTCCTTGGCCATCTCCAATGCCTGAACCAGGCTCTTCAAGCTTGTTTCAACATCAGCCACACTTGTCTTAGGCATCAAATGCTCAGCAACATCAGCTGGGGTCACTTTACTTTCCCCCAACAGCCTCTCAATCGTGTCGAACAGGTGGTGGGAATCAAGCTCCAGATAGTTCTTCGCCAGCACCTTGAATGATTCAAAGCTGCAGTATGACAATTCGATGTGCTTGTCCATCCTTCCTCGCCGAATCAGAGCTGGGTCGAGCTTCTCCATGTAGTTCGTCGTGAACACTATTAGCCTTTCCCCCTTGGAGGCCGACCAAAGGCCGTCAATGAAGTTCAACAGCCCGGAGAGAGTCACCTTGCTGGTTTTCCCTTCATCAGAGTCTCTTACCTTCGCTTGTTTTTTAATGGGGTCCTTCTCTTCCTCCTCGGCCGCCTTGTTCTCCTTCATCTTCTTCCTCTGACCCGTCAAGTTGAGGGAGCAGTCGATGTCCTCAATCACAGTGATGGACTTGCTCGGAATCTGCATCAGCAGCTTCCTCAGCATGGTGTTGTCACTGACCGCCGTCAGTTCAAGATCATAGACGTCGTACAGCAACAGATTCGCCATGGCAGCAATCATGGTAGATTTTCCCGTCCCAGGAGGGCCATAAAGGAGGTAACCCCGCTTCCAAGCTTTCCCAATTCTTGCATAGAAATCTTCAGCCTTGCTGAAAGAAACCAAGTCCTCGATCAGCTCCCTCTTCTTATCAGCCTCCATGGCAAGCGTTTGAAAAGTTGCAGGGTGATCAAAAACCACATGGCTCCACATCGACCAACTGTTGGTATAAAGCTTCCGCTGCCGGGTTCTGACCTTAATCGCCTTCCCTACCCTCAACACATGACTGAGGTACTTCTTGGTGATCAAATCCCGGTGTTTCTTGTGGAAAGTCAGCCGGTAGTACCTCTTCTCATCCGGCTGCTCATAGGAGCGGGAGGTCCGAGTTTCGGCTGTGATCGTCCTTGGAGTCCACCACAGCTTCACTCCCTCAAACTCATCTTCAACCTCTTCACCGTCATCAATGGTGAGAACCAGTGACTGGTTGTTTTTGGCGGTGTTGGCTTTGAGGCGGTTGGCTTGGTCGGCGGTATTGGAGCTGAGGTAGGTCTCGATGGCGGTGTAGAATTCATGGCGCATGAAATGACCTCTGCCGTATTCATCGAAAGTGATTTGGATGTGAGGGTAGAAAAACTTCATCAATCTGTGGGAGTATTTTTCGATGAGGTCGCAAGGGAAGTATTGCCGGAACATAGCCCAGATGAACATCAATGTCGCCATTACAGACCCCAAATTCCCCAGCGTCTCCCCCATTTTCTTCCCTTGTCTTTGTCTTCTCACGTGTCCCCATACTCAGGGGATGTGTTATATCTCCTTATATAGACGCTCTGCTTGGATGTCCACAGGATTGAGAAAAAGGTATGGAAATGGGAAAGAAAGAGGAAGGAAAGTACATAAAACCCCTCATCTGAAATAGAAAATAATTTTCTAATTAAAACACTTTTTTATATTTAAAAAAAAATTAATTACTCTCCAAGCGAATTATTTTTTAAAGTTCAGGTATTTTAGTTGTATTATTTTATAAATTGTTAATTACAACTAAAATAAAGATAATGCTTTTAAAATTGTATCATGCAAGAAAAAAATGTTTTTTAAATATTTTATTTGAGTTTCCAAATTTAATCTTGAAAATAATTGAAAAATATTTTTAAAAACTATTTTTTAAAATTATTTCAGAATATTCATAAAGTTTTTATTATGTAAATTTGATTTTCTAAACATTATATATAAGGTATTCCTTAGTTCTGAAAAAGTAATATCATCGTTATCAAATTGACTACCATTTTTTTCTATTCATGAGAATCTCACTAGATCGATTTTTTTTTTTTCTAATAAGTTGTAAACTATATCAGAATCATTTTCAACAAGTCCATAAGAAGTGATCCCATTTTTTTCATCGGTCTAGGCAGAAACCAAAGGTCTTAAGAGACCAATTTGGCAGAACAACTCAAAAGATAAAGAAGTATCGTTAATTTCTTGGGTTTGTTTGATAACTATTTTTTAAAATAGTTTTCTATTCTTCAAAACAAAAAAACTATGAAAATATGTTTTATAACCAAAAACTATTTTCTATTTTATGTTTTTAATAGTGTTTTTAGATAATATCTTTTGATTATTTTTTATTGTTTTCACATATTTTCTGAGAACTATGTTAAAAAATAATTATACAAACATGTAGAATAATTAAAAATAAAATATATTAGATATAAAAATTACTTTTAAAACATATTTTAAAATATTAAAAAAAATTACGTTTGCAAACATACTTTTATTTTACAAAATATCAAAGAACAGTTTTCAAAAAATTATTTTTCAAAACTATTTCCGAAAACAGTTACCAAACATGCCTTATTTTTCTATTTTTACCCTTCTCTTATATATATATAAATTAGTATTTGAATATCTATAAAATTTTAAATAAATTTTATTATATTTAATTTTAATTCTTATTTTTTGTCATAAAATAAATAAATAAAAGAATTTACATTTTTTTTTTACTTTTTTTTCTCCTATTTTTAACATTTTCTTAGATTCATAAGACTTTTGAAATATGGAAAGTGTTTTCTCTATCTCTTTATGTGCTCATAATGTTAGAAGATTAGGTCATGTTTGATAACTGTTTTTAAAAATAGATTTAAAATTTTTTTTAAATTATTCTTTGATGTTTTCTAGAATAAAAGTCTATTTGAAAACCTGAAAAATTTTTAACCTATTTTTAATATTTTTAAATATGTTTTAAAAATAATTTTTATATCTAGAGATTTATTTTTAATTATTATACATGTTTTTATAATTATTTTTTAAAACAGTTTTCCAAAAACAACAAAAAATAATTGAAAATAACTAAAAGATATTTTTTGAAAATCTCATATTTTCTAATTTTGGGAACATAAAACATAAAATGGTTTTTTGGTTGCCAAATATGTTTTACAATTTTTTTGTTCTAAAAAATATAAAACTATTCTTGAAAACAGTTGTCAAACAAACCCTTAATATTTGAAATTTTATTTTTAATATGAATTTTAGTGGATAAATTTTATTTTATAAATTTTGCTTCTTTTTTTTTTTTTACATTTATCTAAAATTATGTTTGATTTTTGAAAAGTAATAAGAAATGAAAAAAAATAATCTAAAAGCAATCATTTTCTAATATTTGGATGTATGAAAAAAGAGTTAAGGAAAATGATTTTTTTTTCTTTTTTTTTATATCAAAGAAAAAGCTATGAAAGTAATACCAAGGAATATTTTCTTTAAATGATTTAATATTGTTTTTCCTTTATTCAACTAAACAAAAATTTTCTTTTTATTTTTGTCCCTCATATTTTTCCTCTTCATTTTTCCCTTAATATTTTCCTCTCTTTTTTCTCATATTATTTTCTTCACTTTTATAATGTCGGATAAAAAGAAATCATCTTCTTTGTAAAAAAATTTCAAAAACAGTTAAGTCTGTTTATAACTTAACTTTTAAATATTTTTTTAAAATAACTTTTATTTATAATACCCAAAATAATTGAAAAAAAAAAAAAATATTCTCAAAAAATGCCACATTTTCAAAATAAATTTTCTATCAAAGAATTATCAAACTTATTTTCAAGTTCGAAAAATAGTTTTTCATCGAAATATTGGATTATAAAGGATGCGAAAATGTTGAAAAAAATATAACTTTTATGTATTGCAAATTACATATATATAACCTCATTTTGGCATTTTTACCCCTTCAACTTTTTATCCAAAAAACTGTTTAATGAGGGATAAAAATTCAAAAATTGTTAAAAGATATTTTTATTGAAAGAAGTTATAATTTCAATTTTTTCAAAGAAGGAAAATCATTATTTTCAATGAACTTTTTCATCAAATAAACCTTTTTAGTGCCTCTTCTTTCTCCTTCGTTATTTTGTTTTTATATCAAAGTAAAGGTTTTATTTAATAACTATTTTTTAGAATAATTTTTTATTTTTATAAAACATCTTTTAGTTTTTTTTTAATTGTTTTCATTTATTTTTTAAGAACTGTTTTAAAAAAATACTCATACAAACATTTATAATGATTAAAAATAAAGTTTTAGATATAAAGAAAAAATATTTTTAAAATATTAAAAATAGATTAAAAACATTTTAGATTTCGAAACAAATTTTTGTTTTACAAAAAATCAAATAACAATTTTCTAAAAAAACCATTTTTCAAAATTATTTTAAAAAACCATTACCAAACACCATCATAATTTTTTGAAAGAATGTTTTACAGAATAAAAGTTTATTTAGTAACTTGAAATGTTTTTGTAAATTATATATATATATATATATATATTTTAAATTAATTATCCAAAAAGAAATAAAAACAACTAGAAAACGTACTTAAAGCCATCTATTTTCTATCAACTTGGCAGCAAAGTTAGCAAACATGACCAAAGCTTGGTAACTTTATATATTTATAAATCTTGGATTCACACGACTTTCCCGGCACATCCCATCAAAGATGAGTCATTTGCACCCACCACTCCCTGCTGCCATATACGAGTGGAAAACGACTTCAAAGTCGCTGGAAATATTCTCTGCCTCGTGAAAAAATACAGCTAGGGTGCCATACATGCAACTCATATAGACCATATTTCGACGACACTGGACTGTGGGTCCTCCTCCCTTCCTCCCTTTTTTTCCTTCCAAGTCGAAACATCCACTCCATGACCAAACGAATAGGCCTGTCTCACACTATAGTTGGTTCTTCGTAATCGAGTGGAGCTTTGTCCGCTGGTGCCCACTAGGAAGATGAGGTCGAGTCAGCCACGCTCCTACCCTTACCAATAGGTGTGAAAAAAGGTGGATGGAAATGCTGTGACATTTATTATTATTATTATTAAATATGACCGACCTTTGAGAAATTTGTATCTTCTCTATATCTAATTTAATAAATGGGGAGTGTTGTAGCTGACTAGTTAGCAAGTGAATGGACGGCAGTCATTGCGTCATTTCAATGTGTCATGGCACTACATCATGTTGCAATCCATCTAGAGATGGTGGTTCAAACCCATGAGGTTCACGTCTACCAAATCCTAATGCCACGTTCATCTCTCAATTTTTCTAAAAACCTTAACTTATCTCGTTTAAATTCGATATTCATATCATGCTCTTTAATATAAATAATCGTCAAAATATAAATAATGAAATTTAAATCATTAAACAAGAGTATACATATGAATATCATAAAAATATAAAAATACAAACAAATAAAACCAAAGTATAAATAGTGAGACCATAATTTATATATACGGTATTATTTGATTGATAATGTTTTTTTAAAGTACCTTCAATATTGTAGTCAGACCTTTTATGTAAAAGGTTAATTTGATTGGATTAAATACAGGTGACCAAATATAAAATTTTATCAAATAGTTCTCGTGTTCTTCTCATTTGTTATTTTTATTTATGTTTCTTTAATTAAAAAAAAACTTCTAAAAATGATAAAACAAATAATTATAATAGATATATTGAAGTCGTTATATTAAAAAATTAATATGTATAACTTATGATGCTCGACAATAATATAATGCATAATGTTTATGAACAAAAATATGAATTTTGAAAATGTATCTCGAATATTAATGCGGGGCTAAATATTTGATTTCATTAAAGTTATGTTCCGTTCCCATAAAATTCTCAAGAAAATGTGAAGAAAATAAAATAGAGAGGAAAAGTAAAAAAAAAAAAAGTGAAGAAAAAAAAATAATTTAATAAATTATTTTTATACATTTCTTTAAACTCATTTTACTTTTTTCTCTCCATTATAGTAAAATTAAATAATTTAAAAACATGTAAATTTCAAATTAATTTTAATTATATTTAATTTTCTTTTATATTTTCTATAATAAAACCTAATATGAAAAAATAATTTACTTTAATACTTTTTTCTTTCTACAGCATTTTTCAAAAACCAAATATAACCCAACATTTTTTTTTCTTTCTCTTATACTTTTCGGAACCAAACGTAACCTTAAAGTTTTTAGTTTGAAATATAATAAATGTACTTACAAATTAATTTGAATATAGTCTAGCAACAATGAATTATTTTAATAGTATTTACAAATATATATACTAATAAATAATAAAAAAATTCGTCAAACATCAAATAAGATATGAAAATTTTATAATCTTAGGGAGTAACTTTGTTGGTCCGACCTTGGATTTGCTCTCCAATGGTCACCAGTTCAAGTCCCCTTAGGGCCATTGGAGGTTTACCCGACCCTTAACTTCAGAGCCCCATGGGATTAGTCCATGCCAGCATAAGCTGCTCCGGACATCCACAATTATTAAATAAATAATAAAAAAACATATTAAAATCTTAGAATATTTGTCTAATTCAATTATTATCGGTTAGAGTAAAAAAAAAAAGCGGAAAAAGTTAAAAGGCCGACCAACTTCAATATTTGAATTGATGTCGATTTTCAGTTAATTTCTCACCCTTAACTTCAGGCCCTTAACTTCAGGACCTCATGGGATTAGTCCAGACCAACATAAGCTGCTCCGGACATCCATAGTTATTAAAAATATATATATATATATATATATATATATTAAAATCTTAGAATTTTGTCTAATTCAATTATTATCGATTAGAGTCAAAAAAAGTGGAAAAAGTTGAAAAGCCGACCAGCTTCAATATTTGAATTGATGTCGATTTTCAATTAATTTCTCAAAAAGTTATGTAAGTTAATTATTAGTTTTGAAAATATATCATGCTTAAATAAATATTAAAAAAATGGTATTTTGGTCAAAATTGTTGTGCGGATGGGATTAGCACAAATTGACTCAGGGCTTAACCTTTGTTGGCAACTAAAACAATGGTTAATCATGAATTAGCAATTGAGCACGAGCCATTAATTCATGGGTTGGTTTTAGATTCCATGATGGGCTATGTTCCTCGGATTGGGCCCTCCCTTAGCTTTCGGTTTAGCTTGGACTTGGGCTTGGGCTCGGGACGGCATGGTCCTTGATTGTGACGTTGGGCCTGCGTGGGCCACACTTCATGGAGCATTCCACTCTATGCCATCCTTGAGGAAATTCTATCTGCAGGTATTTTGCATTAAAGAAAATATTAAAGAAAATAAAAAATAAATTTAAATTTAATAAATTATTTTATATATTTTTAAAACTTATTTCACTTATTTTTCATGGTTTATATAAAAAAAAATTAAATAATTTCAAGACATATAAGTTTTAATTATTTTTAATTATATTTTATTTTCTCTCGTATTTTGTATGATACATAGTGAGAAAATAATTTTTATTTCCTTTATACTCTACTTGGATTTTAGAAATTTTGAGAAAAAAATATAAGAGAAAAAAATAAAAATAAAAATTAATGTTAATATTCATTTTTATATATTTCTTTAAACTCATTTTAATTTTTTTCTTTTTTTATAAAGATTAAATATTTTCAAAATAAATACATTTTTAACTTATTTTAGTTATTTTATTTTATTTTTGTATTTTTTATTATAAATCCAACACGAGAAAGTCATTTTTCTTAGTTTTTGATTTTTATACTTTCAGAAATCAAACATAACGTTATTACTTCTCAAAAACAAAATATAAGTTTAGGAACCTACACAAAAGGTTTATTGAGCAACTAACAACTCTAAGTTTAATGTTTTTTCTTTCTTTTATTTTTATGCCATATGCAAACGGTCATTGGTTAAACCATAGGCTACTAATGGGAAGCCATGAAGGAAGGAAGCTAGGAGGAGATTGTCCTTCTAGGTGTTGCATCCAAAAAGTGCTTGTTTTAACTGTTTTTAGAAACAAGGGAAATAGAAAATAATTTTTAAAAGATAAATAAAATTTGTTTTCACTAGTTATTAAAAAGAAAAGAAAAATTTAGAAAAAAAAAATCATAAAAAGCAAAAAATAGTATAGCATTGTATCTTTCTTCATACATTTTCCTTCATTACCCAATAATGATACAGAAAATCTTTAAATATGGTCTCACTTTAAATTATATGTATTTTAATAAAATTCTCCTTTAACTTATCTATTTTTTCTTTTTCTTAAGACAAATCAAGTAAGACTTTATATATAAAATTCATTAATTTTTAAAAATAATTTAAAATTTTAAAATCGAATCAATTAATACTACAGTTATGAACTCAAAATTGATACAGTTAACATTAAAAAGTTAGAAACCAAAATTCAATTTGAATAAGTTTATTAGTTTTTCCCTTTACATATAATTATATTTTTTTAAAAAAAATTAATGAACTTTAAATTAAGTAAGATTGAGTATTTTTATACTATGCTAAATTTATAATATGTTTATACAAAAAAAATTCAAAAAAATGTTTTTCATATTTAATTTCCAATTATAATTTGATTTCTAAAAATAATTTATTTATTTTTCTCTTTTATATAAAAATTAAATAATTCAAAAAAATTTAATCTTTTTTTCCATATGGAATTAAACAACTTAAATAAATTATTTTAATATTATTTTTTTATTTAATATGGTTAAAATTCATTTTTAAAATTTTAAATTATTAAATCATAGGCCTTATTATATTATAAAAATATATTAAAAAATAGATATTTACCTTACTTTCAAAATATTAATCTTTTCAAATGTTTGATTTCTTGATAAATGTTATTGATATTATATATGTTATCTAAAAGCATAGTCAAACCAAGTATGATTGCAACTATTGAAAAACACTTTTTTTTATTAGTAAATGAAAAATATGTTTGATAAGGTTAGTAGAAAACGTTTTTAATATTTTTAAAACTTGAATAATAAAATTTTTTAAATATTAAAAATATTTTTTAAAATCACTATCAAAGGGCTCGAACAATGTTTATATTACTAACTTGTTCAATTTCCATAAAAGAAGTGTTCGGCATTCATTCTTCCGTTGTAAAAATATTCATTAGGCACAAACTTCCCCCTTTCATTTCTCTTATCCTTTCCTCCCAATATCTTCATCTCTCATTTCTCTAGTCCTTTCCCATGTCTTAAGCCCTAGAAAAGATCTTCAGAATTGGTCACCATATGCATTTCCCATTAACCTCAATTACCAAACTATTAACTTGACCAATATTTCATAATTCCCAGGAATTAATTCAGAATGATAAACACAATCACAGTCTCTATTGTCAGTGATCATCAATCTTCTTCCCTAGCAGATGACTCCTCTTTGCCTTCTTCCTTGGCCTTCAACATTGCTTCTTTCTTGGCCATCTCCAATGCCTGAACCAGGCTCTTCAAGCTTGTTTCAGCATCAGCCACACTTGTATTCTTACGCATCAAATGCTCAGCAACATCAGCTGGGGTCACTTTACTTTCCCCCAACAGCCTCTCAATCGTGTCGAACAGGTAGTGGGAATCAAGCTCCAGATAGTTCTTAGCCAGCACCTTGAATGATTCAAAGCTACAGTATGATAATTCGATGTGCTTGTCCATCCTTCCTCGCCGAATCAGAGCTGGGTCGAGCTTCTCCATGTGGTTCGTCGTGAACGCTATTAGCCTTTCCCCCTTTGAGGCCGACCAAAGGCCGTCAATGAAGTTCAACAGCCCGGAAAGAGTCACCTTGCTGGTTTTCCCTTCATCAGAGTCTCCTACCTTCGCTTGTTTTTTAATGGGGTCCTTCTCTTCCTCCTCGGCCGCCTTGTTCTCCTTCATCTTCTTCCTCTGACCCGTCAAGTTGAGGGAGCAGTCGATGTCCTCAATCACAGTGATGGACTTGCTCGGAATCTGCATCAGCAGCTTCCTCAGCTCGGTGTTGTCACTGACCGCCGTCAGTTCAAGATCATAGACGTCGTACAGCAACAGATTCGCCATGGCAGCAATCATGGTAGATTTTCCCGTCCCTGGAGGGCCATAAAGGAGGTAACCCCGCTTCCAAGCTTTCCCAATTCTTGCGTAGAAATCCTCAGCCTTGCTGAAAGAAACCAAGTCCTCGATCACCTCCCTCTTCTTATCAGCCTCCATGGCAAGAGTTTGAAAAGTTGCAGGGTGATCAAAGACCACATGGCTCCACATCGACCAACTGTTGGTATAAAGCTTCCGCTGCCGGGTTCTGACCTTAATCGCCTTCCCTACCCTCAACACATGACTGAGGTACTTCTTGGTGATCAAATCCCGGTGTTTCTTGTGGAAAGTCAGCCGGTAGTACCTCTTCTCATCCGGCTGCTCATAGGAGCGGGAGGTCTGAGTTTCGGCTGTGATCGTCCTTGAAGTCCACCACAGCTTCACTCCCTCAAACTCATCTTCAACCTCTTCACCGTCATCAATGGTGAGAACCAGTGACTGGTTGTTTTTGGCGGTGTTGGCTTTGAGGCTGTTGGCTTGGTCGGCGGTATTGGAGCTGAGGTAGGTCTCGATGGCGGTGTAGAATTCATGGCGCATGAAATGACCTCTGCCGTATTCATCGAAAGTGATTTGGATGTGGGGGTAGAAAAACTTCATCAATCTATGGGAGTATTTTTCGATGTGGTCACAAGGGAAGTATTGCTGGAACATAGCCCAGATGAACATCAATGTCGCCATTACAGACCCCAAATTCCCCAGCGTCTCCCCCATTTTCTTCCCTTGTCTTTGTCTTCACGTGTCACCATATTCTCAGGGGATGTGTTATATCTCCTTTTATAGACGCTCTGCTTGTATGTCCACGAGCTCGAGAAAAAGTTGGGAAATGGGAAAGAAAGAGGAAGGAAAGTACATAAAACCCCCCATCTGAAATAGAAAATAAATTTCTAATTAAAACACTTTTTTATAATTTTTTTTAAATTTAATTACTCTCCAAACGAATTATTTTTTAAAGTTCAGGTATTTTATTTGTATTATTTTATACATTGTTAATTACAACTAAAATAAAGATAATGCTTTTAAAATTGTATCATGCAAGAAAAAAAGTGTTTTTTAAAATTATTTTATTTGAGTTTCCAAATTTATTATTGAAAATAATTGAAAACTATTTTTAACAACTATTTTTAAAAACTATTTTTTGAAATTATTTCAGAATATGCATGAAGTTTTTATTATGTAAATATGATTTTATAAGGTGTGGGATTCTTAGTTTTGAAAAAGTAATATCATCATTATCAAATTGACTACAATCTTTTTCTATTCATGAGCATACCATCAAATCATCTTATTTCTTCTAATAGGTTATGAACTATATCAAAATCATTTTCATCAAGTTTATAAGAAGTGATCCCATTTTTTCATCTATCCAGATAGAAACCAAAGGTTTTAAGTGACTAATTCGGTAAAACAACTCAAAAGATAAAAAAAAATATCATTAATTTCTTGGATTTATTTAATAATTGTTTTTTAAAATAGTTTTCTGTTCTACAAAACAAAAAAAAAACTAAGAAAATATGTTTTATAACAAAAAAAAATTATTTTCTATTTTCTATTTTATATTTTTAAGAATGTTTTTAGATAATAACTTTGGATTGTTTTTTATTGTTTTTACTTGTTTTCTGATAATTGTTTTAAAAAATAATTATACAAACATGTAAAATGATTAAAAATAAAACATTAGATATAAAAATTATTTTTACAACCTATTTTAAAATATTAAAAATATTTTACATTTCCAAACATAATTTTATTCTACAAAACATTAAAAAAACGGTTTTCAAAAAAATATTTTTAAAAAACAACTACCAAACGACCCTATTTTTCTATTTTTACCGTTCTCTTTTATATATATATATATATATATATATATATATATATATAAATTAGTATTGAATATCTATAAAATTTTAAATAATTTTTATTATATTTAATTTGAAGTCCTTCTTTTTTCCATAAACTAAATAAATAAAAGAATTTAGATTTTTTATTTTCACTTCTTTTTTTCTTTTTTGAACTATGGAAATTTTTTTCTCTCCCTTTATGTACCCATTATGTTAGAAGCTTAATGTTTGAAAATTTATTTTAAATATGAATTTTAGTGGATAAATTTGATTTTTTAAATAACTTATAATACATTTTTCTCTTTCTTTAAAAAAAAAATTTATTTAAAATTATGTTTGATTTTTAAAAAGTAATTAGAAATGAAAAAAAATACTAAAAGCAATAATTTTATAATATTTGGATGTATGAAAAAGGAGTTGAGGAAAATTATTATTATTATTATTATTATTATTATTATTATTATTATTATGTCAAAGAAAAAACTGTGAAAGAAATACCAAGGAATATTTTCTTTAAATGATTTAATATTGTTTTTCCTTGATTCAACTAAACAAATAATTTCTTCTTTTTTTTGTCATATTTTTCCTCTATATTTTCCCCTTAATATTTTCCTCACTTTTTATAATATCGAATAAAAAAAAATCATTTTATTTTTAAATATTTTCAAAAACAATTAAGTCTGTTTATAACTTAACTTTTAAATATTTCTAAAACATAATTTTTATTTATAATACCTAAAATAATGGAGAAAAAGAAGAAAAATATATTCTAAAAAAATAAATTTTCAAAATAAATTTTCTATCAAAAAAAATAAGTCCTAAAAATAGTTTTTCGTTGACATATTTGATTATAAGGGATGAGAAAATGTTGAAAAAAAATAACTTTTATGTGTTACAATTTACATATATAACCTCGTTATCAGAAAAAAATATTCAAGCAGGGATAAAAATTCAAAAATTGTTAAAATATAAGGTCGAGTCAGCCACCCTCTACCCTTACCAATGGGTGTGAAAACGAATAGTTTTGTTGTTTTGGGCATGGACGGCAGCCATTGCGTCATATCATTGTGTCATGACACTTACATCATGTTGCAATTCATCTATAGAAGGTGGCTCAAACCCGTGAACTTCTCCTAAACCAAACCCTACCATATTAAAAATTATCAATTTTCCTAAAAACTTAAATTTTACAAGTTTTAAGCTTAATATACGTATCATATAATTTAATATAAACAATCATCAAAATATAAATAAAGAGATTTAGATCATTAAACAAGAGTATACATATGAATGTGATAAAGGTCTACGAACATAACAAAATATAATCAAGATACAAGTGATGAGACCAAAAATTATATATGTGACACCATTTGATTGGTGTGTCTTTTTTAAGTATCCTTTAATACCATAGTGAGATCCTATATGTAAAAGTTTAATTTGATCGAATTAAATACAGACAATTAAATATAAAATTTTATCAAATAGTTCTTGTATTAATATATATAATTTATGATGTTCGACAATAATATAATATATAATGTTTATGAACAAAAATGTAATTTTTGAAAATGTATATAGAATATTAATGCAAGCTAAATATTTGATTTCATTAAAGCTATGTTTGGTTCCCATAAAACTTGAGAAAAATGTTAAAGAAAGAAAATAATGAGGAAAAGTAGAAAGAAAGAAAAAGAGAAAAAAAAAAAATTTTAAAAACTAAGTTTAAATTAATGAATTATTTTTAAACATTTTTTTCAAACCCAGTTTTCTTATTTCTCTCCATTATAATAAAATTAAATAATTTAAAAATATATAAATTTTAAATTAATTTTAATTATATATGATTTTTATTTGTATTTTCTATAATGAAACTAATATGGAAAAACAATCTACTTTAAAAAAAAAATTCTTTCTATAATATTTTCTAGAAACCAAATATATTCTTATATTTTTTTTCTTTTCTTTATGCTTTTCATAACCAAACATGACCTTAAGCTTTTTAGGTTGAAATATAATAAATATATTTCTAAATTAATTTAAAAATAATCTAGCAATAATGAATTATTTTAATAGTATTTAAAAAATATATATACTAATAAATAATAATAAAAATTATAATAAGATATGAAAATCTTAAAATATTTGTCTGATTCAATTATTATATGGTAGGAGTCAAAAAGAAAAGTGGAAAATTAAAAAAGTAATTTCAAAGTCGAACAACTTTAATATTTGAATTGATGTAGTAAATTAATTTCTCAAAAAGTGACGTAAATTAATTATTAGTTTTGAAAATATATATCATACTTGAATAAAATGTTATTTGGTCAAAATTGTTGTGCGATGGGATAGGCACAAATTGACTCAGGGGGGTGGCCAGGTCCTTGATTGTGTCGTTGGGGCTGCCAGGGCAACCTGGTTGGGCCATGCCAACTTCATGGGCCATTCTACTGTATGCCATCGTTGAGGAAATTCTATTTGCAGGCATTTTACATTAAAGAAAAAATTAAAGAAAATAAATAATTAAATTTAATTTAATAATTTATTTTTATATATTTTTAAAACTTATTTCACTTATTTTTCAAGTGCTCTATAAAAAAATTAAATAGTTTTAAAATATGTAAGTTTCAATTATTTTTAATTATATTTTATTTTCTTTCCTATTTTGTATGATATAAAATCATTTTTAAATATTTTTGCTTCCCTTTATATTGTATTTGATTTTTTGAAAATTTGAGGAAATATATAAAGGAAAAAATAAATGAAAATAAATAAATAAATTTAATATTAATAATTATTTTTCTATGTTTCTTTAAAGTCATTTCACTTTTTTTTTCCTTTTTTGTATAAAGATTAAATATTTTTAAAATGCATAAATTTTTAACTCATTTTAGTTATTTTTTATTTTCCTTTCCTTTATTTATAATAAATCAAACATGAGAGTCATTTTGCTTAATATTTTTGTTCGTACTTTCATAAATCAAACATGAAATTTGTATCAAATTGAGTGCATTCATCGTATTTTATGAATCCATTACATTCATTAGGGTTTATGTATCTAAAGAAGCTATGTTTTCAAAGACATTGGAAGATAGTGTTAGTGATGGTAGCGGTTGTTGGAAAGGTCATGAGCAATGAGAAGCCATGGCCAGAAGCGAGACTAACGACGAGGAGTTTTAGTGAAAAGGTTGTGTAGACCCCCATTTTGGGGCTGATATTTTCTCACATCTTTTGCAGCTGATTTTGCCAAGTGTCCAGATTTCGGGGAGCCACGTGGAGCTTGAAGACTGGTCATCAGGAGAGCTATCAGCATGCGACACCTGTAAAGAGGAAATCAGGTAATGCTTTTGAGGAACCAATAAGAGCTCGACACCAAGGAGAAAAGTGGATCTAAGGACCGTTAGATAGGAGCGGTTTCTGTTTTGGACAAAAAGGGGGTATGAGGAGAGATGTAAAGAAAGGCTGGCAGAGGAGTAGAAGGAGAGCTTGCTAGTCGTTTGGATAGGGGGATACTTCCAGCTGAGCGAGGCATCCAGGGCTGCCGGGAGAGGACATTTTTTTTGGGTGCTTTTTGACAGAGCAGCTGCAGGGAGGAGAGCTTTGGGGAGATTGGGCAGAGAGAATTTTGGAGAGGGGAGTTCATCTCTTTTGAGGAGGAGAGCTGAGAGAGACATCGAGGAGAGTTTTTGGCTGGTTAGGGAGACTATGCCCTTCGGGTCGCAAGGAAGATATTTTGTAGGAGAGTTTTCTTTTTGAGGCGGAGTGCTTTTCCTGGCTTTTGGGGGGTGAAGATTTTCTTTCCAATGAAGAGGAGGTTGTGGGAAGATACTGAGAGTGAGATATTTTCTGAGAGAGAAGATATTTTTCTGGTGTGGCTTTCCATTGCTGGGAGAGAAGAGATATTTTGGAGAGGTGTTTGGGAATCGTTGGAAGCTGAACAGGACATCGGCACTCTCAGGTATGAAGGCAGCAGGTTTATTGTTAGTTTTTGGATTCTTATTGCTCCTCCATGGTTGCTGTTGATATTTTGAATGTTGTTTGGTTTGTTTGGGGTGGATATTGAAGACCACTAGTTGTTTGTTGAGATGAATCCTTGCTTTCACGTTTGCCATTGCTGATTTTAATATGCTATGCTTCTATTATGAAAATGTCTCTACGTTGTATTTTAAAATGGATTTTCTCACTTAATCAGAGGGTTCATGGATGACTCATGAAATGAAACCTCAGAAAATCATGTCTTACTCATTTCTTTTTGTGTCCTATTTTCAAATCATTCTTCTCTGTTGTGGCCAATATGTTCGTTTCTGGGCCTCATCTATTGCAATGGTTATGAGAAGTTACATCCAGGTTTGGGCTGTGTGCTCCTTCAGAGATCTAGCATGGTGAAAAGGGACTATGACTAGGTGGAGAAGTTCTTTTGTGAGGCTCAAAAGAGGCTCAGTGGGCTCAATGACTCTATTTTGGGTTTGTCAGTATCATATTTGTGTACAGAAGAGCTGTTCATCATGTTCTTTTGATAAATGACCTCACTACTGAGCACTTGGTCAGCCGGCAGATTGAATGATGGCCTCCAGTTTCCAGCTACACTTCTCGCATCCTTGGTTCTCTTGGCTGCCCCTGTTATATAAGCTGGCCATCATTTTCTTCAAGAGTCCAGACCAGCGACGATGCCTTTGGGCACCTTTAACTTAGATGAAGACACCTTGTTAAATACATGGTGCCTTCGAAATTTGTAGTTGTGATTCGCATATAGAGGTCCTAGAAAGTTTTGATAGAGATAAAATGCTTGGCTGGCCTGCATTTCACCAATCAACTGTCCATCTCAGTCTTCTTTTCTATGAATATCGACAATGATGAAGTAAGAGAAACAGCTTTGGCTACCCAAAATGGTGAAGTGTTTTTCTTCGGGGCCTCAGGTTATATGATGACTAATAAACAAGAGGTGCCTCGAAGAAGAGTTTGGAAAGATGAGTACGCAGATTTAAGCCCAGATCCAGTGGATCATTCTCAATCCAAAGATAATAGTAGTGAGGATGCTCAAGTTGTGAATGTGCAAGATGGTGAAGCCTTGGAAGCGAAAACTGGTTCATCTTCTGAGCTATTCTGCATGGTTGATGGGTTGAATGATGGGTATATTTATGATCATGATGATTATGTTGGTGAATCCATGTGAGAAGATGAGTGGCGGACTAAAGGGCAATATGGGCAAATGGTGGATTATGTGCGCATGTGGCTCACATATCCTACGTATTTTCAGTCATGGCAGACATTGATGATGATTGGGTATCAGAAATGGTTGTTGATCCTATTTCCTGATCACCAATACTATGACAACCAAAAGCATTCAATGGAAACTCCGAGTGGTTATTTGACAGACATTAATGCAGGGCCACCTAATAGCATCTCCTTTGACAATCATCTCAATTTGCAAATTGCCAGTTAAGCCTGTTAGCTGCCATTGTTTATCCATGTGACACGCATACTCTCTTTAGCTTTCCACCACAAGTCCTCATCCCATAAATCTTCACTATCCTTCATACCCATGCCCATATCCACTATCATTGGAAGTAGACCACCTTGTTCCCTCCACCAATCCATTACCTGTTTAACCGTGCATAACCTCTCTCGTGTCATGCCACTACTCTTTCCCATAATCCCTATCCTCTGTGCCTTTCCTTCTCACGTTTGGCCACCACCGTTAACCCATTCTTTTCATATATATCATACGCCAATCACTACACCGCATGCATACATGCTTACCTTCATCATATCATCTTCTCCACTCCCCACATACAAATTAAACCCACATCTTTCTCTTCATCCCGTCACATACCCATTTCCTAAATGCCTTTCACATCTGTTCATTCTTGATGCATGACCATGAGCGTCTGCATTAATGCCTATCACACCTTCTTCCAATCACCCTCATCCCATTATACACTTCCCATGCCCATTTTCCACTGTCACTTATCATCCCGCCACCTTTTCTCTCTCTACTCTGCCCTTCATACCCATGTCCCATACTAACCACATGCCTGCTTTCCATTCATCCTCTATACCATTTCCTTCATCACCCGCTTGCTTCCTATTTTGCCATGCATGTGGAGCTCCGTGCTTGCATGGATATCCGTCGCACCCTCCGTGTTATCATACCCATCCCATGATCACATCACCCATCTCATACCCATTCCTCCCTCTAAAGCCATACACTCATCCCACCACCTTTTCTCTCTCTACACCACCATGCACCATGTCATTCCTCTTCCATTCTTCTTCAACCTACCCTACACCCACGGCTGTAGCTCACCCTATATCTCCCGTCCCATGCATGCACCCATGGCCAATCTATGCTACATGAATTCATGGCCATCAAACCCATTGCTCTCATACCTATATTACCCACATTTCTTACCTTCTCTCTCTACCCGTGGCCGCACTTCATCCATGACATCACGTGCCCTTCATGTTCATATCCACCCCTCATTCTCTGTATTACCCACTTGTTGCCCATTCTCTCACATGCATGAAGCCCTACAATCCTACCAAATAGCAGAGAAAGCCACAAACACTATGAAATCAACAGCCAAGAGCGTGCCTTCAAGGGTGATACGTGGTGGCAGCTTGATAATGAAGAAACTGACCTAGAAGACTTAGAAGATCTTGGTTTCATGCCGTTTTTGCGAGACATACAGCTATGGTAATGGAAAGCGAGGCAGCCCAAGAAGAGGAGAAAATTGAAGAAGGTCTTGATTTGAGATGACTGTGATGCTGAATTTGCATCGAAAGTCATGCTGAGAGTTCTTGGTCAGCTGGTCCAGAAATCTCAGATTCGGGATATGGGGTTGTTAATTACTCAAGTTCATTGGGATCATGAATGTTGAGGTGGGTTTGACTCTATGTCAAGCAGCAAAGCAAAGCCGCCTGATGTGGAGTTATGTGCAGCCTTTGATGTTTCACGTGGTCCGACTAATGCTTCCTAGAAGAATTTGATTCATACGCCTCCGCGTGTACCCATAACCAATCAGCGCTGCATGCGCCTATGACTAATCTGCACACCATTCCCAGCATCACACCACGACAGTTGAAAGCATTTTTCTCCCTCAAGTGTTGTCTATATCACAGTCGCTTCCTTGGGACCACGGCTGACTAAAGGAAGATTGATCAAGGAAGAATGGCAAGCCATCAATAAGTCATTGGATTATCCATCAGATGAGGAGTTGAATTTGCTTTCTGAAAAGACATGCAGGATATGACCCAGTCCTTGGTAAACGTGTTAATAGGCCAAGTCGCTGCCACGATCATCAGTATACACTAACTATGCTAAAGATCAACTCTTAGAGGGTTCAAGACTGATTGCTAATTTGCTTCACAGTGCGGGATCAGAGAAACTAACTGTATTTCAGAGGAAGTATTACATAACCCAGTCGGGTCATGTATCAAGGCGCGAACTGGCTCATTCCTTGGTTCACGAATGTAAAGGGGAGTTGAGGATTTATGAAAATCTGAATGAGCTCATCATATATTTAGCCAATTGCACCGTTGAATCACCAGAGGTCTCGGTGAAAGAGGAGGTGTCTTTTCCATTGCTTTGTCTGGTGGTCCTCTCACTTGGCATGATAGAAGTCTGCGCAAGTTTTGTGCATTCAGTGTATTGGAATTCAAGTCTACACAGCCGAGACATTATTGCAAGGAAATGATGATCATTATGCCTTAATTTTTTCCAGCAATATTTGCAGCAGATCGAGTTATTCATGTGTTCATGCTTGGGAAAGGGTATTAGAGACATACAGGAAATCACAAGAGATCCTCTTCACAGGCAGAGATGGAATATTATGCATTCAGTGCTCAAGGTGCCCCAAGTTTACGCTTCCAGTCTGCATGGCTTGCTTAGTCACTCCTATGCCACGTGTCACCTCCCATTCCATCAATCTTTTGACTTAGAAAATGATTTTCTGAATCTGTTCATGCAAGTGACTTTTTAAATATCGGTTTTCAAATAATTTCAACACTTTCCTCTTTCATTCTTAGTGTTTCTTTAGGTTTCAAAGTTCTATTTTTAATAAAATTTGGTTGCCATTTTTCTCCTTGGCAAGCCTTTTTCACTTTCTTTCATACCTCTCATTGCTTTTTAAAATGTTTTAAAATAAGCCAAAAATCATTCTTCGTAATTCTCAAGTGATGGGATTTATGGAATTGATTCGTGCAAAATAAACGGGCTTTGGTTGGAGCCCCACATATGTGATTACATAACTGATTGATTGATTGATTGATTGATTGATGTATTTGTCATGCATGATTGATTTACTCTATTCCTTGATATGCGCTTAATTATATCTGTTCATTGTTCACTAACCATGTTTCATGATAGCGCATTTGTGATTGCCGCTCAGGTATGCATCCATTCATATTTTGCTCATTCTTTATATATATTCTGATTCTCGTATGTGCATGATTGATTTGAGTATCCATTGACTTTCATATTGATTGTCACGTCAGCTTCATCCTATTAGTAGAGACCCGACTTAGGGACTTAGAGGGGTGTTACGGTTCGTACCGTACCTTCCCGATAAGTAACCTGACCCCTAAGCATGACTCGGTTTTTCGTAGATCACCTTTTCCAAAACAAGGAGTCACACTTAGGGTTTTCTTTCTTATTTTGTTTACCCTTTAAAAAATAAAACAAAAATAAGTGGCGACTCCAAGTCAATTTTCAATGAATAAAAATCAATTTTTTTAAAATAAAAATCGAGCTCGCCATTTGAGTGGGAAACGCATTGAGCCGAAATGCGGGGTCCACAAAATGGCGACTCCGCTGGGGATCGTTTAGAGGGTCAAGCTTGAACTTAAAGTGAAGCAAATGTGGCGTTGAGTGAGTCGATCAGTGGGTACTCATCTCTTGATTGCACATTGAGAGTTCCCGAGTTTTCACTTAGGACATTGACATGTTGATCATGTCGGTTGATTAGTTTGATTGGGGGTTCTGATATAACCAATTTCTTTGTGCTTCATTGATATATTTGTTTGATTTGACATGCTGATTGTGATGATAGATTTATTTTGGTTGAGGATTCCGAGATATCTATTTCTCCGTGCTTCATTGCCATATTCATTTGAGATATTGACATGTTGATTGTATTGATTGCCTATCTTATTTCGCTTAGCATAGTGATTATGATATTTGCCATGATTGTTTTGATCACCTTGCATGTATGGATTCATTGTTATACATCGTTTGATTTGACATGTCGATTGTCTAGATTATGTATTCTCTTGATCGTCTTTGAGCATGATGTTTGTATCACTATTCATCTTGATTCTCATAGCTTGTATGTATACATGAGTGATATATCTTGTACTCTGCCTGACCGCATGTCGCATGACTGCCCTCCATTTGCATGATTGCATGTCGCTTGTCTGTGTGGGCCGCACATCTATCCTCCTACCTCCAACTCTCTTGGTTTCGGTCATTCATTTCATCTCGGTTCTCACTATTGCAAGTGTGAGGCCTTCTGTGTGCTTGTTCTCTGACCGAGCCAGAGATTAGGAGTAGGGTCTAGCGATGGGCTATATCGATGTACGGGAGCATCCTAGAGGTGACCAACACACTGATGTCGATTGGAGTCCGATCATTGAAGACCTGTATAGCCCGGAGCTAGGTTTCATGGATATTTGCGTGGCCAATGTGTTTCCTCTTCTGTTTTAGCTTTCTAGGGTTTTCGGATACACCCACATTATCACTGTACACTCTAGTTGACCGTTGACCGTTGAGATTTTGAGAGATTTCACCATAGGAAACCCCCTGGGATGTTGAGGTAGTGCATGTGTGGAGGTGATGACCACCTTACATGGAAGCGCCTCGTCTCTTCGGAGGCGTGCTGAGGGTTGCATATCGCTGGAGGGTATGATCGCTTCTGTTAGGGATCCTTTAAAGTCCACCCATATCCATTTAGAGCCACCTTGACCTTGTAGGTTGAGCCGTAGATCCTTCGATTAGGACTCTCTTCCTACACGTGGGTGCATCTGAGGGCCTTCAGAACCTCTTTAGTTACAGTTCGAATCCAGTATTCCCTCTTTTTAGTCTTCAGTTGAGATTTCTCGGAGATCGGTATGAGTTTGAGTATCAGTTAGATCACCTTTCGTTTTGACGCTCTAGATTATGTTTTTTTACTCGAGGAGTTTAGCATGTTTTCTCCCTAGGTCTTTCGTTCTCATTTCTTGGCTCGACACACCTCTTCACTTTGTTATCACTCACTCGTTACTTTGGGATATGTTCATGATCATCTTTTTACATTGTACGCTTATCACGGGCTCAGTACCTCATCGTTTGTTTGATCATTGGTTCGATTTTCGACTCGATGCTCATATTTTCATTACAGAAAGGTGAAAGACACATTTTCATATTCACACATCTTTCGAGAGATTCACCTTGATCACCTTGTCATTTTTTCTCTTATGGAGCTCGAGTTGAAGGTTGAATCAAGGATATTTTGGTCTAGATTGAGTATCGATCTCGTGATAGTGTTGTTCTTCATACCCCATTCACTTTCTTCACATCTCGATCATTTTCTGGATCATCGATAGAAATTCTTTAGTCATATTTGTAATCATCTCATGTTGGACACTCCTATGACTCTAGAGTTTCTATCGTACATCCAGATTTCTGATTGTCACCATACGATTGTGTATCACACCCTGTCATGTATTGGGTTGTATTGTACCATGCATTGGTCATTGTTCATTGCATCTCGTGTCGTTGCATGAGTCGTTTTGCTCGGGTTCTTTTGTAGGGGTCTGTTTGTAGTCCCAGTCTTGGTTCAATACCCTGGGTTGAGTGGGATAGAGGTTGATTCATATCTCTGAGCTGCTATAAACGGATTCATAGTCAGTTTCGATTGGTTAGCTTATCGCTTATGTGGTTTCGATTAAGAGGACATGCCATCTGATATAGTGACACCACCTGTTCTACCTGTTCAGATGCCAGCTACACAAACTTTGCATGCTACTTCACATGATCAGGCTGCTGTCGTTCCACCCATTGTCACACCAGTTACCATTGTTGAGGATCCTCGTTCTCGTATGGACAGACTCGAGCGGAGGATTGGACATATGAGAGATCCTGATGAGATGATTTCGTGGGATGACCCTGATGATGTGTCAGTGGCCACTTTGCCATTCGGTTTCAAGATGCCTGATATAGAGAGATATACGGGTGTTAGATGTCCTCGTATTCATCTCAGACTTTATAGCACAATTATGAGGGCCCTTGGTCTAGATGAGGCATAGTTGCTCACTTTGTTCCCATCGTCATTGAGCGGCATGACACAGAGATGGTACGCTTCATTAGAGACATCTCGTCGGAGAACTTGGGAGGACTTAGCACAGGAGTTTCTGAGATAGTATTCCTTCAGTGGTGATACAAGCGTTACACGTAGAGAGCTTGAGTTTCTTAAACAGGGATCAGATGAGTTTGTTTCTTCTTTTATCTCCCACTGGAGGGAGAAGGCCGCGGAGATGATTAAGCGACCTATCGATAGAGATCAGATGAGCATGTTTTTGAGGAGTTTGCATCCTAGGTTTGCTCGACATATGACAGGAGTCCCATTCCAGGATTTCAGATCATTGGTTCAGGCTTTGTTCGATGTAGATGATGGCATCTCTAGAGGATTATGGCTAGATATTATTCCTTCTCTAGATACTGAGGAGAAGAAAGTTGGTGGATCATCTGAGAGCTATGGAGATGTATGTTTTGCATACTTTCAGCATCGACGGCCTAGTTATCATCCCTATGCGAGATCACTGCAGATACCCAGGAGTGATTTCCCACCCTTACATCATCATCATCCTCATTCAGTTCAGCGGTATCGTTCTCAGCATCCTCATACTGTCATGGCACGACCTTCATTTCAGTTTCAGCGTCCACAGACTAGTATCCCACGACATGAGCAATCTCGTCCTCATCGGCGACATCAGAGGACTTATTCTGATTTGGGGATGCCTCTGGATAGAGCTTTTGAGCGACTCAAAGCCACTGGTTTTTTAGTACCATTGGCCCCTAGGCCACCCCCGAGTACCTTACCTCCGCGTTTTCGTGCTCACAAGTTCTGCGCATTTCACCAAATGGCAGGCCACTGTACTGATTATTGTGCTTCTCTACGTCATACCATACAGGATCTTATTGACAGTGGTGCGGTTAGCTTTCCTGTATCGACCACAGATACTGATCTTGATCCAAATATGACTTCTGATTCCTTTCCAGCCTATTCCACACATGCAGTTCCTCCTCATTCGGGCTTATACCATCATGTTTTAGACACCCAGGGCACTGCTACTCACAGGACACTTTGATATTGCAGACCTTGTTGGTGTATTTTGGGACTACATTGTTAGTTGGTCGTTTGAGTTTTTGTTCTCCTTTACTTTGTATTTGAGTCTTGTTTTGTAGTTAGTGGTTCGTGTTCGTACCTTGTGTTTCAAGAGTAGACCTTATTGTCTTATTATTTTGCATGATGTACTCTCATTTCACTTAGTGATATTGTTGCTTTCTTGGGTATCTGTTTCCATCTTCTTTTTATTATTATCATTATTTCGTATCATGTATTTTATGTGTTGTTATTTTGAGTAGCATCATGTGTTGCTTTGTTTTTGTCTCGTGCATGTGTTTGTCTTAGAGTCTTGGACAGTTTTAGTGTCGTGACTGGTCCCTAAGCAGAGATTGACAGTATGATGATTATAATACAGAGCACCTTGAGATTAGACTTCTTCAGTTGAGGTTCACCATGTCGGACGAGATCGTACCCATTACTCTTACTACTCTTTACGAGATGATGGTGGATTTGACACGAAGGGTTGAGAGGATTGAGTTTATTTTGTAAGAGCATCCATCGTCATCGAGAGGAGCTCCAGGAATAGCGATGCCTTCATTGCCACATTTGACTCCATTGATGTTTGCTACTTTGGGTGCCTTGCATCCACGACCTCACCCGTATGCAGTGCTCCAGCAGCATTCCTCATCCATTTCATTGGCTACGTCGACACGACCTCCATCCCGGCTTCGGGGCCCTCTAGTTATTACAGTTCCTCATGAGCGACTTCACCCTCGTCGACGATGTCGGAGACACTTTTCAGATTTGAGCACACCCCTGAGCAGAGTTTTTGAGATGTACCAGGCCATGGGACTTTTGGCTCCTCTGGCTCCTAGGGCACTTCTGGATCATGTGCCTTCACAGTTTCGGCTTGATTTATATTGTATGTACCATCAGTCAGCAGGTCATCACACTGATCGTTGCACTGCTCTACGACATGTCATACAGGACATTGTTGATTCTGGGACATTTGGGCATCCTCAATTCGATATGTTTCCTATTTCTACCTCAGCTCAGGCCATGCATGCAGACTTCCCTTCACCAGCAGTCCCTGATCTTATTGATTTGGGCGATTGACTCATGATTGGCTTACCTTGGTACAATGGTGCTCAGTTTTTGTTCCTTCTACGACCAGAGATGTGATGACAGGACCAGTCACTGTTTTTGTTTTTGTTTGTTTAGTCATGTTTTGCTTTTGACTTTTAGAGACTATAACTTGATTCTTGAGTATTGTCTTTGTTATCCTTCTTTTGCATGATGTACTCATCGGTTATCCCATTGGATGTCTTTTTCTTTATAGACATATGCTTGTGTTTTGTGGTATGATGTGTTGTTCTTTTTACTTGAGGCATCTCTTCACTTGCACATTGTGGTCTTAAGGCTTGACTTGTCATGGGGAATATTGAGCCTATTAGCCTAGGATCAGAGATTTGACTTAGGGAGTTCGAGACTGTGACACATCTTCTTATGATCAGAGCAGTACCTTGCTCACTTCCCGCACTTTGACTTTGCTTTGACCTACATCCATCCATTGTGAGCTTTGCACAGCATCACCTTTAAGACCATTATATGACCTTTCCATCCTCGGCTATTCTAGCTTTGCATCCCCTCTCTGATTCGACCAAGTAGAGTGTGAGGAGTTTGAGCCCATGGTTGTTCTTGCATGGCGAGAGATATCTTATGATCTTTGGGTGGCTTACGATGAGTGGATTGGTCGATTGCTTGATGAGACTGTCACTTATTTTGTCGTGAGTATAGAGATTGATCTTGTATGATGAGAGTTGGCTTGTGATGGGCAGTGGTGCTTGATGAGATCACCGTTTTGAGATGATCATCTTTGAGATTGTTATGGAGCATTCAGACTACGGTTTGATGCATGATTCTAGAGGGTTGACGTGGTTATATCATATAGACATCGATCTTTAGTATTGATCATTTGAGGGCCTGAGAGCACGATGTTTGAGACCGTGGTCGCAGGATGGGTGGCCTTCATTTCGGTTAGCTCACACCCTATTACCTTTATTGACATCTAGACCATTGCTAGCCCTTTGAGCCTCGCATGAGCATCATAGCCTTTTATTTCTTATAGCCTTGCTCACCTTCTACACCGGGATAGGGGCCCTTCAGTGTATGCATGCATTGTTTAGGAGTTTCATGAGCCTTGGACCGAGGGGCACATCTTTCTCATTATTTTTTCCTATCATCGCGTCATTGCATTTCGTCACATCTCGTTGGTTCTTCATCCTCTTCGTTATTATATCTATCGTTTGTTCCGCTTCATCTTCTTCCACCCTGAGTGGTAATCCTCCTCAGTTCATTACATGGAGGGTAGTCATGTCATGTTCCACTATCTATCCTACGGATGTTGATCCAGGGATCCTTAGTTTGAAAAGGTCACATCATCAGAGAGAGTTTATGTTGCATTGACATTTGAGAGCATGTTTATCCATTTTTGACCTCATCTTTGTGGTTTTTTGGTTTGCGTCCAGAGCATGTATATTTGTATATATGTAAAAAAAAAAAAAAAAAAGTGATTAAAAAAAAATGAATGAAAAATAAATAGGTGCATGGGTGTATGATATTTTCTATCATTGAGTGTGTATATCAGTGTTCAAGGGTCGCTTTGTTGGATATGTCTATTGATGGGAGTTCGTATGTGAGCTCCCCGAGACCTTTCATTCTTCGTATTCATTTTGTTGTATGTTTTGAGAGCGAGATGAGTGGCCTTCTCTTAGGAACTCTGAGTCATTGTCCATTCCATCATTGTGTTCGTTATTGACTTGACCCCCTTTCATATTTGATTTGAGCGGATCATCACTCATTCTCGTATTCTATGCTTCATCATCATCCTCGTTTTCACTTTTGATTCATCATTTTCATTTCACCTCTTATTCCGTTCTTACAGTAACCTCATTTTCGGGTTTGATACTCTCTTCGCACCATCATTATACATCTCGTCATCAGTTCGTTTTTTTTCTTCATTGCATCATCATTGTTACCATGTTCATAGTAGGCATCTTCAGGTCCATGGCTCACGAAATTTTCTATACATGTTGCATTTTATAACTGAGGGCATGGGTTTGATCATTGGGTATTTGGGCCTAGTTTCCCTTCATTTCTATCACCCTATCACCCTAGCCTTCGTTACGTCCTGAGTCTTAAGACCACCTTGAGGCCATGACATCACACATTGTGTTTGATATGCTCTTATGTGAGCGATACTTGGGATTGATTCGGGAGCATTCTATTCGTGATGGACCAGGAGTTATGGTATGACCCTACACTGGGGCATAGCCATCTCAGAGAGTTTTATTATCGGATGACCATTATGCCGAGGCATACTCTTCTCAGTTGATGACGGATTTTTGAGCCATGTCCATTCCTCGAAGGATATCAAATGTCCTTTTTCACATTGGAGCATGAGACATGATCAGTACATTTCATTTGGTGTACTTTACACAAGGGCATACCCCTTTTGGTCCATGATGGTTTTTAGGCATAGTTGTTCCTTGGAGGCGATTAGATTCATTTCACATTGGAGTACGAGATATGATTGGGTGATTTCTTTGATGTTATCACAGGAGCATAGCCTTCTCATCATTATTGACATATTTTTGAGATGATTGGATCAGGACACGAGCACTTATGAGAGCATGCGACGGAGTTTAGTTATTTCAGGGTTTGCCCTATACTGGGGCATAACCCTTTCATTGGTGGTTGATCTTACAGATACCAGTTCACAGTGAGACATGCTCTTTCTTTAGAGGAGGTCAGATACTTTCTTCACATTATTACGATGACTTTGAGGAGCGGAGATTCATTTTGATCAGATGATGTATGATTGGTTGTACTCTTCTCATGGATGTTTGTTTTGGAGACGCTTACACTGGGGCATAGCCCACTCGTCTTGATGATGATTTTGTGAGATGACAGTTTATACCAGACGCTTACTTTCCAGAGATTATCTTGTACTGAGAGCTTATCCATTTCGAGATGATGCATTCACATTGGGGCATACCCACCTTGCTGATTTTGACATTGAGATTCCACCTCCTGTTTATGATTGTTGCTTTCGATGGATCATAGAGTTGTTGGCACCCTGGGTTCAATCTTCTCGACGTACTTGGTCCGACTTGGGTACCCACTTTCCTTTGTTACACACCTATACATCCTACATTGGACTCTGTTATACCTGCACCCGTCTTATCAGAGCCTTACATCTTTTGAGCCCGCATATTTCACCATCTTACATGACCTTATCCTCTTGTCTTGATCAGAGGAAGATATGGACTAGTCTTGAGCTTTCTAGTTGAGTTTTCACACGCCTTTGGACATTAGGTTCAACATCTTCCGTGATGGTAGGGCCTGTTAGATTGTTGATGTATTTGTGATGATGTTCTCAATTGATAGTTGACACGTCGTGTCTTGATTTGCTTATATTTCAGACCTAGGGTTTCGGTTAGCATTTGTTTGATCTGTTATTTTAGTTTTGCTTCGTCAGCATAGTTTCGGTGATGCTTGGACTTGTTTTAGCATTTGTTCATTAAGGCTCTGTATGTGTTTTTTCATCACATCATCATTGAGCATATCCCAGAGTATCTTGTTTGGTGACATTCTATGTCTTATGTTGGTTACTATCTTACACTGGGGCGTACCTCCATCCTTCAATTCATTAGATATTTTGTTGACTTTCTCACTGCTTGATCTATTTCTTGATCTTTGTGGGTCTTCACAATAGGGCATACCCCCATCCTTAAGGTTATTAGATCTTTTGCGATTTTTCTCACTACTCGATCTATTTCTTGATCTTTGTGAGTCATCATACCGGGGCATACCCCCTTTAGCGCTTTTCCTACTGGGTCATACACCCCTCTCTTTGGGTTTGCCATGTCTCGTGCTGATTTCATGATTGTCAGACGCATTTGTCGATCTTTGCGAGTTATCACCTAGGGCATCTTCTTACCGTCAGCTTGTTTAGGGCATCCCCCTATTGTCATATTGTTTAGGGCATCCCCCTATTGTCACCTTGTTTAGGACATCCCCCTACCATCAGCTTGTTTAAGGCATCATCCTATTGTCATCTTGTTTAGGGCATCCCCCTTCTTTCGGTTTCACCACCATAGATCAGACATCTATGGGCTTTGATTAGTTTTCATCACCATAGATTTTCATCTGTGGGCTTTGATCAGTTATATCACCACCATAGATCGGACATCTATGGGCATTTCAGTTATATCACCACCATAGATCAGACATCTATGGGCTTTGATCAGTTTTCACCACCATAGATTTTCATCTGTGGGCTTTGATTAGTTATATCACCACCATAGATCGGACATCTATGGGCATCTCAGATCTATCACCACCATGGATTTTCATCCTTGGGCTTTAAGGTTTATCACCACCATGGATTAGCTATCTATGGGCATTTTAGTTATTTCACCACCATGGATTTTCATCCTTGGGCTTTCGAGATTATCACCACCATGGATTAGCTATCTATGGGCATATCAGTTATTTCACCACCATAGATTGGCATCTATGGGTATTTTTATTGTATCACCACCGTAGGTCATCACCTATGGGCCTTCTAGTTTAGTGTTTAGGTTTAGTTTTTTTTGTTTGGCTTCCAGAGCCATTATTTTTCTTAGTTTAGTGTTTAGAGTCAATCTTTTCATTCAGAGTCACAGCTCCTGACGTTCATATTCACTGGCATTACACATCTTACCTTCATGGTTTTGCATTCGTCCTTACTTTTCCCCACTTCGTTACCTTGTGCTTATCGCGTATTCATCGCGTAGTCCACATAGGGCAGTCTCCTTTAGACGCGTTCTTGTCCATACTCCAAGGTGGTTCGACCGTTACTCACCTCTAGCATTTGTTTTTTCGAGTCACTTTTGGAGATATCTTAGAGGGAGCCTAGATCCTTAGTATAGCTTCAGAGGCGTTTTGAAACATCATTTTCTTTTAGGATCAGAGCCTTTATGTTCGTTTGTTGGCCTGAGTGACTTTGCGTTTCACTAGTGTCCCTATGGGGGTCTCCTTGGTTCTTCGGTAGAGTTCACTTCATTACACTCACTATTCACACTTACTTTTCACTCCAGTGTTCATTTTCTTTACACTCGTGAACTCTACCGAAGAGGGGCATATTTGTAGACCCCCATTTTGGGGCTGATATTTTCTCACATCTCTTGCAGCTGATTTTGCCAAGTGTCCAGATTTCGGAGAGCCACGTGGAGCTTGAAGACTGGTCATCAGGAGAGCTATCAGCATGCGACACCTGTAAAGAGGAAATCAGGTAATGCTTTTGAGGAACCAATAGGAGCTCGACACCAAAGAGAAAAGTGGATCTAAGGACCGTTAGATAGGAGCGGTTTCTGTTTTGCACAAAAAGGGGGTCTGAGGAGAGATGTAAAGAAAGGCTGGTAGAGGAGTAGAAGGAGAGCTTGCTAGCCGTTTGGATAGGGGGATACTTTCAGCTGAGCGAGGCATCTAGGGCTGCCGGGAGAGGACATTTTTTTGGGGTGCTTTTTGATAGAGCAGCTGCAGGGAGGAGAGCTTTGAGGAGATTGGGCAGAGAGGATTTTGGAGAGGGAAGTTCATCTCTTTTGAGAAGGAGAGCTGAGAGAGACATCGAGGAGAGTTTTTGGCTGGTTAGGGAGACTATGCCCTTCGGGTCGCAAGGAAGATATTTGTAGGAGAGTTTTCTTTTTGAGGCGAAGTGTTTTTCCTGGCTTTTGAGGGATGAAGATTTTCTTTCCAGTAAAGAGGAGGTTGTGGGAAGATACTGAGAATGAGATATTTTCTAAGAGGGAAGATATTTTTCTGGTGTGGATTTCCATTGCTGGGAGAGAAGAGATATTTTGGAGAGGTGTTTGGGGATCGTTGGAAGCTGAACAGGACGTTTGTGACTATGAAAAAGGACTAGAAGTTAACGATGGTGATGGAGACAAAGGGAGTTGGGTTAGAGGGAACTTAGGAACCTATAGTCAATGGAGAGAATGACCTAAGGAGTTTGCAAATAAGGGAAGAAGAGCAATCAATGTGGAAAGGTTGAGAAGATAAGGGTTGAGAGAGATTAAGAGGCACGACAGAAAATAAAGGTGTGTGGGTGACCGGGTGGGACCAATTTTGATATTGTTCGATGCTAATCTGGACAAGTTTTGGTCAAGAAAATAATAAGGAAAGGTATGTAAAGATATTTTCAAGAAAATCAACATATCAAGATATGTAAAAACGTTATGGAAGTATCAAGACAATAGTAAGCACTTTGATTCTTTGAGTAACCAAGAAAAGCACATGGTTTCGATCTTGGTTCAAGTTTATGTTTGATGTATGACTTCAACTAAGGATAACAAAGGCACCCAAAAATCCTCAACTTTGAATAATTTGGGAAGCGATCAAACAATTTTGCAAAAGAAGTGTGAAAGTGAGCATTCGATTGATAATGAATGCCACAATCATGAATGCATAAGATCAAAATTGAAAAGAAAGAGAGGCTTGTGTTAGGAGTGTGAGACTGGTTTCTTTATGTGGCGATGATGACGTTTAGAGAATTCATTGTGTTAAGGCGTATGTGAAGGCGTGAAAAAATGACTTACACCTTGAGATTCAAATTTTTTTAAAAAAGCAATGAACTCACCCCACCATCAAAATAAAAGGAAATGATTAGTTTTTGAAAATATTTTTCAACTAACAATTTAAACTTTTTGAACACGGTAGGAACATTTGATTTGCATTTAATTGGAAATAACTACAAATATTTTATGAAATGGTGAATGAACACAACATAATAGCGAAAACCATCAAATGATTCAATAGAAGATGACCCCCAAATATCTGAATATGTTAATTCAAGAGGTGCATGAATTGTCAAAGTAGAAATAAAAAAAATGAAGTTTATGCATCTTATTACATTTGCAAGTATTACAAGCAACTTCACCATGCAAAGAAGATGACAAAAGCAACTTATTAGAGGAGATAATCCGTTGGAGAATTTTGATGGAAAGATGACCAAGATGATTATGTCAATGCTCGAGAGAGGTTTTGAGACTAGCAAATGCAAGGATATGTGTTGATGAAGTCATATGTGATGACCATTCATAAGCTCCATCTTGATTACCCATTTTCAGTAATGGTGCCCTCATTCAAAAATCCTTCACCACAAAATAAAAAGGTAGAAACTTAACTAAGATATGGTTAGATTGACAAAATTTAGAAACAAATACCAAATTCTTTTCCATTGATGGAACACAAAGGACATTAGAAAGAGTAAAAGATTGAGAAAATCGAGAAGATGGAGAGGAAAGTGTGGTAAAACCAATATGAGTTATGTGCAAACCAATACCATTATCGATCACTATGTCGTCATTACCATCATATTCTAAGTGAAGAAACATATTTTTCAAGTCACAAGTGACATAATTAGACGCCCCAAAATCCATCAACCACCCATATTAGAGTCATTTGATTGTGCTGCAAAGTAAGCTCTTGGTTGGGAAGAAAATGAAGATGGTTGATAGTTGAGTGGAGGTTGTGAATACAATTGAAAAAATTATTATGATTGTAGTTGCAATGACAATGGAGAGACACGAAACATCAAGCAACGCTTAGTTGTATGACCCTATTCATCACATAGCTGACAATACCCTTTATAGGGCTTTGGGTTAAAGTTTCAATTTGGTTTCTGACCTTGTTTAATGTTGTTGTTACCACTAGTGTTGTAAAATGTGCTCTGCTTGTAGGTGTTGTAATTGTTTCATTTGTTGAGATTTTGTTTGGTTGCCATATTTGCAATGATACTATTATTGTTTTGTTTCAAGTCTTCTCTTCTGAGATAACCTTCATGAGCAAGTAGTTTTTCATGAAGTTTCTCAATGGTAATAGGGGTCTCACATGTTCTCAGTAGCAACAATCTCCCTAAATTCACTATTGAGACTACCAAGAATGTGAATATTGAGGAAGATTTCACCAATCGAAGCATCAACAAGTGCTAGAGCATTAGCATAACCTTTTTGCTTGTAGCATAAATTAAGTAATAGTGAGAGTGGCTTGTGAAAGATGAGTAAGATTTTCCTTTAGATGATAGATCCGAGTATAGGATGGTTTGGCATATGTAGAGGCAAGTTTTTTCCAGACTACTTAGGATGATTCAAACAGTGCAATGAAGAGAGAAATATCTACAAAAATAAAACCCAAAATTGCATTAAAAATGAGCTGGTCTTGACAAATCCAAAATAGGTAGACAAGATTGGGAATTTCAGTATTATTCTAAGTTATGGTTTTTGATGGACAAGGGATTGATCCATCAATATAACCTTTGGGATTAAGACCAACAAGCAATGAGTTGAATTTTGCTCTCCAGGTAGTATAGTTGTTGGATGTAAGTTTTATAGGGGTTTGAAAGGCAACATTGATGGTGATGATTTGATTTTGAGAATCAAATGGGGGATAAGTTGTTGAATTGATGGGAGAAGAAACTAATAAACTAACCATGGTTTTTGGTGTGTTAGCAAGAAAGCTCCATTACCATAAGAAGAAGAGATGCAGAGAGCTAACAGGAAAGACAGACAAAAAAATCTTATTGATACCATGTTTAAATATACATGAGTGTTGACTTTGGTGTATATGGCAACAACAAAAATGTTTTCATAGAAAATTTTAGTCTACGATAATTACAAAAGATTTATACAATGATCAAGCCTTGATTTGAGGGATTCTTATTGCACCAAAATTTTCTTTGGAATCTCCCTTATTATGCATCTAAATAATATCTTTCAAAAATGTTGCTACTACTATTACCAAAGTTATCTCTATCACTTTTCTATGACTGAGGAATAGAACTAGCTCATTAGAAGTTAGGTTAGACGACACCACATCCAAAATTAGGGATTGATGATCTGCTTTTATGGATCAGTGAATTGAGAAATAGGAACATTGGTTCCATCAATGAAATCTTCATGCACATTGGTGATTATAACATTCAAAAGTTGACTCTTCTAGAGCAAGTAGTTCTCTCCATCTAACTTAATATAGGAAGGTTGAGTAAGATTTGGAAGGGGTTGTTAGAAATATGGAAGAGGAAATTGGTTTGAATCTAGAGGTTAGCTTGATGTAGAAACACTAGAGGAAGAACATTAATTGGGTTTTTGGTTGTTGGGTAAGGTTTTGAGAGTTTTGTTGAGCGAAAGTAAGGGTTGAAGGAGAAGAACCCATTTAGATTGAAGATGCTTTGGTACCAAATCAAAATAAGTGAGGTAAGATGAATGAAATTTTCAAAGAGGAAAGAGAAATGACTCAAAGACAATTTTTCAAAGAATTTATTTTTAAAACATGCAATTACATTTTATACTACTAGAATTGAAGAGATAAAAGAATATTTTTAGGGAATTGGTATTTTTATTCTATACTAAATTTAGAATACATTTATAGAAAACAATTCAAAGAAATGTTTTTCATATTTAATTTCCAATTATAATTTTATTTCTAAAAATAATTTATTTTTTCTCTTTTATATAAAAATCAAATAATTAAAAAAAGTTCAATTTTTTTTCTCCATATTTAAGTTTCCAACCATAATTTTATATATGAAAATAGTTCGTTTTTAAAAATAAATATTAAATAATTCAAAATTTCATGATTTTTAAATTAATTTTAATTATATTATTTTTTATTTTTAAAAAATAAATCTAAATTTAAAAATTAATAAATAAATCATTTTTCTTCGTATTTTTATTTCATTCCAACAACCAAATATAACCTAATACTACCTATATACAGGTCGAGCTACATCAGAGAGAGAAAAAAAAAGGGGGAAAAGCGATAGAAAATCCCAAGAAATTTCTCCAAACGCTACTCCAGGTGTGCTCTCTCTGTAGTTTGTCCAAAGGATTCTCCGTTTTATTTATTTTTTTATTTATTTTTATTTTTTTTCGTCATTTTTCTCGGCAACCAAGCCCTAGGGGGTTTTGGGTGAATTCAGTGGCTTGAATTTTGGCGTCTAGTGTTCAACGAGAGCTGGGAACACAAAATGTTAATGTACATTTTCTTTCAATTTTCTTTTTTTTTTTTTCTTCCTTAAATTTCCCAGCAACCAAACAGTTGAAAGGGTTTTAGAAGCGGTTTTGGCGAGACCTTGCTACATTACTGCGGTTTTACATCTGGAATTTTCCAGCATTCTATGAACGTTTCTGTTTTTACATGTGCTAAACCCATACTCCGAGAATCTCAGTACTTAAAAATGATGGAGATTCATATGCTATGAGGAAGTTCACTGGTGATCATACTAGTTGAAGCAACTTCACTAACTTCATTCTGTTAAGGCTGTAAACTAAGTGTATCGGTTTGATATACATAATACATCATCGTTGGCCATGACCTTATAGTTTAGGCTTTTAGGTCAATTGGTGGATTGAGATGGTATCAGACCCTAAGTTGTTAGGAGGTTATGAAAGGTCCCATGTAAGTTGCCCTGTTAAGGCCGTTGCTTAAGCTTTCTACTTGATTGGTGGTTTAACATAAACCGTATTTAGTAATCTATGATTTGTATTAGCCAGTAAACACTGTTCCTATCCAAAAGCTTATGCTTTTGAGTTAATTGGTAATTTAACAATGTGCACGCAAACTTTGCAACATGATAGTTATGGGATTCAATACAAAAGGAAATGCTTTGCCACAGAAAGACAATTTTGTGCTTTCTCTTGGTTCAGTGCACAAATTGTAGGTCATCATCAATAACCTTCATGTTGTCCTGATTTCCAGGTGAAATTTGACATTTCTACCTTCTTGGGTTAGACTAAAATTTGGATGTGAGGTTCTAGTTTGGGTTTGCAAGCAAGTTTGTCTTCTATTATCTCCTTTTCTGGTGCCTTTTTCTGGGTGCAAGGCCTTTTTGTTGTTCTTATTGGAGGGTGTGGTTGTAATTTCAATTATAACTGCAAGCTCCTCTTGACAAGCAATTAAAGCTCCATTTGGAGAATTCCGACTTTTGAATTTCAAATTACATTTGGAATATGTGGTTTTGGATTACATTGACATTTCAGTATTTTGGTTTTTGTTGATTTGGTTTCAAACATAATTCAAGTTTTAGAAATTGAAATTCAATTTTTCCACAGGGGTTCAAAATTTTTGCGCATGGCTGTTAGTTGAGGGCAGAACGATTTTTTCATGAATAGCTGTTAGTTGAGGGCAGAACAATTTTTTTAATGAATAGCTGTTTTACTTGGGTTTCATCTTTAATTTGTTGATTGTTTTACTTTTTTATTTTTTGGGTTTGCTTCCAAAACCACAGGATCTTCTCAGGGAACTTGAGTTATTAAAGCAAAACATCTAAGCTTCAAAGATTGCCACTTTTGAGGTCAACAAATGCTTGTGTGATTTTACATGGCTTCAGAAATCCTTTCTAGTTCCTTCTTCAACAAGGTACGGTCACAATTGACATTGTTCTGTGTTTATATTTTTGCCACAATTCTGTTTGATTGCTGAGCAAATCTAATATAAAATAAAAAGAAAAGTGGAACTTTGAACATTAAATAATTCATCATTATTTGTGACCCAAGGAAAACAAAGAAATCTTGTCAACTAGGCCGAATTCAATTAGATTACTTGTTTGAGTTAAAAAAATTTCCTTTATTTTACTTCATTTTCTTAGTAAGAAAACAGAAGGTAGTTACTTCTCCTTTAGTTTGAAGCCATTTCCAGAATCTGAATTGAAAATCTTCTTAGAGTTTTGCACCTCAAGCTACCCAACTTGGGTTTTAGCTATCTAGGCTCTTTCTTGAGTTTTGCTTGTGACACTTTATTTGGTTAATGATAAAATGTAACAAAGGAAGGGAAAATCACAATTTTGAATCTTAAACTTGTTACTTCAGAATGACAAAGATTTGCTCTCCTGAAGTAACTAAACAGAATGACAAAGTAGCTACTTGGCCTTGTTGAATTGGGTTTTTCATTATTAAGAAACTAAAAAGAATATAAAACTATTGAAAATGTTATTTTCTTATCTTCACCTCTATTTTCTCAGCAACCAAAAGAAGGTGTTTTTTTTCCCTCCTTTCGATTCATCAAATAAATTCTGAATATGATTTGAAAATTTTCTCAGAATGTTTTTCCATGCAGCCCGATCCCAGTTGCTTCACAAGGGTTTGCACAATATAGGATTTCAAGACTACATTTTGCAAATTCAAGAAGCAATAGAAGCTTCCGAACAAAGATTTTCACAGTGATGCAGGAAGATAGGCCTTCAACAGTGAAAGATGACTCTAAGATGAAAATTCCACATGTTTTGACTGTTGCTGGCTCTGATTCAGGAGCTGGGGCTGGAATACAAGCTGATCTTAAGGCTTGTGCAGCACGTGGAGTTTACTGTTCCACAGTGATTACTGCTGTTACAGCACAAAATACTGTTGGGGTTCAGGTTGTGTATTGATATTATTCCTCAAGGCTAACTCTCTATTTGGCTAGTTTCATGCAACTGGATCTTAGAGATGGAACTGGAAACTGCAATTGCATCTCTATTTTTTGGTGGCTTTATGCTCCATTGGTTGCTAAGAAAACCAAGGAAAATTAAAAAGACAATTGTGAGTCTGATACTGTGTTGAGGTTTAAATCCATTCAGATTTGTGTCACCAGACATAAATCATATTTAATTCAACTGGAAATCTGGCAGTTATATCCAGCTGTTTCCAATCTTATTCAAAATATAATTTCAAATTTTTTAATAAAAAAATATAATTTTGATTTATCAGGGTGTAAACATTGTGCCTGAGGATTTTGTTGCAGAGCAATTGAAATCTGTGCTCTCTGACATGCATGTTGATGTGGTAAGTCAAAATTTGTAGTTACTATGTGTATTACCTTTACTCCCAATTAGTTTGTATGACATGCTCTGTTTTCTAACTTGTTTATATTCCAATAATACCAAGATTCTGTCAGTCCTGAAGAATGAAAAGGAAAAGAAAATGACATTAGGTTCTTTGAGAACTGAAAATCAGCCTTTTAGATGATTAATTTTCTTGCGCAAAGTTGAATGAATAATTAACAAGAGAAATTTGTGGTGTCAAATGGGAAGATACAGTTAAGATTTTTTTTGTGTTGTTATGAAACACTTGTAGAATTGTATAACATACTCAGCATCCTGTTGAATGGAGTTATCTGATAGCCCAACATAATAGGACATGAACTGAGCTCCTATCAGTGTTGTCAAAAACAAAAGGCAATGTCAAGGCAATAAAACGAAAAAAAAAACGATAGCCTGATTATAGTAAGGCGATAAAAAATATACATATTTACCTATTCAATACTCAACCAATATAAGCATTGTCTTCAACAATCAACACTATTAATTTTTTATCGTTGATGATGTCCTATAAAATTAACAAAATAGTTATAATTATTCAAAATGTTATATATTATACCCTATATCATAAGAAACATTATATTGTTTAAAGATATTCATCTTGTCTAAATGCATAGTCTAATTTTTCAAACATTTAAAATGCAAAATAAAAAACAAAATAAGAGATTGAACATTCTAGAGAAGCTTTAGGCATCATTGAAATTAAAATTGTCATCACTTCCATTAAGACTAGATTGATAGCCCTCCATCTTATTATCTCTATGATTGATTATATAATATTTTATCTTATACTTTATTTAATCCAATGTTAGATTGAATGAAATTATAATCTAAGTATGTTTAATCTTAACTCATGGTCAAAGGCCTTGTGCCTTATCCCAAGGCGATTGCCTAGGCATTGCCTTTTTTAAGCTGCCTTGCTTGGATCTTCAAGAGGCGACTTTTATCTGCTCTGCTTGGCTTGATGGCCTAGGCGACCCAAGCAATTGCCTTTGATAACACTGGTTCCTGTATCATATTTTATGTAGCACAATCACATGTCTTACCTGTTTCAGTTTTTCCATTAGTGTTTTCATTGTTTTCAATCTTTTGATTCTTTTGAAATTTTCTGTACATAATTTTAACAACATCATTGGGCTCTTTGGAAGAAGCTAGGAACTTTCTGTGAACATTTGAGAATTTTGGACTTGGATTGTGCTCCTATGTCTAGAGAGTAGTACTAATTCTGAAGTAGTGATCCTTCTTTCCTTCCAAGTATAAAAGAGCCAATGATTCTTATGGAAGTCTACTCTTATGTGTAACTTATTAGAGTGTCTCCAGTATCAAATTCAAGCTGGTAATATTTTTATTGTCAGTCAACTAATTTGGTCGGGCGTAGTATTTCAAGTAATCCTTGGTTTTCATGGAATGATCTTGAAGTAAAAGAATTTTGATGATGTTACCATCTTAAATTTAGTGTGATGGTGTGAATTTTTTATATGGAGATTATTTTTCTTCATGGTGGGGTTCTCGTGGAGGTTGTTGTTTTCAAGATGTATCCTAGTTGTGGAAATATGGCTGTTCTGGTGAAAAATTTTCAGGCTAAGCAATTATCCTTGCCTTGAATAATTCAGAATTCAAGAATTAATTGGGAAACTAATGTGAATAAGTTTCAAAAGTTCAAGAATTAATTTGAGCAGGGACAAGCAATGCAAATTATCCAATTATCCAAAAAGGAAGCATTTTTTCTTATCAGGGATTTATTTGGAGTAGTTCCAGAATTTTGCAAATTATTCTGGAATTTTTCTCAACATTGGGAATGCCTATGAACAGTTCCTCTATTGGGTGATAGCATCAGGTTATTCTTGGTTCTGAAGTAGTACGTATAATTTGGAACATCTTTAAAATTCCATGCAATGATAAAAGATCACTTATGATTGATGAAATAACCAAATAACCCTCTGTTCAGTTTATAACAGTAGTTGGCATAATTTGGGACATCTTCAAAATTCTTTCAAGGATGAAATATTACCTACAATGGTGAGATTACCAGATTACCTTTACCAGTCATTCAATTGGGGTAGGTTGCGGCAAGCCCTTTTTATTTTAAAATTTTTATGGAGGTTTCCATCCAAGTGAACTCTTGGCGATGGGGTTGGGAAAACGTCCCTATGCTGAAACTTATGGTTTTGATTTATAGGGTTTAAAGTGGCAGAACCGTTAGTGGAGGAGAGAAAAAATCAATAAAGTGGAAGGACTAATACTTGGACCCAGTAGACTAGAATGAGTTTGTTGATGCATCACTTTTTTTTTAAGATATGGGAGAAAATCCTTTGCATTTTGGAAGGACTTCTCATCCTTAGATTGTGTTTTCATATCGATGAATAGTTTGTTTTTAATAAAAGGAAAGGAAATCAGAGAATTGTCTGAAACCTAATCTTTTGGAAATATAAGAATACATTGCATTTATTATTTAATGTCATGGAAATCAAATATGGGTAATGTTTCAGGGAAAGTTCCTTTTGTTTTGTTTTGTTCTTTTTTTGGTGCTTTTTTTTTGCTTTTAGGCTGAATGAGACATTGGATTTAATACACTACTGATTAGTTACTTTGTTTCTTTTAGTACTTTCATTTTGGCTCTTGTTAAATTCGATTTTGTGAACATTATTTAATAATATATTAATTTTAATTTTTGGTACTGAAATTTCTTAGGTGAAAACAGGCATGCTTCCAACTATTGGCATAGTCAAGGTTCTTCATCACAGTCTCAAGGAGTTCCCAGTTCAAGGTATGCAGTATCATTACAAAAGACTGTTTTTCAGGTTGTACTTTCAGTGGCCATTAAGTTGACATAGTCAATGAATTGAAGTCAGCTTTAGTGGTCGATCCCGTCATGGTGTCTACAAGTGGAGATGTACTGGCTGGTCCTTCCATTCTTGCTGCATTTCGGTATGTCAGTTCTATGTGCACATTTAAGTAATAATTTGATGATTTGAGTCCTTTAACCTTCTAGTGTCCCATGTAATTATATTTTAATGGTTTCTGACTACAGAGAGGAACTTCTTCCCATGGCTGACATTGTAACCCCAAATTTGAAAGAGGCATCTGCTTTACTTGGTGGTCTACAACTGGAGACTGTTTCTGATATGTGTACTGCTGCAAAATTGATACATGATATGGGCCCACGGTTAGTTCTTGGGAAATATGTCACTTTGATTCTTTTCTAAGTCATCTAAACAAACTATTGTCCATTCAATAATTGTGATATTAAGCATAGAAGAGACAAATTGATTTTTGAGGTTTGAGGTGCTTTAACCCCTATGAACTTTCAGAAGGGTCCAATTGCCCTCTTATGGGTTTGTGTGTTTTTCCCGACTAGAAATGTAACATAGAGAAATTTGGGGGTTAGAGAGAAATTTACTTCACAGCTCAGGGAGTAAACACATGATCTTTCCTCAATGTTCATATCTAGATTTGTGCTTAAACTTACTGGATGCATGTTTCTTTTGGATTCATTTCATGGTGTTTTGCTAAGTAGAGCCTTGTTGCATAAGTAGCAAATTTCTACCTAGTTAGAACAAGAGCCTGTGCTATCTAGTTCAAAATGTTTATCATAGGATGTGTCTCTGGATGTTCCACATGGCAAAGAAGATTGAGAACATCGGTGAAACAGTCAACTCTTTTAGTGCAACCCTTTGAAAATGTTATAAGAACAGGATTATGCAAAAACAACTAGAAACAATCTATAAACATGTTGTAAATGAAGCTTGAAAATTAGGTAACAAATTTATTTAACTCCATGAGGCTTGACATTGCGAGAGTGTTGATTTATTTTTCCAAAACAATTCAAGGGATATTATCTGGTGAATATTTGGTCATGAAGGAACTAAATATTATATAAACGAGCTATATCAATCGATCACCAGAACTGTAGGAAAACAAGTCATGCATTAATATATATTTTATTTTTTTTAAAAAAAAAAACCTACCTAGAATTATCTAATTATTCAAAAAAGCATGAATGTTGCTCTCATAGCTGAATCAAAATAGTTGGGTTAAGGATTTTTGAATTCGCTCATCTATAAGAATTAGGGCAACATTTACATTACAACATATATCACATCTTTCTTTGTACATGATATATAAACAATACAATATATCCTATGCTTGAAGGAATTTTTTGACCGTACAGATGAGTGAATGCTTAATGGTCTGAATCATAACAATGGAGTGGAAGCTTGACATTGGATTCCATCAGATGTCAGTAGCATTTTTTATTTTATGCTTCAGATTGAGGTTTTACACATTTCAAATTCTCCAACTAGAGCTGTGAAGTGGACTAGGAATTTCAGCCCTATTAATCTACTTGTACTGCTATTTATGACAAAACATGACAATTGAACATTACTTAGGAAGTGGGTGATCCCAAATAGATTACCTCTTAATCCACTGCACTGTAGAAGGAGAAATATGGAGTATTGTTTGCTAATTTTTATGTAGTGTTTTTGATTATGCATCTTTCACTGGAACATTTTTGAAGTTTGTGGTTTGAAAGGTGACCACTTGAATTTTGATTATTTGGGTTGCTCTGAATTGCATAATTTGGTGCATTAGAAGGAAAGGAAGAAGGAAATCTCAAGAAGTAAGAATTAGCCAGTACAAAGTGTAGTATTTCCTCTACAAATTACTATTTTTTGGTCTTCAAGGATAAATTACATTTAGATTTTATGAGGTATTTCTGGATCCTTTTGCCTTTACATAATTTGTCCATGAGTTTTGTACTGCTTTTTATGTATTTGTTTTTCTTTGTATTTTCGATGTGCACTTAAGGCCTTTCTTAATGCAAATGCTATTAATTTATTGAAGAGGAATTTGGAAAAAGTGTTCTGCTGAAACAAACTGTTGATTTGCTTTTCAGAAATGTACTTGTTAAAGGCGGTGATCTCCCTTCTTCATTAGATGCTGTTGATATTTTCTTTGATGGTATGCTTTAATGTCTATTCTGGAATCCTTGAGCAAGAACAGTGTCCCTGCATCCCATGCTTAGAGGGGTGTGCATGTTTACACATTGGGTGTTGGTTTTACCAGTCACTTACTTGGTCTCATGAAATGATCTTTTAGGTGATGATTTCTATGAGCTGCGTTCATCACGCATAAAAACTCGGAATACCCATGGTACTGGCTGCACTTTGGCATCTTGTATAGCAGCTGAGCTAGCAAAGGGTTCTCAAATACTATCAGCTGTCAAGGTAATTTTTCATATGCTTATGTTTCTGGTGTCCAAAGAACTTAGTCTTTTGCTGTGGAATTTGAATATTTAATACCAAATGTCTCTTTTTTTGGTTTTAGAGTGAGATTTTTGTAATATACCAACTAAAAAATTGAATGTGTAATAAGTCAAATATAATTACTAACTGCAAGCCAAGACTACAATTTGTAACAAGCAAGTGTAACATACCTATCAGAAAAAAAAAAAAGCAAGTGTAACATGATCACTGCAGTTTTTTATATTTGCCAAATACTGGGCAGACTCCTCCAGTATCAGATTGGCCCTTGGTTGAGATTCAGAAATCGCCCAAAGAAAGCTGTAAACTCATTGTTCCATCCCAAGAGCTATCCAAGGATGAAAGGCACCAGCTTCAAACTTGAATTATCTTGTTGACCTATGACCAACCTTCCATCTAAATGGATTTAGGTTCCAAGGACCAGTGTGCTGGTTCTAATGATGATCCTGCACATGTTTTGCCAATTAATCACTGATGGATTTTAAGAACTAATTCCACAGGTACTCTATAAGGGTAGCTGAAAAATGTTAATGTTCATAACATAGGCCTATTAATTAGCTATGGGGATATAATAAGATGAGATGAAACATAAAGAGGGTATGGGAATGGGTGCATTCGGGAAAATGTAGGTATTGCTCCAAAGGGGGATAAAATAGAAACTGTAAATTGAGGTATTTCTCACATTAAATATAAAGCAATGAAGGGATTGACAAGGAGTGGGAGAGAGCAAATTTAAGGTCCTGGAGTAGGTTAACAAGCAGAAAGGGAAGACCAAAAAGAATAGGGACTTAGAGTGAATATTCATGCTTTGACTAGCAACATGAATTTAGATATCTTTATGTTAGAACCTGATGCTCATTGCTTACCACAACTGCCTGGATTAGACCCCAGAAGACTAAAAACTTGTCAGTGTGCATAAGCCTGGGCAGAGCTGTTGAAAATTTTAGACTTCTATATAGTGGCAAATTTTCTTGATGCCCACCATGATATTTTGGAAAAGCTGAATTTATGCCTTGAACTTCTGCTGGTTTTCCATTTCTTTCAGTTAGCTTTCTTGGTTTCTGGAGGCCGTGGGCCTAGGGATTAAAGTTTACTGCTAAAAGAATGCCTCTGACTTCATTGAGAATGAAAAAACTGGTAGATGAACATGGGTTTGACATAGTGATATGGTGAACATAAATCCCTTGAACTTTTCAAGAGTTGTCTGAAAATCAAACTTCTTAAGAAAGCAAGCATTTATCTGTACAAAAAGAATTCAAACATCTAGCACAAATCAGACAATCCATTCCTTATGTGTCTTTGTTCTCTGTCTTTCCATAGGATAAAAGACAACAAAGAAACAAACAATAATGAAAGACAAAGAATGGTCTAGTGGACTAAAATTTATTAATAGCATTCACTCACAAAGTAGTAGGCATTTGGGGAGATCAGCAGGAGTTAAATGGATATGATCCTTCATTAATATGTAGAACACTATCAAAATTATCAAGGAGAAATGCAGTACCACTTTTTTTCTTTGATTTAAAAAGAGGGAGGACACTTCAAGTTCACATCTTGGCTTCTATATTAAGAATCTGGTGGGACTAAGTCCTAATGTCTTGTCCTAGTTTGCTCCTGTGTTTGTGAGCTCAATAGTCTGACATATGTAAGACCTTTTCTGGTCATTTGCTCAGTGCTGGTTGGCTTAGAATTCTTCTGAACCATGTTCCTGAAGCTGGTTATTTATTTTCAAACTGGGCCATCAGTATTTTATTGATTCTTATCTGGTCTGAGTTTTGGCAGGCAGCTAAACACTATATTGAAACTGCCTTGGATTACAGCAAAGACATTGCTATAGGAAATGGGTTTCAAGGCCCTTTCGACCACCTACTGAAGCTTAAGAGTAATATCCGCAATTCCTTCAGGAAGCAGGCATTCAATCCAGCCAACCTATTCTTGTATGCTGTTACAGATTCAGGGATGAATAAGAAGTGGGGTCGTTCCATTACAGAAGCTGTTAAAGCTGCCATAGAAGGTGGTGCTACCATTGTTCAGCTGAGGTTTGTAGCTGTTGATAACATTCATTCTGAATTATAAATTTAGTAGGTTTATGCACTGTGAATTATAAATTTAGAAGGTTTATTGAAGTCATATTTTGTTCACCCTGTAGCCTTCCATATCCATATTCTATTCTATTTCTTATGTTATCAGCAACAGATTTAGAAAAGCAAGTGACAACAAATTATAAATTATAAGGTTTGCTCACATCAGGTTTTATGCACCTATATCCATATTCTATATGATGACTGATAGCCTTTAGAAAACAATCGACAACTGTTTTCATTCTTAGTTTTAATTTAGTATCTTACCTACAAAGTTCTATAAAAATCTTTTTGGAGAACTTGTGTGCACCTCTATATTCTCCTGTTGGTTACTCTGTTTAGTTTGTATTTTTAAAAAAAAAATGAAAGAAGATCAGTTGATTTTTAGAACTCCACCAAGGGTCTGAATAATTGGGAAGTGAGCAAAATGAATCTGGCTTCTTTGCATCATGCTGTCAGAAGCCTTTCTCTATGTCATGTTGTTCCTCGTATCTATGTTCCACATTGTGATCAAAAGTTCATTTGCCTGTTTCAGACATGTTCCAATAGTACTCTAGTTTTCTTTTTCTTTTTTCTCTTTTGGTTTTTTGTGATTTTGTGTATGTATTGGAGCTTACTGCCCCTACCTTAGTGGAAGGAGACAACGGTTCTGCAAGACACTATTCGGAGAAGTAATTTCACCCTGGAAATAAATTGCTAGGTTATGGGCATTTAATTAGATAGGAGGAAAATCTGTCTAAACTATAGTTACTCTTTGCCTGCAGAGTGAATATGGTTTAAGAGAGATAACGTTTGTCTTTGCATTATAGGCAGCTCTCTTATCATAATTGTTGATGTCCATATCCGTTGCCAAAGTTTCTATCCTTTCTAGATATATCCATTCACATTTCTTTTGTTATGAGCTTTTACACAGCAAAGGTCATCCAGAGGTTTCCAGTTCATGAGCATGTTTGAACATTCCTAGTTTGATTTGTCCGTGTGATAGACCTGTGGAAAATCATTTCTTTACATCTAATATATGTTTTTTAATGTTTGACAACTTCCCCTCATCTTTGAAGGGAGAAGGATGCTGAAACACGAGACTTTCTGGAAGCAGCCAAAGCATGTGTAGAAATTTGCCACTCCCATGGAGTACCTCTATTGATAAATGACCGAATCGATGTTGCCCTTGCCTGTGACGCTGATGGTGTGCATGTTGGCCAGTCTGATATCCCTGCTCGTGTCGTCCGCACACTTCTTGGGCCCGAAAAGATTATTGGGGTATCATGCAAGACACCAGAGCAAGCCGAGAAAGCATGGATCGATGGTGCTGATTACATTGGCTGTGGTGGCGTATATCCAACTAATACAAAAGCAAACAACATTACTGTTGGCTTGGATGGTCTGAAAACTGTTTGTTTAGCTTCTAAGTTACCCGTGGTTGCCATTGGTGGCATCAATGCTTCAAATGCTCGTACCGTGATGGAAATCGGCGTCCCAAATTTAAAAGGTGTTGCAGTTGTATCTGCTCTGTTTGACAGGGAATGTGTTTTGACTGAGACCCAGAAGCTGCATGGAGATCTGACACAGGCAGCAGCAATGGTAAAATAAAAGATGATCAGAAACATGGCTGATTTATTATGACACTAACTATGATAGTCTCTGGAGTCTGTTTTGTTAATTATGATAGTAGAAATTAAATAATTTAAATAATTGAAATTATTGGATTAATTTTAATAATAATTTAACATTAAATTTTAATTATACTCACTTGTATTTGTCTATTGAATTTCATTTATATGCATACTTTAATTTTCATTTCAATTACTAATATTATATTACCAAGTTTAAATATCTATTTTATTTAAATCTCTTAATTAATACATTTTCAATAAATCTAAATAAATTCAAATATTGATTTAATTTTAGTAATTTTAAAAATAAGTTAGTATTAAAATTAAGTTATAGTGAATTACAATTAAATTTAGTATTAGTTTTATATTTACGTTAAATTATAGTTTATTGTATATCTAATTTCATTTATATGCATACTTCCACTTTTGATATAAAAAAAATGCGACTTGATGTAAATCACCTAATTAATACATTTTCAATAAATTTAAGTAAATTAAATTAGTGATTTAATTTTAGTATTTTTAAAATTAGTATAGGAATGAAATTAAATTGTAGTCAATTGTTTATTGAATTTCATGTGTATGTGTATGCATAGTTCACTTTCAATTACAATTAAATTTAATATTAGTTTTATATTCAAGTTAAATTATAGTTTATTATATGTAATTATTGTGTTATATGATTAAAAAATGGAGGTATCACTCATATTTAAATATCATTTACAATATAAACTTGAACTCAAATACCAAAAAGTGTTCTAAAGTGCATTCCAAAGTAAAGCAAGAGATAAAAGAGCTTTTGCATGAAAAAAAAAAAAAAGTTAAGCAAAACAAAGAAAGTTACAAAAATGAATAAAATTCAAGCTCGATTATGTGACATACTGGGAGGAAGTCAAAGACATGTCATAGATGAGGCCGATATTGATGATGATGATGATTTTTGCATGTACTTAGTTGATAGGCACCCTAATGAGTGAAATGTTTATCTAGTTAGTTCGAGTCTCAAAAGTTAACTGAATGAGATTGATAACAACAAGATACATTTGTGGGAACCAAAGCATAAAACAAAGGAGCTTTCAGGTCTTAGTGATGCATCAAGACAAATGTGAAAATCACAAAGTATCCAAAATTCAGGTCCATCATCGATTATTACCTTCTTACTCTACAAACCTTCTATAGTAAGACAAAAAAGTGTTAAAGATATATTAAAGGGTGGTTCCATAAAAAAACGATAAGATGCTTAATTAGTAAATTCTTCATTTAGAAGAGTATTGCATCACATAAAGTAAGCTCTCACCACTTCAAGAACATAATAGTTTATGCACAAAAAGTGGGTAATTATAATATTTGTATATTCTTTTAGTATGTTAACAATATTGTTACATGCTTTCACTATTTATTACATATGAATTGTAGGTATGTATATCAGACCTCCATCTCCATATGAAATATGCAAGTTTATTTCAACCTACAAAGAGAAAAATGGAAACAGATGGATGCACAATAATGTTCGATGAATGGATAAGGTTGACAAAATTAAGTATAATTAATTTCATTACTTATTCAAAAGACACCACAATCTTCTTCAAATCTATAGATGCATCTAACAATATCAAGGATCACAAATACATATATGGATTACTGATGAGTGTTATCAATGATGTTGAGTAAGAAAATGTGGTCTAACTTGTTACGAATAGTGGGTCAGCGTTTGTGAAAGCTAGGAAGTTGTTGATAAAAAGGTATAATATGTATTGGACTCTATGTGTGGCACATTGCATTGAATTAATGCTTAAAGACATCAGTAAAAGACATAGTGTTGCAGAGGTGATAGTCAATACCTGAAAAATAACTAACTTCATTTATAACTATGGTTGATTACTTGCAAAGATGAGAAAGATCTGTGTTGAAGACATAGTTTAGCTTGAAGCTACTAGATTTGCAACCAATTACATTGCTCTTAACATTCTTCTAAAAAAAAGGCAAATTGGAAGAAATTGTTTATGAGTGATGAATAGGCAAACAAAAGCTAAGTCGCACAAAAATCGAATAAGAAGTAGAGAAATTAATGTTCGACCATTTTATTGAGACAAATTCACAAAAGTAGTTTCATTATATAAGCCATTGTATGCGGTTCTTCAACTCATCGATTTAAAAGTTGTTCTCATAGTGTCCTTTAGATACGAGTTAATGCAAGTGATGAAAGAGAACCTTATTTCCATGTATGCTAAAGATTAGATGTTTCAAATAATCAAAGGTCATTAGGAGAAAACACTCAAACATCTACTTCATACAACAAGTAAGTAAACTATCCATCTTCATTAGTTGTTACTTTTGAATAATATTTTCCATTACAAAATACTTAATTGTTGGAACATACTTCCTAAATCAAAAGTTTCAATACAAGGTTGGAGTTGGTAGTGATCCCAAGCTACTTCAACATGTCCATAAGTCTTCTACCAAGCTACTTCAACATGTCCATAAGTCTTCTACCAAATTAAACTCAATGACCAAAGCCCTTGGTCAATTTGGAAATAAGGTAAATTATAAGTTTTATTTTAGACGATTAATTCAAACAATAATTTCATTCATCATTTTATCTCAACATTTAGTAAAAATTTGATATTGACATATTGAATATGTAGTTTATACTCTTTTGAGATGAAAAAAGAGGATTTGATGATCAAGTGGCAATCACAACAAGGTCACAAATGGTCCCCGATGAGTACTAATTCTTAATAGAAAACTAATTTCATTATCATTATAGATTTACAATGCAAGTATTCATGCACTCATGAATTTGGTTACAATTAAATGGTGGTTCTTGTATGGAATCATATGCCTATATTAAGGAAGCTAGCTATCAAAGTTCTACACAAACTACATCATCTTTTAAATGTGAGAGAAATTGGAGTACATTCGCTCTAATATACATAAAACAGTGAAATCATCTTTCTGAGGCTCCAATAATTAGTTTTTTGTTATTATAACATGCAACTAATGTTACGCAATATGAAAGCAAAAAATAATAAAGTTGCTAAGAAAGATTGTCTCTACTTGACCTTTTAGCAAAGGTAAGTGATGAAGAAGAAGAGAATCAATTGTTCCAATAGGTTAGGCCTTTATACTTAGATGATGACATAGGAAATTTTGATTTGCGAATTGCTGCTCATGCTTGAAAATTAGGTATTGATGTTGAATGAGTATTGTCCGAAGAAGTTCATATTAAGAGTTTTAATAAAGACACAAGAGATTCACTTCAAGAGGGATTCAATTCCCAACCTTCTATTGACTCCACAAGTATAGGAAACAGTAGTAGACCTAGCTCTATTAGTACTTCTACTCTCAATTATGATGCTTCAAGAGGAGATGGAACCAATGACGGGACGATGATAGATGTAATGATAATGTTAGAAATGATAGAGGGGATGTTAAGCAATAACAACAAAGTCAAAATCCATTGAGCTTTTGGAAAGCTATATAGAGCAAGAGAATGAAGGATGACATCATTTAAGGAGGACTCATTTTCGGTCAATTTTAAGTTAGAGTATAGGGACTCAATTCAATGACTCACTAAGTGTCTAATGTTTATCCTCTTTATATGATGAGTTATGGTCAGCCTCCTCAAAATTATGCAATGAGTTCAAATTTAATTGATGAAAACTATGGTATGTCTAATTATTTTCCTCTTGTACAAATGTCATACCACATTCTATATCATATGTAAAGAGGATTTAAAACAAGCACATGGGTGAACCTTGAGTTTTTTATGGAGAGGTAGTGGGCAAGACTCAAAATATCTATACATGACATGTTCGTATTTACAATCAATATTATCGAAACTTCGTGACTGGTATCAATGTTGCCTCCAATGAGATGACATTCCTTGATCAAACAAGTTCATTGAACCACATCAATCTCCCTTTTAGTGCTAAAGGACCATTACAATGTAATACATACAAATTATTGACATTTAATGAATTCAAATATTTAATGTAGTTTAATAATGAATATACACTTACAAAATTCATATTTTTTATCGACACATACAATATTATTGTTAAACACAATATTATTATCAAATATAACAAATTATATCATACATATATCAATTTCTTCAACAAAACAACTTCGAAATGACTATTATTACTTCTTAAATCATTTTTTAGAGTTTTTTTCCAACACCTCCATAAGTTTCGATCAATTTTTACCTCACTTATATTTTGTGTCAAAATATCTATCAACATTTCTCTATATATCCGTAAAATCGAATTACTGATATTTTTACCAAAACTAATGTTTTCATCCTTAGTTGCACCTCCATGATTATTATGTTCTTGTCCTTCCTGTAATTGAATGAAACGTAAGCACAAATTGACAAGCCAAAGAAGGCACCATGGCCCCCCTTGGCCTAATCGGATATTTCTGATAAGCAATCCGGGTTTCATCCACAACTCTTAAATGTGGTAGTACACCAGCATATTCCATATTCTCATTCTGAAAATCTAGTCGACTTGTGAAGGTCATTGTTTCTGGCTTTTGGTTTTTGGCTAGTAGTAGAGGAGAGTACCAGATTTGCCCGGCAGAGCTTTTCAGGCATGGGTTTTAGACTATGCCGTGTCACCACCCAATTGCCCATAAAGCACTGATTTTGCTTTTGCATGCCAGTCAACATCATACTTCAGAAAAACAGGCCTATTACAATGTCTTCATCTTCACTTCCTGTATCATTAATTTGACATTATCAGTTGGATTCAGTGGATCTAACCTCGTTACATGCTTGTTTGATTTCTTTACTTGATTGGCTGGGGGGAAATCCAATTGAGTAAAGCATGATTTTTTCTTCTCTTTTTCACTTTTGGAGGGACGGTGAGGGAGATGTGACAACTCATGGCTGGCAGTGGGTTGGGTATATATACACGTTGCCATCAATCAAACCCATCCATCACCCCAAATTTCCACATTGCATGGCGTGAAAATTTTAAGATTCAAACTCAAGGATAATGAATTTCTGGGTGGTTTCAAGAGAGAATATAGACAATACTTCTGTGAGAAATGAGTCCTTGTTTGGCAGTTAGAAAATGGAAAGAGAAAAAAGGCAATGACCTTTAACAACTTGCCCTAGTGCCTTCCTATTCACTTTATCAAAAGTAATGGGGAATGTAGTAGTGACTAATATCGAAGATGAATAAAATAACCAACACAAGACCCAAAAAGAAAAGCCGAGTGTCATAAAGCAAATCCTTTCTTCTGGGTCTGGGGCTTGAGAGAAAATTGTATAGGGAAGATAAGGAGCAATAGAAGGAAATATACAGCAACCCCATCACTTTTTGTGGCCCTTCTAACACCAATTGTCTAAAAAATGGGAAACCAGAGCTTTTCCCTTGGCTTTCTTCTTTTACTTTCTTCGTAACCAAACGAGGCACATCCACAGCTCAGAAAAGCTATATTAACTTTTCAAAGATTGCGACAACGATGATGAACTGGACTTGAATTCATCAAGCATCAATATACTTTTCTGCCTACATACTCAGAGAATATGCTATACCAACCTGGAACAAACAAGAATGTAACTAATAGATATTTATTAATAAGGCCCCTATGAAGGGGCTGAAATCCATACATACGACCATGACCAAAGACCACACGAAACCCTTTATTAATAAAGGTTTAAATCCCTACCCTTAGAAGGAAAACCAGACCAATTCACTCCCAACAGCCATTTTCAAATCCTAAAACTTCAAAGATCACGGTAGCAAAACACTCTAATGTTCACATACAATTGAAATTCACAGACCTCTTGCCAATTAAACAATAATTTACAAACATTTTAATCACCCCATGTCCTAAGTTATAAAGTGACACTTTATACAAACATGAAAGCACTCCCAAAAGTTGTTGAAATTTCAAAATTTAAGCTCATGTCTCTACTTACTGAAAGGGGTAAGTCAATCCTTAACTGACATGAACTTCTCCACTTGCATGGGCTTCTTTGACTTGCTTCTCATACTCGTCCTCTTCTTCTTCCTCGGTCTCCACCTCTTCTTCCTTTTCTTCTTCTTCTTCTTCTTCTTCTTCGCCTCCCCAGCCAAAGCCTCCAATTGACCGGGAAACTGGAGGAGGGGTTTTGGCCTCATCCACAATTTTCATGATGTCCTCTATACTTTGAAGGGAAAAGGTAGGGTTTTCTCTCCTGTAATAGAGAGCTTGAGCTGCTTCTGTGAGTTCCCGGGGCAAGTTCTTTAGAAACCATGGGTGATTCTTGATGTCTTTGATAGTGACTCTCTGCAAAATAAGAATGACTTAAGACTGCAATTTCCTGATAAAGCAGTTCAAAGTGATGAAGGAGAATGATAGTGAAAGTAGAACACTGAACGATAAAAAAAATGGGTGGTAAGACTTGGACTAGAGCAAATATGTAATTCAGAACATGGATACATGCCTTGAAGTTCTATATCCTGTTTTAACTCAGAATTCATATGCTATGTTCATTCACCCAACATTTCTACCAAACAGAAAGACCAAAGCTTTCTCACAAAGAACATGAAAAGTTATAGAAAGGCCCAAATCGAGCTCTCAGACTATTCAACATATTGAGTGGGATGTGACCCAGGATGCTAGCACTTGAATCAAAATTAGGCATGAAATTAGAACCTAATCAAGCCACAAAAATTTCAGCCAGGTTAGGTGAAAGTCCCAAATACCAAGATAGAACTTCCCTATCTACCTTTAAGCGTAAGAGAAGACTGGTTGGGAAGATTATCCATTAACCCTTGTCCTGATAAGAGTGTTGCCTACTTTTATGCTTTTTCTTAGGAAAAACAAAAGAAAACTAAAATTAATGAATACAATCCTTGAATAAGGAAAAATATCATGCATCTTATAATCGTAGTTGTCAAAAAATTGCAATGCATTTTATACGTTAAATGTGATATGCCACCAACCAGTACTGCAACTTAATTTGGGGATAATTTCGAAAGAGAATCAACAAAATTTAGTGGCCTGCATGTTTTAAACATGAAGTGCCTACTTTTTCTTGTAAGATTAGCCTCCTTTTCTTCCCTACTTTCTTTTTCTGCTCCATCTTTTATGGTACTATCCTGAGAGGCAACTAACTTTGAGAATCCTCAGATGCTACTTGTCAAATTTGTTGGGTTCACTCTCAAGCTGCAGCAGTATCTTGTCATTGTCACTCAGCCTAACCTGAGCCATTACACAATCCTCTATCCTTAACACTTCTATTTACTTCAGTTTAAATTCATCAAAAGCAAGATGACGCCTCAAAATACTGAAACAATTACAGAATACAGAAATGGAATGAGAATGTTACAGCATAGATGGCAAAGCTAATTGTGACATGATTTCCTTCTCCCAACTTAAACAACTGAACCAACAAATGGACTCAGCTAACTTGACTCTTTTATGTAAATTCTGATTTGACCTATCCTCACATGAATCAATTTGGCCAATCTCTATATAGAAGGTAGAAAATAGAATAACCTAACTAAACACTAGCTTAAGCCATTATTACACACTGCCCTGGGCACCTATCACGGTTTAGGGTTAAGGGGTAAGCCAAAAAAAGACAAACAGTAAAAAATTAAATGGAACCAATGCTCTTTGTTTGCAAGCCCCAAATTCCTTAAAGCTATGGGACATATTCTCAAAAGAACTTCTTCCACTATGATCAGACAATTCTATCATTTGCATGCATCATCTCCTTTTCTAATGAACACCAGAGCCAATGTATATGGTCCATCAACTGCCTGCTTCTCACAATCAGCACTTATGCTTTCTAAAAGCAAATACCCAAACAAAAGAAAAAAAAAAACACATTTTAAAAAAAAAATATTATCCCAGTTTCAGGTGAAGATACAAATCAAAACCCTGAATACCAATAAAATTAGAAAATGGTTTTAAAAAAATTGTGATTTGTAACAACAGGTTTAGCTAATGTAGGTGGGCAATTTCTCAAAAGCTTTTGTGCAGACTGTATAGAAATAAAATCAGTAGATACAATCATGAGACTTGTATTCCTTTTGTTCTAGAACAAGAACAATACAGGAAAAGAAAATGTCTCTCAAAACCTATAATTTATCGATGCATAACTGATGTAATAACAAGAGATATGTTAGTTTATGTTTCTCACATCTTCATGATATAAGCTGATTGTAATTCTACAAACAAATTCCAGTAATTTGGAAATAATACATACCCTGGATGGATTTGCCACAAATATGCGAGCAAGGAGATGCCTACAATCTTGAGATATGTGAACATAATCGGGAATCTTGTATTGAACAGCCATTATACGCTGTAAAAGTGCAACATTATAAGAAATTATAGATGACAAAAAATATTGAAACTCAAAAATAACTAGGCAACTGAAAAGAAGGTAAACTTACACTGATGGTTTTCCTAAAATTCTTTGGGTCTTCTTGGTCCTCAAAAGGGTACGCTCCCACCAGCATAACATAAAGAGTTACTCCACAGGACCACACATCTGCCAACTAAAAAAAGCAAGCCAAAATCAAGAAAGATCATCAAAAGTCATAAACACTCAAGACATGGCTCCTGAGTCTGCTGTTGTTCTGTGACCAGGAGGAGCAAGACAAAAGACATGGGTTGGTTTTGAATGATTTTAGTAGAATAATCAAAGAATATAAACTTGGTTAGGCAGCATCATTGTCTAGGATAGTTCTGATGAAATCACCACCACTCTAGGCCAGGCCCACATTGCAAATAGAGGGGAAAGTTGTGAGAAATTCATGCCAAAGCATGTTATAACCTTATGAAAACTGGGTCAGGTTAGATGACCACTAAATCATATGTCAATTTTGTGAAAATTGTTGGAAAATTTGCTAAAGTTAAAATGAATATGAACTAAATATAGAAAATTCTGAAATTCAATTCACATGCAAAAACTTATATACATCAGCAGAAGAAAATATTACAATTTATACCATAGAGAACTGAAATAAAAAAATAAAATAAAATAAAATAACCAGGAAAATTTTGGTTGAAATTTTTCAGTATACTCAAACACCTTGATTCTCAAAATAAAGAGAGAAATAGTACCATCTTGCTTTGATTAAAAAATTTATTGTATCAATAATGAAAGTACCATATGTGGGTTCGATAACACCTATATGAATGCTCTTAGTTCCCTATTGCATCTAAAGTTAGAGAAAGTAATAGCTAGAAATCAACACATTCAATTATAAAAGATCCCAATCACCAAATATTACTCATAGGTTCATACAATAACAAATAACAATTACACTCGTAAAAAAAAAAAAAAAAACAATAATGAATAACAATTACCTAGCAACTCCAATTCATAACCATTAGTCAGGACACACTATACACATGTTCAATAGAAAGAATGAGATACCTTGCCATCATATTCTCTTCGAGAAAGAACCTCTGGTGCAATATAAGCTGGAGTACCAACTGTTGATTTGGGTCTTGAATGCAGCAAAGATGACTACACAGATAAGAGAAGACACCAAGTCCACAAATTTCCAGGATGCAGATTAGAATTACAATAAATCTCTTCATATTGGTAATAAACATTTGTAATGCAGACCTTAGAGTAGCCAAAGTCACAGATTTTCAGGCGTGGAGCAGGGCTTCCATCCAACAAGGTATTTTCCAGCTTCAAATCCCTATGGCATATTTGCTGCAGACCAGGAAGATAACAAAAAAAAAAAGGTTCAATTTGATAAATGGAAGCAGATTCTTAATCAATTATGAACTCATTATATTTGACATTGTTTAACTTATTCTACCATGGAATGGCAATAGCTGACCCCAGAGATAAGCTGCTGAAAAAAATACCTAGCCTGAAAATAAAGAAGAAAAGGAACATGAATAGAGGAAACTTAACAAATACTTTAGCCTCTATATGATTGATGAAAAACAGAGGAAAAGAATAAAAAAAGAAAGAAAACAATTTTTTTTTCTTTTCTCGGCTCTTTTGTTTGAGTAGAGCTGTTCTTAATGAGAATTTTATATTCAAATTCTTTTCCAACATTTTCTCCCCAACCAAACCAAGCTTTAGCACAAAATCACTGATTAGGGAACCCCGAGTTTGAAGCTGGAGGTCCCCACATAGTTAACAACTGCTTCAAACCTCATCTTCGCTAAACCTCCCAGCATTGCAGATTCGCTCAAAGAGCTCCCCTCCTGCAGCATACTCCATAACAATAGCAAGATGTGTGGGAGTCAAAACCACCTGTGATTGTAAATAAAAAATTATAATTTTCAAGCCAAAACTAAGCTGTCAAATAGTATCTAAATAAACATCATGTATGGCAACAGGATGCATCATGACACTTGATATCAACTTTCTCGAGAGAGTGTAAAATCGAGGCCTACATACTTCACCCCCATGAATACCTCTTACACCTATCTCCCAGAGACATTAGTCATAGGACATCCCCCTCTTCCTCATTTCAAAGACTGAAATTCCATTCCTTCCAATGTACCATCCTCAAAGAACACCTAATACATGATGCTAAATGTCTAATTCATAACTGATTAGCATACTCTTTCTTGAGCATAATAACAACATTAGATTTCAGAAATTGAGCTATCTATTCACCAAATTCGTAGTGAGTGCAAAAGCGTAATGAATACAAGAGCAAGGCAAAGGTGCAGGGATAAGAGTCTTGTGCTCAAACTAGTTGAGCACCAGCTAGCAACTGGCCCCTTCTCCCTATTTTATTTTAGAAAAAAGCCTCAAAAGATTATGCAAACTAAAATTCAATCTCAGAAACCCAAAATCACAAACAACCATATGCTACCTCCTTGAATCGAATTATGTTTGGATGCCGAAGGGAACGGTGATTTATGATCTCCCTGGCCACATTCTCATCAATCTGCACCCAAAAACATTAGAATTCAGCTCAAACTCCATGGATTCAATCTTCAATTTCATATAGCTACAACCCTATCCACACATATGTTCTGATTCAATCATATTTCAGCTCTAATATCCTTGAATTCAATCTTCAATTTCACAAATCTACAACTCTATCCCTACACAGACATGTATATGTTCATTAGTTATAATTCAGCTCTAATACCCACGAATTCAATTTTTAATTTCACATAACTACAACTCAATCCATACACACACACATATATGAATCATTCAAGTAAAAAAATGTTGGGTTTGCAGACCTTTTGACCTCTTTCAATGTACTTCATGGCAACAAGCTCTTTGGTTTCCTTGTTCCTCATAAGCCTAGCCACACCAAAATTCCCAGATCCTATATCCTTCACAAGCTCATACTTCTCCATTTTTTTTCCTCTTTTTCTTAATCTCTGAACACCTGCAAATCTTCAACTATTCAACTTCAATTCATGCCTTGAGGCCCAAGCAACAGGGCGTGAAATCTCCCCACTCCCCAAACCTTAAATCTAGGTATATAAAAAAAAAACACACACACACACACAAAGATTGGATTTTCAAGAAAAGGTGGCAATGGATGATTGGAAAATTAGGGTTTCATGTTCTGGATATTGAAAGGTGAAAACTTTACAGTTTCTAGAGAGAGAAAAAGCGGAGAAAGAAATACGATTGGGAGTGGAAGGGTGTGATTTTTGAAGAAAATGAGAAGGGTTTTGTAGTGAGAAGATGCAGAAGCCTTAGGGCGAAGTATCAGAAATGGGTTTGTGAGGAGACAAGGAATATGTCTCACTACAAACTTTATAGAAAGAGAATCTCACTGTAATTTTCTAGAGAGAGAAAGTGGAGAAAGAATCATACTGTAATTTCTGTATATTTAGAGCGTAAATGGTTTTAAATTCTGGACTGGATCTCGACCGGTCCGACCGCTGGCCGACATGATTCTGGTTCGATCGAACAAGAGAACCGGACGGTTCAATCATTTTATTTTTTTATTTTTTTTATCCCATGAAAATGACACTGTTTTGTTGAATATAAAAAGTTTCTTTCTCCCCCAAGCAGAAACAAATATAAAATAATTTAAATTTATATATAAATATAAATGTTTATATCTACATTTATTCTATATATATATATATATATATATATATATATAAAATCCTTGATGAAGGAAGCTCAAGCTTCTCCCAAGAAAATTGTTATGCAGAGTCTGATGATTCCACAAGCTACGATAATCCATTAAAAGCTGAGTATTTTATATTTATAATAATTATTAATAATAAATATGAAATTAATATAATAATTTTTAAATAACAAAATACATAGATATATAATTATAATTTTCTTTTCACCTTCATATTTAAATATTATACCTATTTTATTTAGTAAAATTTAGTATATTAATACATTTATGTTTATCTTTACAATTCAATTTGATATATAAATATAAAAAATGAAATATTATTAAAATTTTTAATTATATATATATTTTTAATTTCTTATAATAATATATATTTATAATATGACCGGTTCGACTACCAATTTGACCCATGAACCATGAATTGATAACTTTTTCAATTTAATATCCGATTCTGAAAACATTGTATTGTTCACAATCTATAAAAAATAATAATAATAATTTTGAATTTAATGAGAAAGAAAAAGTTGTTGACTTGTTTATTTTAATTTATCCAATGCCAAAAAATAAATAAATTAAAGAAAATTATAAAAAAAAATAATTGATTTTATTAAATTGTGATAATAAGTCTTTTTCTAGGAAAATTTTGAGAAAATTGACTATGTTTGAAGAAGAATAAAGAGGAAACAAAATAATTGATCCTTTTCCATTAAGGAATGTATCATATTCCATTATTAATTTATTTTTATTATTTTGCAAAATTCTAACTTTTTCACTTATATTATTAATAATGGATTAAATTATAATTTTTCTAAAGTTTTTATTTATTTACACCGGTGTGTTTTACAAATCAATTTAAAATTTTAATTAAAATCATTAAATAAATTAAGCATATCTGTTAAAATAACTTGATGACTTAAAATAAAAAATAATTTTAAGTAATAAATAAAAAAATTAACTTATTTTCAAGTCCACATCTTTATTTTATATTTTTATCTTTATTTATCTTAATTATTTTTTAAATCTCCTTTATTATTTGGTGACCTTAACCACCTTAATTGTAATTTATAAGAATAAATATATTAATTTGATAATTTAAAATATGTTTTAAGTTAATTTCATTACACAATTTTAATATTAAAGTAAATATTAACTAATAAAATTTAAATTAATAATTTAAATTTAATTTAATTTAAAATTAAATTATTAACTATTAAGTTTTACCAAACATTCATTTACTTTAAATTTTATTTGAATTCCTTTTTTGGAAAGTTAAAAACTATTTTCTTTAATTTAATAATAGCTTTTAATTGTATTTAATTTTGAATTTTAAAAAGATTTCAACAATAAATTTACAAAAAAAAAATGTTGTTTCTTAAGAAATTTTTATAAAATTTATAAAGGAAAGTTGTTTTAGGTCTAAAAAAATTAGTATAAATTTTGAAATTTCATAAATTATTTTTTTGATAATAAATGATTAAATTATTAAAAACTATCCCATCTTCCATAGATTTATTATTTCTGAACACTAAATTCATGTTTTTTTTTCTTTGTTATAAATACCTAAATTTTAGATAAAATTGGGAAAAAAAAAGTTTCATTAAATATGAAACAACATTTTTTATAAATTGAATCCTTTATTTAGGTTATGTTTGGTTTGATCTTTGAAAAGACCAAAAACCATTGTTTAATCTTAATAAGAATTTATATATCAGATTGGCTAATTTTATTTAAATAACTTAACTTTAAAAAAATGTAAAAATTAGGAAAATATTGCTTTTAATAGAGTTTTTATTTCGACTTATTCAAGAAGTGTTTTTATTTTTGATAAAAAAATTTAATAATATTGGTACATATTATCCTTTAAAAATTAGGACTTTGACTTCGGTTTTAATTTTTAGTTTAAAAAAAAAGCCTTAAATTAATTTCTAAGAAGCCATTAAAATTTTACCCTTTGCCCTTTGCGCCTTGGATTATGGAACTAAACTTATCCTTAAAAAAGATATAAAAAAAAAATATAAAAAATAAAAAGGATAGGATAGAAAGGTGTGTGTGGGGCAAATGGGGGCACGTGGTTGCGCCCTAGAGAATGTCTGTGTTCAAGGGTAGGTTTTAATATGTTCCAAATGAATATATATAATGTGGACCCCACTCACATGCTTGGCTTCCTTTTAAGGAAAAATTATACATTGAATAAAATTTTTAAAATTAAATTAATTTTACCTTATAGAAGCTTTTTTCTAAAAAAAATCATTATTATAATATATTCATTAGTAAAAATATTTTCAAAAATATTTTTTTAATTACATTTAAATATAATTTAATTTTTCAAAAAAGTGATTTTAAGAAATATCATCGCAAAAATCACTATCCCAAAGACACGTTATTTAAGTTTAATAATTTTCCAATGAAACAAAACTATTATAATCAAAGTATTTATTTAAAAAATGAAAGTATTGCTTTTTAAAAATTTTGAAGTGAAAATTAACATTTTAAAATTGTTTTTGAATAATATATTAATTTTTTAAATTTTAAATTGATTTTAATATTAAATTTTAAAAAATGAAAATTTCATTGACTATCATACATACTTCTAATATTTAAGAATCCAGTGGTACGTCTGTTAACTATTCTAAAAAACAGTTTTGTTTACACAAAAAAAAAAAAAAAAAACATATTTAACAGTAAGAGAAATACAAAACATGTTTCTTAAAAATCATAAATAATGTTTTGTTCAAAAATAATTTTAAAAAAAAAATTGAAAACAATTTTTTGAAAATTTTTTATAATGTTTTATAAAATAAAGGTATATTTAGGAATTTAAAATGTTTCAAAATATTTTTTGAAAATAATTTTTATCCATAATTCTTTATTTTTAATCATTCTTTGTATTTTTATAATTATTTTTTTAAATAGTCTTTAAAAAAGAACTAAAAGATGTATCATTTTTTTTTTATTGTTTTTAGTTTTTTTCTAAATGTTATTTTAAGAATAATTATTAAAATATAGAGGATAATTAGAAATAAAAAACTACAAATAAAAGTTTTTAAAAAAAACATATTTAAAAATATAGAAAACGTGTTAAGAACATTTCAATTTTTTAAATAGACTTTTATCATACAAAACATCATAAAACAATTTTCGAAAACCATTTTTCAGAACCGTCTTCAAAAACACTTGCCTAACATAACCTAATTTACAAATACTTAAATATCAATCTTGAAAATCATAGCACCTAAAACTATAATACACCAAACACTCAAAATGGTTTTTCCTTGTACCTCCATTAAAGGCAAAAGTGAGTTTATTAATAGAATTCTTGGTCCAAAGTAGTGAAGTGAAAATCAATTTAATATATCAAGTTTAATTTCCTTTTTTCCAAATTATCTCAACAAAATGACAAGGTGATCATAAAGTGGTCCTCATGTTCATGCAACTACCATCTTCTTAAATCATATGATTTTGACATTTCAACAATGCATTCAACATCTCAACATACCATCATGATAAATATGATAAGATATTAAATATTAAATTGTATTTTATATTTGTGATTTTTGAATTGATGCAATGAATCAATGTAGATGGTCCAAATCAATGACTAGAACTATTCATGTTGGGTTGAAACCATTCTCCATATAGGACTCATTTAAAGATCATTCAATTGAAAAATTAAATCCAAAAGCTATAATTAATCTACTAACCATCAATTTAATATAATAATCTTAGTACTTTATTTTGTCAAGCTTATGCTACAAGTTCTTTGCTTGAATGATTTTTTATATTTTCCAATGTGGGTAACATGTCACTATGTTGAGGGCCACTTGTTTGTTACATATGTAAAATATGAGGCCTAGAGGATGATTATTGTTTGACAAACAAAACATGATGGAATGATAAGTTAATGCAACTTATTAATATTGGACTCATACTCAATGATAGAGAATAATATTAATTAGTTACATTAATTTATAAGTGACTTTTCTCACTTAGTAAATCAATAGCATGTTATGAACCCGATCCAAAAGAGGGAATGTAATGATGCAATGTTCACTTATTGAAATATGGTGATGGATTGGGTTTTATAATTAACTCATTGTATAATTGATTAAGTGAGCATGTTTTTTATTTTAATTAATAACATCAACTTCACTCTTCAAGCATTTGTTTGTGATCCTAGAATTGAGTGGTTCTAACTTTTTCAGATTTAAATGGACAAATTCTTATTACCTTGAGTTGCCTTAACTTATATTTGACTTTTCAAGTTGACGAACCTCTTATGTCATTTAATGACAATATGTCTAATGCAAAGACACTTTATGAAAAATGAGAACATTTTAATCAAATGAATTTTATGATTATGAAAAGTAAAATTATCAAAAATATTAAAGCCTTAATTTCTACTTCCACATAAACTAAAGAATTTCTTACCTTTATGAAACAACAATTTGTAGCATTAGATAAGACATTGGCAGACACATTAATGTCCAAATTAACTACTATGAAGTACAATAGAGTAAGACATTGGCAGACACATTAATGTCCAAATTAACTACTATATGAAGTACAATAGAGAAAGACATTGGTAGACACATTAATGTCCAAATTAACTACTATGAAGTACAACAGAGTAAGTGATATTAAATAACACATAATGAAAATGAGGAATGTGACCAATCAACATAATGCTCTGAAAGTGAACATTTCAAAACTTTTTCTCATATAATTCATCTTCAACTCTCTCCCTTTGTAGTATGGTTTGTTCAAAATTTCATTTAACACGTATAAGAAGAAATTGATCATTTATTAACGAATTGATATATGTGTGCAAAAAGAAAAGATATTGAAATAGGAACAATTTGAAAACGATTCACATGGTATCACATACCGGAAATCAGTCTCATAAAAGGAGAAAAACAATTGATTACTACTCAAAAAGTGTTATTTCATAGCTTGTAATTAACTCTTGTAAACACTTTTGAGTAGTAGTTATCACCTTTTAACCCAATTAACATATTAAGGACCCTTGCAATCAATTCTAATCAAATTGTGTTAAGTTTTGGTGTTTTGATAGCTTTTTTTATCACCAAAGCAATCCGAGATTGAGGAGAGTTCTTTGGAATCCATGGCAAAGCAATGGAAAGCTCAGAAAAATGAAGATCTGAAGCTTTGAAGTCCTTTGCCATAAGCAAATATGGAATGCAAGGAGTATGGGCAGGTTGTCGGAATGACGTAGCAAGACTTGTGCACTTTAGTCAATGATCCGGACAACATAACCAGATAGGATATGCTATCGTCCGGGTATGTGATGTTCGCAAGTGCCGTGTACTTCTCCCTGAGGGAGTCCGGATAGGGGAGCGCGCCGCGTATCCTTTTGGGAAATCCGGATGGAGTTGCTCCGGATGGGTCCCTACACCATGCACACACGGACGGTCACCCTTGCGACGTTCCATCTTCTCCGGATATCCCACATCCGGAATTCTGGCCGGGTGACGTTCCACCTTCTCCGGATATTTCACATCTGGCGCCTGACGCCGGATGGGAAAGGTGGGCGTTTCAACTTCTCCTGTCAGACATATCCGGATCTGCTGATAGCGCTTACCCGGAGAGTTTCGCAGCCATTTTGCACAGTGCCGCGGTGTTCTCCTGAAGCTTCCCGATATGTGCGACCGACATTTTGAGATATTTTTCTTTAGATATTTTGAGATATTTTTCTTTAGATATTTGATGTCTAAATCCCCAAAGTCTCCTTGTAACCCACCTATCATAGGATTTCTTAGTCTTTAAGTAAAAACAAAGGGTGAATAACCTCTTATAAATAGTTTGTAATTTCCTTTACAGAAGATATCGATGATAGATCAATCATAGATCGATAATAGATCGATGATAGATCGATCATATATCAGAATGTAATCCGACGGGAGGAAGATATATAAAATACAGAGCACTTGCTCTACTTTTCATATATATTTTTGTTTTCTTGTTATTTTTCTTTCTAGCTAATCAAACTCTGAGGATTTTTCCTCAGAGGATGAGAGGCTAGGCTCTTTGTCTCTTGGAGTGAAGAAAGCTGGGTAAGTTTCCACATGCATAAATTGGAAGTTTTGTTGTTTTAGTTTTTAATGAAGAGAAAGTGTAACCCATTAATAGTTTTTATCTTTTTAGTTAACTTAAAACGCCTTTAAATCACCTAGGTCAACACTTGATAAGGCAAGTGATCTCCATCCATTGAGATGCACTAGTTTATCTCTTGTGAGCTTTTGGGAGGTGGTTTGAAGGTAGGATTTTCTAGAATAGCCAACACTTGATAAGCTTTTGGACTTCACGGAGACATCCATTAGTTATCTCTTGCGAGCTTTTGATGGGTAATCCAAGGTTAAGGATCACCTTGAATGGCAAGTGCTAGGTGAGAGGCATGAGCCATTGCAAGGTGCATTAGTGAGAGGGAATTATTGTTTGAACCCATTAATGGGAAGCATCTGTACAAAACCGGTTCAGGAAATAACTATATGTTAAATCCCCAATGCAAGGAAAAGAAACAAGTGACCGGAACTCCCTTTTTGTACAAGGAATCTAAACCCAGTGATTTAAACTCCAAGAAACGCTTTTCTTTGTAAGTAAAATCAATTACTATTTTTGGTTAGTTTAAAACCAAACCTTTTTCAATCAAATATCTTTATGTTTTCTTTTAAAGCTAACCTTGAAATGAAAAAGCACCAATTCATCTTTGAAGTAATATCAATTGTGGAGTGAAAACTCATCCCAATGAACGATCCTAGAGCCACTATGCTATAGTAGCTTTGTCTTTGCTACCCTAGTTCATGGTGTAATAGGTTATAAATTTTGTTGATTACTCCCTCAATCAAGGAGCACCAACTGGACATGAATCAGCTGATACACCAATTGGGCACAAATCAACAATAAAAAATGATAAGAAGTTTAGAGATTTAGATGATAAAGAGAAAGAAGACCATCTAAGGTGTTATTTCAAGATAGATTGCACCAAAAGAAAGAATTGGTTTGAAAAAAAAAAGTAATAACTTATCCCTTGTATGTTTTGAAATTAATTTAGTTCATGTTCCTTCTAATACATGGTGGTTAGATTTAGGTGTCATAATTCATGTTGTAAATTTCATGAAGGGATTTCTTACAACTAGGAGTCTAATTGGGGGAGAAAAGTATATAGAAATGAGAAATCAACTAAAATTTGAAGTCGTAACTACTGAAATTTACAAACTTGTTTTGGGTATCTCACATATTTTGTACCTACATGATAATATTCCTTCTACTTCCAAAAACCTCATTTCTTGGTCTACACGTGATTTTGAAGGATATGTTTTCAATTTTGGAAATCAATTTCTTTGCCTTTACAAAAATTCCTTCTTGATTGGTTCTAGATTTTATGTGATGGGTTATTAAAATTAATGTTAATCTTTTGTTCGCTCACTCTTTTTTTTTTTAACTTTGCATATTTATGTTGGTGTGAAACATGACATCTTAAATAAAAGAAGTTAGAACACATTTTTAAACAAAGACTTGAGAGGTTAGTAAAAGATGAAGTTTTAAAATCTTTAGACTTTTCTAATTTCGACATTTGTATTGATTGCATTAAAGAAAATTAATTTAAAAGTATCAAAAATAATGTGCAACTAGAAGCTTGAAATTATTAGAAGTGATACATATCGATATGTGTGGGCCCTTTCCAAATCCTTGTAAGGCGGTGAAAAATATTTTATCACATTTATAAATGATTTTTCAAGATATGGATATGTCTATCTATTAAAAGATAAAGTTATGGTTTTGTAATATTTTAAAATTTTCTTTCAAAGCTGAAGTTGAAAATTAGTTAGATAGAGAAATAAAAGTTATGAGACTTGGTAGAGGTGGAGGATACTATTGTAGATATGATGAGATTGGTTGTAATCCTAGACCATTTGCTAGATTTTTATAACAAAATGAAACTATTGTACAATATTCATTACTTGATACACTTTAAGAGATGGTACAATTGAGAGTGTAATTATATACTTATGAATATAGTTAGAAGTAAGATAATTAATACATCCTTGCCTTTACTTTTGTGGGAAGAAGCATTAAAAACTACAATATACATATTAAATCGGGCTTCTAATAAGGTTGTCCAAATAAATCATTTGGATTTATGGATAAGATAACATTCAATAGATTAATGTCATGAAGGATGAGCTAGAATCCATGCAAAAAATGAAGTTTAGGATTTATTTGAATTACCTAAATGGTCTAAACCAATTGATTGTAAATGGATTTTCAAAACCAAAAGAGACTTCAAAGGAAAGATAGAATAAGATAAAATTAGACTTGTTGCAAAAGGATTTACTAAAAAAGCAAAGAAATTAATATAGACAAACATTCTATCTTATATATTAGAATGACTCATTTAAAATCCTCATGGCTCTAGTAACTCATTTTGATTTAGAGTTACATCAAATGGATGTAAAAATGACTTTCTTGAATGGAAATCTGGGAGAAAATATCTACATAAATCAACTTGAAAGTTTTGAAGAAAAATAAAGGAAAATCTAGTATGCAAATTAAAAAAGTCCATATATGGGTTAAGACAAGCTTCCCAACAATGGTATTTAAAGTTTGTTTATGTCATTACATGTTTAAGATTTATAGAAAGTACTATTGATCAACATATATATATGAAGGTTCATATTCTTAAACCTTTATGTGGTTGATATCTTCCTTGCTAGTAATGATATAAATTTGCTTAAAGAAACAAAAGAATTTTTTTTAAGAACTTTAATATGAAGACTTAGGTGAAGGATTCTTCATGTCTGCAATTGAAATCTTTCAAGATAGGCTAAAACAACTTCTCGGACTATCCAATTAAAATATATTTTAATAAAGTTCTTAAAAGATATAACATGCAAAATTCTCAATTGGAGCAATGCCCATATTTAAAGGAGAAAAAAAATCAATTATAATCAATGTCCAAAAAATGAAGTTGAGAAGAACCAAATAAAAGAGATTTCATATGCTTATGTTGTGAGAAGTTTAATGTACTCTCCAACTTGCACTCACTTTAATAATAGCTTCGCTATTGGAATGTTCAAAAGATTTCAAAGCAATCGAGAATGAGATCATTAGGTTGCTACTAAGAAAATAATGTGATATCTTCGAGAAACTAAGGGTACATGCTTATATATATAGGCATATTGGAAATCTTGAGGTAATTAGATATTCAAATTCATATTATGTTGGATGTCTTGATAGTAGGAAATCAACATATGAATATTTTTTTTTTTTTTTTTGCTTGTTGGTGGAGTTGTCTCGTAGAAAAGTTTATAACAATCATTAATTGCATCATCCACTATGGAAGTAGAATTTGTGGCATGCTATGATGCCACTTCTCATATACTTTGGTTGAGAAACTTCATCTCGGAACTTTGAATTTTAAATTCTATTTCAAAACCACTAAAACTTTTATATGATAATTCTGTTGTAGTTTTCTTTTCTAAAGACAATAAGATTTTAAGTGCATTAAGACTATTGACATAAAATATTTTGTTATAAGAGAAAGAGTACAAAATTAGATAGTGCCAATTGAACACATTGGTACAAACTTGATAATTGTGGACCTTTTGATTAAAGCATTAACACTAAAGATCTTTAAGGAACATGTTTATAACATGGGTTTCCATATTTTGTCAAATGATTTTTTAATTGAGACACTATGTGATCTCTTTATTGTTTATAATGATTCTACTCTATCTTTTTCCATTATGTGCACAATTTGATGGAATAATGTTTAAAACACGATTGTCATGTATTTGACAATAAAGCTTGTGAGCATAATAGAATTATTTTAACCCAAATTCTTCATGAAAGGTTACTTGAACAAAAAATTACTAATATTGTGATGCATGTTTGAAATTACATTAAAAGAGTAATATAAGATCGTCATGATCCATATGAGTAGTTTATTTATTCAAGTTATAGAATTTTGAAATTTAAAGTAATTGTGATACGAGACGACCATTGAATGAATCTAGTAAAAGAAAACTTTGGGTTATTGTTATAGTTAGAAACTAAAGTGGTCTAAATGACCACATTAAGTCGTTTTTTTTCTCCCTTAAAAATTAAGTTTTATTTTCTTAAAATGTTTTGATTCATTTTCTCTTTCATGAATTTTGGTGAAATCAAATTAGATTCATTTTGAAATTCATAATACTTATTAAGTTCATGTTTCAATTATTATTATTATTACTAATTAAAGAAAAGTTCAAAATATTTGGTAAATGATTTCATTGGTGGGAAGAACGAAAATGTACCTATAAATAGGAGACCTCGTGGTCCCTCTTTCTACTCACACAACTCAATGAAAGCATTTTCATACCCATCACTAAGGAGAACATAAAAAGGAAGATTAGGGGAGTGAAAATCAAGTGTGAAAGAGTTCAAAACGGTTATATAAAGAACTTCATATCATATTGAAGTTATAAGTATGAATCAAAGTATTTTTTTTCATCTTCATATCCTCAATGTTATTTTTAAAATTTGATATTAAATACCAAATAAAAATATTTTTCAATACGAACCTGATACAAAAATAAGATTTTTAGTTAATTAAATTTTTTTAAAATATCATAATTATCCTTGTATATAATAAAAGTATTTTTCAAGTATAATTACAAATATTAATTTACAAGTCATAAGATGATGTGTCAATTCTTGTCAAGTCAAAACCAACCATACATGAAAAAAAAAAAAAACATATAATGCGTGACACACATGATAAAATTAAAGTTGCTCCATGACAATGATTTCTTCAACCAAAATTCTAACGCATGACACATCAACCTCAAATGAGAGGAAGAGAATGTAATCAATAAGAAATTACATATTTTTGGCAATTAAAAATAATTATTCAAATAAATAAAAATATTGATAAAAATATTGTAAATTTGAGAATTAAGAAGGAAACTCAAATAAAATTAGTTAAAAAATAACAACAAATATATTTAAAATTAGTTAAAAAAAAATCATACATTTTTAATATTTTTATTTTTATACCTAAAATTTAAAATAAGTAAAATAAATTTGAATTAATATAAAAAAAATTTAGTGATATCAAATTTATTTTATATTTTTCTTCGTTTTTTCTTTATTTCCACTTTTCTTTTTTATTTTATACCCTCACATTTTTTTTTTTCAATTTTTCCAAGAACAAACATAGTTTTAAAAAATGATTTGATGCTTAAAAAAATCAACTTTGGAGTTGGCAAAACTATTCAAATTTTGTTTGGCAAAAAAATAAAATACGACAAAAAAGGATAGGGGAAATCATGTTTATAACGGTGGATGGTGGTTGAATGGTGATAGAGGATTGTTGGAGCTATTTGGTTCAAAGGAAAATGACATGAAATTTTGGTAGGATTTCAATGTAGTCAATATTTTAGTTGGATGGAAATCGAATCAACCCACTATGACAATGCCACTTGTGAGTGGTCAATGACCTTCCAATGGTTTATAACCCACTAACCCACTTATAGATTATTTTTTAAATATTGACCAATTGACTTTCATGATAAATATAAAAGTAAAACTAATACGAACTCAATTTTTGTCCAAATTGAATGAATGGAACCAAACTAAACCATATCCAACCAATGTTAAATTGTAGTAATTTGGATCGATAAATAATAAATTGTTATATTTAATTCCGATTTTATTAAAACCGATCAAGGTAATTCAATTCTCGATTGGGTAGAAATCAAACTAACCGGAAATTGAAATCAAGTTATAAGTATTTGATTTCAAATTTCACATAAACTGATTCTATTTATATATTATTGACTATTGTTGTTAAGTTATGTTATTTTGTATATTGGAGTCTATTTAATAGTGATTTTATAAAGTATTTTTAACGTAAAAAGTTTTTTTTTTTCAAATTAAGAGTGTGTTTAACAATATTTCTACTCAAAGTGTTTATTTTTTTTAAAAAAAAAATTAAGGTGTTTTCTAAATTTTGCCAAACACCTAATTTTTTTTTCTTTCAAAAACACTTTTTAAACTAAAAAAGACTTCCTAAAATCTCTATCAAACATACTAAGAATGCGTTCGATGGTGATTTAAAGAATTGTTTCTAGCATTTATAACACTTTAAATTTTTCATCATTCAAGAATTTAAAATGTGAGAAATAGTTCATACAATCACTGTCAAATGCACTCTAAAAGCCTGTTTGGCAGTGATTGTAGGAAACATTTTTAACCCTTCTAACTCTTGAAAGATAAAAATTTTCAAGTATTAGAAATGTTATAAAACACTATAAAGTTTTTAACAAAATTTAAGAAATACTTAAAAAAAAATGAAAAATCACTTATAATGTTTATTTGAGAAATATTTGAGAGGTGATTACATTACAAATACTTAAAAAAAAAAAACTTTCATTAAAAACTCTTTGAATAAAAACATTGTCAAACCCAAAGAACAGTTTGACAATGATTGTAAAAAATATTTTTAATCTAAAAAATGGTTATAAAAAATGATTAGGTGTTTGATAAGATTAAAAAAACATTTTTAAAAACCTGAAAAATAATGAAAAATTGCATTTAGTATATTTTTTTTTTTTTTTTTGTGAAGCACTTGATAGACTATTACAAAGAAAAACGGTTGGAATATAAACATCGCCAAAAGCAACTCTAATTATTTGTACATTTATTTTCTTTGAAACAATGGCCTTGATATGAGTGGGGTGAAAAACATTCGGGAAAGTTAGGTATTAGGCTAGTGACGTGGAAAATATATGGTTTTGAAAACCCAAATATATAAAATATGAGATTCAACTATTAATAGGTAAAATAATATCCAAAACGTGTACTATGTCCTGTTTACTTTTCCTCTTCCCAAATTGCCCCTAAATTTCTTCATGTCATCAGCAAATTCTTCTCATGTCAATAGAACAATTTGAAACTTGAACTCATTCTCAAAGCTGAAACACAAAAGAAACCCGACCCGAGAACCAAAAGTAGGGAATCTCTCTCTCACTTCTGGTCATTTTGCCCTAACCCCGTCTCAGGAAATTCCCCATTTCTAAATTTTTCATCTTCTTCCCATAAGCCCCTTGTTGAATTTGCTCGCTACCTCTTCATGTCGCGGCATTTCGGCCGAAAATATCGAAAGCAAGACAACTCTTTTATTTGGAATGCGATAATCAAATCTTTCTCACATAAGGAAGACCCAAGAGAGGTTTTTGTTATATTTAATCTAATGCTTGAAAGTGGGGTTTGTGTAGATAAGTTCTCATTTTCACTTGTGCTTAAGGCGTGTTCGCGCTTGGGCTTGATTAAAGAAGGAATGCAAATTCATGGGTTGTTGGGGAAGATGGAAATTGGGTCGGATGTGTTTCTACAGAATTGTTTGATGTGTTTGTATTTGCGATGTGGATGTCTTGGAATTGTCCGCCAGCTGTTTGATAGAATGATGAAGAAAGACTCGGTATCTTTTAATTCGATGATTGATGGGTATGTGAAGCATGGGATGGTGAAATCAGCATGGGAGTTGTTTGATGTTATGCCAATGGAACAAAAAATTTTGATTTCTTGGAATTCAATGATCAGTGAGTATGCACGATCGGAAGAAAGGCTCAAGGTTGCTTGGGAGTTGTTTGAGGAAATGCCTAAGAAAGATTTGATTTCTTGGAACTCTATGATTAATGGGTGTGTCAAGTGTGGGAAAATGGAAAATGATCACCACTTGTTTAATCGGATGCCAAAAAGAGTGTGGTCAGTTGAGCCAATATGGTAAATGGGCATGCAAAATTAGGTGAAATTGATATTGCCAGAGGTTTGTTTGTTGAAATGCCAGAGATGGATGTGATTTCTTGCAATGCAATGATGGCTAGATATGTTCAAAATGGGTATCTTATGGAATCATTAAAAAATTTTCATGATATGCTAAGCAAGGAGTTATTTCTTGATAATGCCACTTTGTTGATCACTCTTTCTGCAATTGCCCAATTAGGACACTTTGATGAAGGGGTAGCACTACATTGCTATATAGAAGACAATGGATTTTCTTTGAGTGAAAAACTTGGCGTTGCCCTCATAGACACGTATGCCAAGTGTGGTAGCATTGACAATGCTTTGTCAGTATTTGAGGATATAGATAATAAAAGTATTGATCATTGGAATGCTATACTTAGTGGTTTGGCTATTCATGGCTTGGGCGAAGTGGCTTTTGAATTGTTCATGGAGATGGAGAAACTTTTTGTAAAACCAAATGATATCACATTCATTGGAGTGTTAAATGCTTGTAACCATGCTGGCTTGGTGAAGGAAGGTCTGATGTGTTTTGAGCTTATGAAAAGAGTTGACAAAGTGGAGCCAAAACTCCAACATTATGTATGCATGGTTGACATCCTAGGCCAAGCAGGCCATGTGGAAGAAACCAAGAAATTTGTAGAAAAAATGTCCATTGAGCCAAATGATGTGGTTTGGAGGACCTTGCTTAGTGCTTGTAGGAATCATGAAAACTTCACAATTGGAGAACCAGTAGCTAAGCATTTAATTAGTGTGGATTCTTATAATCTAAGTTCTTATGTGCTCCTGTCTAACATATATGCTGGTTTTGGCATATGGAATGATGTTCACCGAATTAGGATGATGATGAAACAAAGGGATCTAAAGAAAATTCCAGGTTGCAGTCAGATTGAACTTGAGGGGAATGTTCACAAGTTCTTTGTTAGAGATAAATCCCATCCTCAGGTTAGAGAGATCTATTCCATGTTGGACAGTTTGTCTACACTCAATTCAGAGGTTGGCTATTGTAAACATTAGTGTTGAGTTGGGCACTGATGATCAGAAGTTGACAAGTCATCGGCGGATTAAAATTAAAATGTCTTATTGTGGCCAGTGGTAGATGGACAATCCAATTTACCAACTCAGCAAGCTACCATCTTCATAATGTATCTATACTTTGATTGCATTGAGATACAAATCAGTGTCTGATTCAAAGAAAAATGTAAGTATCTTATTATTATAATATATTTTTTTGTGCTAAAATTTTCTTTAGTGATATTAAGTACTCTCACAAAAAAAAAAATAATAATAATAAATAAATAAAAATTCTTTAACTATCTTCTTGTTGGTGATATCAAGTGCTCTCAGCTGAATTATAGGTTATGTTGAATATAATGTATTTATAGTGTACAATCTTTCTTTCCTATCTTAATATAGGTCACATATATGGTAGTTAGTTCAACCTAACCTTGTATATATATTTCTCTATTGTAAGAAGTTATGAATATGAATGAGAATTAAGGTTTTCTCTCTCTCTCTCTCTCTTTTTCAACATGGTATCAGAGTTAAGGGAGAAAACTTTATTCTTTCTGGTTTACCCGTGTAATTAATTCTGGGAATCCGTTTAGTGACCGTGTTTCATTCCAATCACATTTTCCATCTCCCAAAGTTTTCCGATCAGCCATATCGTGATCAGAAAACCCTCATCACCGTCAACATTTTTTCGGCGATATTTTTCGGAGACTTTTTTTTCTGACGATATTTTCCGACACCGACCACATCATCAAGAGCACCCGATAACCATTTTGTAAATTAAATGAATGATGCAAAGGAAAAAATCAAGCATCCTAAACAAAATAGGACAACCTAATGATTGGAGTAAATGTCTACAGGCAAAGACTGGGAGAGAGAAAGAGTTGGAAGTTGCTTTACAGAGGCTCAGGGGAGAGAACACAGACATTTCTCAAGAGTTAGCTGAAATCAAAGTAGCATTTAAATTCTTGTGTTCATTAATGAAAATTTGTTGTGTTGTTGACATTGCCATTATTATTGGTTTGAACATGAAATAAGATGGTTTCACTTGTTTTTTCAGGACTATACAGAAATCTGTCAACGACTCTCAGAAGATAGAATTCTAGACTTGTTTCAGTGGAAATATGCTCATTCACTTGTAGTGAGTGTCTCAAATTAATACTTGGCATGTTTCTTTCTCATGGTTTTCCTGATTCTTTGTTTTTTTTTTTTTCATTTTACATATAATTGCAATATGTTCAGGTTGGGGTTGGGTTGATGTTGCTGCAACAACTTGCAGGGTCCGTTGCCATTCCTAGTTATGCAGATTCCATATTTGAATCAGCTGGTAATCAAGGCTTTTCATTGTCTCTTTATATTATGTATTAGGGTATAAAAAGGAACAAAGACGAATGGAAATATGAATTTGAGGTTTATGACAGATTTTTCAAGTACATTCGGGACAACAGCAACTGCTATTATCCAGGTTTCACTCTTATTCAAGTGTACTTTGATTTGGAAATCTGCTTCATGCTCTTTCTTTCTTTTTCCTTTTTTTTTCTCTTTTTATTTTGTTTTTTCATTCTTTAAAGAAATGTAGACATTCTTTATCAGATTCCAGTAGTTGTTATTGGTGTACTCTTAGCCGATAGATCTGGAAGACGGCCACTGCTAATTGTAAGGACCAGGAGGAATCTGTTTTTAAGCTTGTGACTAGTTGATCAGCAAGTTTGTAGTTATTTTACCAATGTTTGTAGGTTTCTGCAGCTGGAATGTGCTTGAGTTGCTTGATTATAGGAATATCATTCTTATTACAGGTCTTTTCTAAATACAAATTTAAACACTTCTATGTTTTCTTTTCTTTCCAGTTTTCCTCTTCATTTATTTAGATGACCATTTCTGAAAGACCTGATTTTACAAGCAGGATCTTCACAAGTGGAAGGAGCTCACTCCTATTATGGTTCTTATTGGCATGGTGGTAAGGCAACATAGCATAGAAATAAATGTTTATCTAAAATTGTCCTCGTTTTTGTTTTTTCTTTCTTCTTTACTTGGGTTTGTCCATCCACTAGGATGGAAGTCCAGAGGGTATCATGTCTAAGTTATGAGCTTATTAGAGTTTGGAAGGTCTTTATGTGAGGCTCTTTATTCTCCATAATCTTCTTATAGTTGAAACCACCATTACATTAGCGAATGGATAGTTGCAATATATGAGCGAAACTGAATTCTTTTCACTTTCATTTCAATCCTTCATTGGTTACGAGGATCATCCCTTGGTAATTTTGTTTGTCTCTGCTGATCTACAATCAGGCATATTTGGCATGGTACTCACTAGGCTTCAGAGGACTACCATGGGTTATCATTTCAGAGGTAGAGAACTTTGTTGGACAGGAATTCTACATTATTTAGTAGAAATTTAGAACTATAACATTGCACTACGGCTGATATTGCTTGCATATTTTTACTAATTAGAGCTTCTATTTCAGATATATCCAGTAAACATAAAGGGTTCAGCTGGAAGTCTAGTGACTTTCATTCTCTGGTCCTCTTCTACTATTGTTGTGTATGTTTTTAACTTCATCTTTGAATGGAACTCAGCAGGTGATACCTTTCTCTACCTCTCTCTTATGTCTCTCCTTACATGTATATATATAGGCTTGTGTTCATGTGTATTTTTATTTATAAAAACAGGTATTTTCATTAAACCATTTCAGGAACATTCTTCATATTCTCAGTCTTTAGTGCTGCAACTGTTCTATTCACCATAAAACTCGTACCAGAAACCAAGGGGCGAACGCTAGAAGAAATACAAGCATCTATGACCCATTTTCTGCAGCACTAACATAAACTTATTGTGCTACATAAGTATTGGAATTAAGAATTTTCTCTGAACATTAATTTGTTAATCTGGTGGTGCGAAGTTGGGTACTTTTGGTCATCCTAGCATAATAAATAGTTTGTTATGGATCTTATACCATCTGGTTCACATATTTTCATGTCAAGTTAGACGGATGCTTATTGGAATTTATCTATAATGAGGATGAAATGCTCTATATTGGGGCTGGCGTTTCTACATTGAGAGGATATGGAGTTATGTCATATTCCATGCTTGCGACATATTAATTAACATTTCATTGGCAGTCATCCCCCTTCAGTTGAAAGGTTTGGAGGGAATCCATACTATGAAATGCACAACTGCTAAACTAAGCTACTAGTTATCATGATTGATTTGCTTAATGGCAACAAAATATTGTAAAGTTATAATGAATCAAATTATATTTAAGAAACTATATTAGAGGAATACAATTGATAAATCCGAATGAGTAAATCCGCAATACATGCTTAAATCTACCAAACATGTTTCATACAATAAATTCTAATTTAGAAAATAAAAAATTTCTAAATTGAAATACAAAATTTGCACAAAAAAGGCCAATAATAATATACTGCCTGCTTGATACATAATATGATTTGAAAGCTATAGAAAGCACATAACCCATTTTAGCTATTGAAACCAACAACAACCAACAAAAATAAAAATAAAAATAAAAAAAGCATTAAAAAATTCAAAAAAAAAAAATACTAAGAGAGTGTTAGTTTTTTAGCTTTTTGCTTAACTAAATTTGTTTTCAAACTTTAAATTGTTTGTTTTTCTACTTTTTTAAAACTTATTATAAAATTTTTGCTGAATAAAAAAAAAGTTATAATATTTAACTTTTTCTAAATAGAATAAGTAATATGTTGGTTTTTCTTTACTTTTTAATATTTAATAGAAATAAAATATTACAAAAACAAACAATCTAATATTTAACACTATTAAACATTATTTAGTTTTAAGTTATATTTAAAATTAAGAAAAAACAAACAAACAAACACAACCTAATTAATAGCCTAATTAAAGGTTTCCCCATTTGAAATTTTTTCAAAAAACGAAAATAAATTAGATGTGTCCTTACAATCCTTTCTTACTACCCTCTCCTCAACAATTGAGGCAACCCCACGACCGAGTTGATGTTATTTATTCCTCACATCATCTTCAACAACAAAACAAACCAGGGTGCTAAATTTTCCAAGGTTGAGTCTTTATGGACTTGCAAGGAAGGTTTGTGGTGCTTGATAGAGTGTAGTTGATTGAAGCAACAACAATTATTGATATGAAGAAGAGAAGAGACCACTAATGCTTCCCTTGGAGCACTTCCTAAACAGTCTTGTTCCATAGGAGTGCTGGTGCTAGGGTATCAAAAGAAAGGTGCAATGTGGAGAGGCAAAAAAAGCTTTTATGCTTAAAGGCTTTTTATAAATCATTCTACTTTAATCTTGTAACTTTTTAAAAGAGCATTTTGTGTTATATTTATAATTTTTAATGTTTTATAGTGTCATCTTCTTAATAATGACACCATAAATATAAAAATAGTATCCCCTAAATACCCCAAATAAAGATATTTTATGTGATGTGTAATCACCTTTTTGAATTTTAATCCCTATGTTGTCATTACTTTGATTGCAATACCATAAATAGTGACCACATAATTTGTTTTTGTATTAGTGGAATAATGAATTTTTATTAAAAATAAATAATAATAATAATAATAATAATAATAATAATAATAATAATAATATAAAAGTAATCATTGAAGTGGCTCTCAAAAACTCATAAATTAGATAATGCGAGCTATTTGAGCTAGGGACTTTACCATAGGATTCATCTTCTTCGAAACACGAGTCTTAGTGTCTTCTAAAGATAAATTTCATCTACAAGTAATACGAAACCTAGTTTATGAAAAACGTGCAAAATATTTTTTTTTTTTGTTATGGATTCTCCATAAAAACATTAAACAATGCATTATAAAACCCTATATAAGTAACTGAATATAGAACTAAACTTTTTTTAGAGACACAGAACTTAGTGTCATGTGAAGGAATCAGGAAGTAAAAGCCTGTTGAAATAATAATTTCAGAAGAACAATTAAAGAATATTTTGGTAATGGTGGAAGAAAACTTGTTGCAAGTCGAGAGAATATTAATTGGACAAGTAACAAGAGGAACATAAGAAGCAAATTGAAGTATTCTCGAGGCGGTAGCTACGACAAGAGCCTTAAAATAGACGTCGATTCCCATCAAATTTGTGGACCCCTAATCTTCCATCTAGCCACCTGGACCCATCAAAGACACATGAGAACAACCAAGACTATCGGTACACCTAAACAAGATTTTATATCCAAGCAGTCACTTCCACCACTAAGTGACTCAAATTCATATTCAAGCAATAACCCAGGGACAATATTACACAAACCATCTTGCACATCTTGGATCACCAGTTGATTAATAGATTGATCGAGATGATCAAACATGTAGTATAATGATGATCAAACATAGTTGCAACACCATTTGCTTCTTGGATTCTGAGACAGGAGGCTCCACAACATTTTTTGATGCCAAAATTCAATATGTACTATGGCAGGAGAGGCCCCTTCGACCAACTCATGCACTTTAGACATGTAATAACAGTTGAAAGTGGTAATGATGCTTTATTATGCAAAGCATTCTCGTCTGGCCAGCAAAGACTGACTTAAAGGGAAATACTCACAAAGGCAAAATGCCCACAGAGGTGAAATGACTATGGAGGAAAAATGTGTAAAAGGAAATAATCAAGTATATATATCTTAAAGGAAATATTAAAGGAGATACACAAATTTGAGCACATAAAGAGTAGGAACACACTTCCATCAAGGATATACACAAAATCAAACACATAAAGGGTAGGAATACACTCCCATCAATATTTTTTAAAATCTAGAGAAATAAGATATTAACAATATTTGATTCTCTTAATTTTAGTGTGTGTGTGTGTATTATTTTGTTAAAAATATTCTTTATTTCTTTTTATAACTCACTTATATTTTTGTATGATGTTTCATAGGAAGTGATTGAAATTAAAACTTTCATTACCAAAATACACCAAACTTTGCATGGTATTAAAGCTAGAAACTTGTAAGCCAAAATATGTCTCTTCTTAATCCTTTTCCTTTTTCCCAAACAAAGAATGTAACCTTAGTATTTGGTCATTTCACCAATGATCCAATTTCATATCTATCAAGTTAAGGAACACTAATTTCCTATTATGGTGAAACCAAATCACTCCCTTAGTTCATTGCCTTGATGTTCTTCATTATCTCTTAATAAAACAACTTATAAATTTACAGTAAAAAGGATTGAGTCTCATTTTCTATGTACAAGAGTTAAGTAGAAATCATAGTCTCTTGAAAAATATTTAAGAGACTTCAAAAATATATATGATAATCTTGGCACAACAAAAATGCCATTTTTAGATTGAGACAAAGTTTTTTTATTTGTTCATAGGTTAGGACAAAGTTACAACAATTTTAACTTGCTATACTTACTAAACCATCTTATCTTTCCTTTAACTACTTTATGCTAGCTCTTCAAGGATATAAAAAATCGATCAATGCCTAAAAGGAGGAGAGAATGTTCCTAAAGCATGCACAAGTTTTCTTTGGACAACGAGGTCTTTGTTGAAATGGTTGAAGGGGCAAAGGAAATTTCAACTCGAATGGAAGAGGATTTGCATCTCCTAGGAGCTATAATGGGAACCATAATCCTCAAAGAAGTGACAACATTCCAAATGGTTAAATAACAACACAACTCAACCAAAAGAAAGATATAAACAACAATATCCTACTAGCTCAAATAATGGTATTGAAGTAACTTATCGAATATGTGGAAAGCCAAATCATCTTGCTATCAACTGTTGGTATAGGTTTGATTACAAGATCTTGTTACTCTTACCATGAATGACTCAACTCAAAAGATCAATCATTTATTTTTTTTATTACAGTTCTACCTCACATATGGTAAAACAATGTAGATAAACTTTCTCATGTCTCTACCCCAATCACTACCACTATATCCAACATGCTTAAAATTGTTAAAAGGTGAAAAATATAAACCATAATCAAATGTACCTTTGATGTAGCAAAAAATTTGTTTGCCAATCTTCATGTGAATCATTGTTGATGCTTCCATAAAAAGAACTTATAAGTCCAACTCCAAAAAGAATGTCTAGTCTTGTACAAGTCAAAGAGCATAAGTTTCAAACTAAGCTTTTGTATTGTGTTAGAGTCTCCTTTTCTTCTTCATATCTTGACAATTTAACTCCACATTCTATTGGTATGTTCACCAGATTACACATTCATTTCAAACTTCTTGAGAATTTCTTTGGTATAACCTTCTTGAGAAATAAAATATCATTTTTGGTTTGTTTCACTTCTATGGCAAGATAGTATGACATGAAACTAATGTTGATCATCTCAATCTCACAAGGCATTACTTCTTTGAACTCATTAAATATGGTTAGATTGTTCACAATGAAGATCAAGTCATCCACATACAAGCACACAAATAATATATCACATTTTTCATTCAACTTTATGTAGAGAGCATGCTTATGAGAGCAATAAAGTTATAATCTTGAAAGAGAATAGGGTTGAAAGAGAAATACAAAAAATTAGAAAAAGAAAGATAATATTGGGGAAAATTAAAAACTTTATTGTCTTCAACTACTCTCTTATTTAAATATTACATAATTTCATATTTATAGATCTCACATTTAACTAAATGGAAGCTCGGAATAATAACGTATAGAAATCATCCAAGACTACTAAAAAATAGAAACTAAAATAACAACACAAAAACAATATTCTGATTGACTTTTAGAGACTAATTCTAACATTTAAAAAGTTTTTAAATCAAGTTTAACTTTCTCACATTTATTGATTTTTTGTTTTTTTTTTTTTTTAATCTCACTTTGCAATACTCAGTTTTTAGTTCAATATTGACACTAGGAGCAACAATAAGTGGTGTAATAAGTGGGAGGACAACTGATCTTATGGGTCCGAGAGGTGTAGGTTTTATGACCCTTCAATCACCTCTAGGTCTACATGAAGTAATTGTTCAATGCCAGAAGGCTTACCAACCTTTCGGTTCATGTTAATTTTGATTGTTCTTGTAAACAAGCAATGTGGTTGTCAGAAATATATATTCTGCTTCATAGGGTGGCTTGCAATAGCATTTGCGCCAAAGTTTCTTATCTTTTATTTCTCTAATTCACTTCCCGTTCAATTGATTGCTTAGAAGAATAATCTATCCTTCAAATGGTAGTCTCATTTTGAACAACTAAGAACAAACCAGGGACATTGACGGGTGTTGTCAGATCTAGTGAACTAGAAGAATGATTTTATTGAACATTAAGAACATCCTCTGATATATTTTACATCAAAATTTTATCTGTTGAAGTCACATGTTTAGGCTCCATTTCACTCATTTTTACTTTAAATGATGTCTGAAATAGAAAACTGAAGATTACTGTCAAAAAAAGTTTGATTCTCCTTTGAATCTGATTGCTTCCTGTCAATGCATATTGAATAGTAATGCATTCTGAATTTTCATAAGATAAATGGATCATCAAAAAGTTTACTAATTATACTTTCCTGTCTAAACCAAGTCGACTAATATAGACATTTTTTGTGGATGGCTAATATGAAATTGCACTGCTTGTTGGAAGGACTATTGGTGGCTTGACTTGGGAAGATTGATAAATGGATTTGGAGTTGGAATTATTTCTTATATGGTAATTGCACCAAAGTTTGCAGTGTGTATTTACTTTATCCATCCTCGTCTGTAACAATATTCAACATTCCTAATATCAAACAGGTACTAATTACTACTCAAAAAGTGCATTTTTATAAGCTTAAACTTAATTGTACTAAGCACTTTTGAGTAGTAGTTAGACCTTTATATCCCATTTGGCATGTTAAGAACCTAGCAAATGTTACTAACCAATTTCTGATAAGTTTTAGTGTTTTTGGCAGCTTTTTTACCACTGAAACAGGTCAAGATTGAGGGAGAGTTGTGTGCAAGCTTTGGCAAGGCAAGTTGAAGATCAATCACATGAAGAATCCAAGCTTTGGAGCACTTCAAAACCCCTTGCCAAACTTGAAAAGGGGTTGGCTAAGCTATCAGTAGTAAGATGGAGGAAAACAAAGCATTTTGCAAGGCAAAAACATCAATTTCGCAAGGTGTGCCAAAATTTGGTAGGGTGTGCCAAAATTTGGCAAGGTGTGCCAAACTTTCACAAGGTGTGTGCTTTATGCGCACTGACCTTCGAGATTTTTCTCCAGAATTGTAATTTTTCCTTTTTACTCCTTTTGTAATAGATAAAAGACATTAGGGTTTGTTTAGGAACTATAAATAGGGGTTGGAAAACCTCTCAGAGGATATTATGTTATGTTTTAGATTTTTGGAAAGACGAGTTTTTCTCTGCGTTTCCTTCTCATTTTCTCTTCACATTCTCTCTAGCCAAACACCCTATGAGGATGATTTCTCAGGGGATGAGTGGCTAAGTTTCACGTTTCTTGGAGTGATGGAAGCTAGGTAAAAGACCCGGATGCAAAGGTGGGAGTTTTCCTTGCTTTAAATGAAGGTAGTTGTGTATCATTAATGGTTTGTATTTCAAGTTTAGAATCACCTTGAATGCCCAATACTTGGTAAGCTTTTAGGATTCTATGGATGCTTATTGCTAGATCCATGGATGTCCATTAGTTATCAAGTACGAGCCATTGGAAGGTGGTTCAAGATGAGGGTCTTTAGTGTTTGAAGCCATTAATGGGAAGCAACTACCATTTTTCAAGAACCCTTTGGATCAAAACTTATTTACTAAATACAAATCCGATTCGGGAGATAATCGTCCTTTATGTTATTGTCCCTAATGCGATGAGAAGATCCAGAATTTCCCACTTTGCAACAGGAACCTGATCCTAGTAACCTATAGCTCCAATAGACTTTCTCTTTATAGTAACTTCAGTTGTTTATGTTTGCTTAACTTAAAATCAACCTTTCCAATCAATCTTATTTTCATTTAAAAACTAATTTTCGAAAAAAGGAAATCACCATTTATTCTTTCATTAATGTTAAGTGTACAAAGAAACTCATCCATGTGGACGATCCTAGAGCCACTATACTATAGTAGTTTTGTCTTTGCTACCCTAGTATAAGGTGTTGTAGATTTTATAAATGTTTTGATAAACACCCAACTGGGCACAAATCAGGTACCCATATACATATCGGAAATCACACCCAAGAATATTAGAGGAGGATTTGCATCAGCCCATACGGTAAAACGTAAACATTATAGACTTCGACTAAAAAACCAATGAAGTGTTTAACTATATATTGTTAAACTTTACAGTTGGTGTTATGTTACGGCTTTTCTAGACATTTCTCTTGGGAACTGTTCTCCGCATTTATTTAATTCAAGGGTAGATTAAAAGGTAATTATCTTTCATTTCGTTTTCAAGAACTGCTCCATGTATATTACATATTATTGGTATATTCTTCATTCCAGAGTCCCCTAGATGACTAGTGAGCCCAATTCAAATTTTTTAGAGGTTCTTAATTTACATGGTTTTAGAGTATAGTACAAACAAAAAATTGAATCAATCTTAGTTAATTTTCTATGTCTTTTCGTGGATAATATTTTTATCCAAAATCATGTCAAGCTGAGTGCAAGAGGAAATTTAAGCAGATCACCATTTTGTAAATTAAATGAATGATGCAAAGCAAAAGGCAAGCATCCAAATGATTTGTGCAATTATCTGCAGGCAAAGACTGGGTGAGAAAAAGAGTTGGAAGCTGCTTTACAGAGGCTAAGGAGAAAGAACACAGATATTTCTCAAGAGTCAGCTGAAATCAAAGTAGCATTTTATATTCTTATGCTCATGAATGAATGTTTGTTGTGTGGTTGATATTGCCATTATTATTTGTTTGGAACAAGAAATGAGATGGCTTCCTTCTTTTTTGTGGACTATGCAGAAATCTGTCAACAGCAATCAGAAGCTAGAATTCTAGACTTGTTTCAGCTGAAATATGCTCATTCACTTATAGTTAGTGTCACAAATTAATCATTGGCATGTTTCTTTCACATGGTTTGCCTGATTTTTTCTTTTTACATATAATTTCATTATGTTCAGGTTGGGATTGGGTTGATATTGCTGCAACAACTTGTAGGGTCCAGTGCAATTTCTAGTTATGCATGTTCCATCTTTGAATCAGCTGGTAAGGAAGGATCTTCATTTTCACTTTATATTATTTATAGGGGATCAAAAAGAATAATGATGAATGGAGATATGACTTTGGGGTTTATGACAGATTTTTCAAGTACATTCGGGACGAGCAATTGCTATCATCCAGGTTTTACCCTTATTTAATTGTAATTTGATTTGGAAATCTGCTTCATGCTCTTTCTTTCTTTTTTTTTTATCATTTTTTTTTTCTTTTCATTATTTAAAAGAAATGTAAACATTCCTCTGCAGATTCCAGCAGTTGTCCTTGGTCGACTCTTAGCAGATAGATCTGGAAGAAGACCACTTCTAATGGTTAGGATGAGGAGGAATTTGTTTTTAAGTTCATGATTAATTGATCAGCAAGTTTGCAATTATTTTATCAATTTATGCAGGTTTCTGCTGGTGGAATGTGCTTGAGGTTCTTGATTGTAGGATTGTCATTCTTATTACAGGTCTCTTCCAAATCCAAATTTAAACAGTTCTATGTTTTCTTTCTTTCCAGTTTTCTTCTTCATTTATTTAGATGACCATTAATGAAAAACCTGAGTTTTACAAGCATGACCTTCACAAGTGGAAGGATGGTGCTTATTGGCATAGTGGTAATGCAACATAACATAAAGAGAAATGTTCATCTAAATTTTGTCCTCTTTTTTTTGTTATTTGGGTTTGCCCAACCATTAAGATGAGAGTTCTCGGAGGGTATCATGTCTCATAAGTTGTGAGCTTATTGAATTTGGAATGTCCTTGTCTGGGGCTCTTTATTCTCCATAATCTTCTTATGGTTGAAACCCATTGCATTAGCCAATGGGTAGTGGCTTATATGGCCGAAACTGAATTCTTGTTTTACTTTCATTTGTATCATTCCTAGTTTAGAAGGATCAGTCTTTGGATTATTTTTTATTTTTTTGTTAGTTATAGCCTTTACATATTAGTAAATATTGTTTGTTCTCAGCTGATCTACAATCAGGCATATTTATCATTTTACTCATTAAGCTTGAGAGGACTACCATGGCTTATCATTTCAGAGGTAGTGTGAACTTTGTTGGGCAAGAATTCTACATCATTTAGTAGAAATTTGTATTAATAGAAGTATAACATTACACCAAGGTTCGTATTGATGGCATATGTCTACTGATGAGAGCTTCTATTTCAGATATATCCGATAAACATAAAGGGCTCAGCTGGAAGCCTAGTAACATTCGTTGTCTGGTTCTCTTCTACGGTTACTATGTATTGTTTTAACTTCATATTTGAATGAAACTTTCTCTACCTCTCTCTATCTCTCTCTCTCTCTTTCTCTATATATATATAAAGGCTTGTGTTCATGTTTATTTTTGTTTATAAACATAAATACTTTGGTTAAACCATTTCAGGAACATTCTTCTTATTCTTGATCTTCAGCGGTGCAACTATTCTATTCACGGCAAAATTGGTTCCAGAAACCAAGGGGCGGACGCTAGAAGAAATACAAGCATCCATGACCCAGTTTCCGCAGCACTAAATTAATGAACTTACCGTGCTACACGGGAATAAGTATTGGAATGAAATATCTGCTCTGAACATTTGTTAATTTGGTAATGTGAAGTTGGGTACCTTTGGTCATCCTAGCATAATAAATAGTTAGCCATGAATCTTCTACCATCTAGATCATATATTTGCATGCCATGTTAGATGGACACGATGGATAACAAATCATATTTTTGTTCTTGTTGGAATTGAAATACAACGAGAATGACAGTGAATTGGGTATTAAAAACTTTTCCAACTAATCAACCAATAACAAAAACAATGAGAAAATGAGTAAAGCAATAATAATTGAAGAGATTGAGAGAAGATATATGCAGAGTAGTTTATAGTGGTTTGGTACCCTACCTACATCCACTCTCCTCAAGTTTCTAACCGAGTGAGTATTGTTTCACTATCTCCAAGACATTGGAAGCCAATCTTTCACTTTGATTTCTTAAATTCTAATTAACTTTCACAATCCTAGAACAAGTTTAACATAATACAAGGGAAAGTTAGGATGGATTTGAAGGTCCACTAAGGGAATTTGTAAGTGGGAAATCAATATACTTTGAAGAAGAGTTTTGAATGTGAGAAATAATATTTTTTTTCAATTGAATATATACAATTGTTCTCTTGTAAATAAATACTCTAAAACCCTTCAATTTATAAGTTTCTAACTCTAGAAGCCAAAATGCCATAAAAATATCAAGACTGATTAGACACCAATTTGATCGATTAACTATTCATTAGCCATTAAGTGCTTTGCATGTGATTTTTAGGGTTTCTAAGCTCAATCGAAGGTGTGAATGATCGTTGGCTGGTTCTCAACTTGTCGAGGTTATGTCTTAATTGGTGTCACCCCAACTTTTGCAAGAGAGAGAAAATAAGGAGCACCATTATTCGACCCTTGACTAGTCAAGCCCAACCAGTTGAGGTAGTTACCAATCGATTCAACTAGTGCCTAACCTTCTCAACCAATTGCACAATAAAGTACTTAAACCGACTCAACTTGAGGTTTGAAACTTCTAGTAACTTGTGTAAATCTTCTTAAAACCTTATAGAATAAGTTTAGAAAGAATTTGGCTCAATTTTTTTAATTAAAACAAGGATTCATCCACTTCCTTGATAAAAAAATAAAAATAAATAAAAAAGATGTTTTAAGCTTAAGGAAAAATGAAAAATAAACTTTTAAGTGCATGAAAAATAATTTAAACCTAGTACATCAAAACAATGTCATGTTACAAATTGTCCTAGGCCACTTCAAGTCTATTAAGAGTTTCAACACATCATGGTATTGACTTTCTTCCTCGAATACTTGAGCTTTCTTTAGATTTTCACAATCAAAACTAAAAACTTGATTTAAATCATTAGTAACCTTAACGTTATTTTGTAATAATCAAAACCTAATTAGAATAGCTCTTAGGCTAACACTCTAGATTAGGCGACCTGGTGTATCTACATGGAGAGAATCTAGAGTAATGCCATATATATCCTATACTTATGATATATTATGTAACATTACACTGGAAATCATCCCCCTTCAATTGTGATTTTTTTAGGGTATTCAAACTATGAAATGCACAATGGGCTGACTATTTTGGAAAGTAAACACTAGTTTTTCAAAAGTTCCTAAAAATTAAATTTGTTTTGGTTTCTAAAATTTTTCTCATTTTTGGGTCTCAAAGCCGCAACAATTTGTGCAACTTCAATTGGTGGAAATGTACTAAGTGTACCTTTTTTTTACATACTTTGTTTTAGTTATTGCACAAAGATTTTCAAGCTAATATTATTTTTTTTTTTCAAAAAAATGCTGGAAATAATTTTCAGTATATGAATAAAGGTTATTAATACCATCTATGGAGATTGATTACAAGTTGGAAAGTTCTAAGTTCTGGTGTAGTTACTTGTTTAAATTGTATGCCTACAACATGTTCGTAATCAGCTTAAGTACTTGATTAAGTTCCAAGTTCTGTAGTGGAAGTATTTGTTTAGTTCTATAGCTCCTTATGTTTCTTCTGAATTCAAGCAGAATTGTCTTTTCATGTTCAGTATGTAATGGGGTTCAAGGATGTCCTTGTTTCACTGTGTGTGCCTGTTTTCTCCTCTCTTTTCATATTTTTGACTTGAGCTACTTCATGGGAAAAACAAAAGATAAAACAAAGAGACAGCCAAAATGTTGGATGCCTACAGAACTGAGAATTAAAATGAAGGCAGAATATCCCACAGGCACCAGTAGCATACAAGACTAGCATTTGAACCCAGATACTGAAGTAAGAAGTAAAATGCCACTGCCACCAGAAGTGCATATCCATAGATTGAACAAAAGGGCAAATTCAGACAGCCGACATCAAAGCTCCGAGTTCTACTACTGTTACTCCGCTTCTTTGTCAGGTAGGTGGCACAGCTTCCAAGGGCAGCAATCACAAATATCAGAAACATTAGCATCAGCATAAACCAAACATATGTGGAAATGAAGTTACAGTGGACCAAATGATGAAATGCTTCAAACTTCTTTCAGGGATAACAGAGAAGAAAGGGAAAATTGTTGGTTCCAGCCCATTAAGGTGGAAATACAGACACACCCAGGATTCATTGCACTGAGTAGCACCATCAAGAACATGTATGAAATGGCCTACATACAATAGTAGTATTATCAATAGAATAAACCAGAGTTTGAAGCATTAATTTGGACATAGTATTCACTTGTAAAAGTCGGTCAAAGCTGTGTATATTTATTTCCAAATGATGAGAAGGCAAAGACAAGATTCTAAACCATTAATAAAATCTTTTCATTTTTATAATAGATTATATTAAAGTAATTCATTCTTTCTTATATTATGATCAAATTAATTGTAAAAACATTGTAAATTAAATTTATATAATATTAATTAAAATTTAAACATAATTCGATAAATAATATTAATTAAATTTAATAAAATTCTTATTGAAAATAAAATTAGTTTTGTATTTAAACAATAAATAGTTTTTAGTAAAATAGGAATGGTAATATTATATTACAATCACAAATTTATATTTTTTTTTAAAAAAAAAATTATACCATTTTACCCTTTATTATGGAAATATGGATATAATTGATTTTTTTATTAAACAAGAATAACAATGTTATAAAAATAATAATTATTAATAATATTATTTAAAATGAATTTATTATACTATTTTCCTCTTCATTATAGAAATATGGATATTGACATCTTTGTAAAATAATAATTGATTTTTTATTATTAAAAATTAATAATAATATTTTAAAAATAAGAATGATTAATAGTATTATTTAAAATAAATAAATTCAACAAAAAATATTGTTTGATTTCAAGTCTATTTTTCTAGTTAAAGAAATTATAATAATATAACTATGTTCATAAATAAATAATAGAATAGATCAATTTTTATCCAAAAATTTATGGTATTAATTGGTTAACTATTTGATTTTAAAATTATTTTTTACTATTACTTTGACTTGTTAATAAATCAACCGCATTAAATTTTTCGCACCTTGGATTGAGGTGTGCGAAATTCCCGCTTAGCTCGGTCCAGTTTTCTTGCAATGACCATAACTTTTTCGTTTCAACTCCGATTTGGACACCGTTTGAAGCGTTGGATTCCTGACTTCCCGATCTTCGAAACGGTATATAGTATGTAGAAAATGGAGTTCAGGAAGTAATCGAAATGGGCCCAACAGTTGCCAAAATGGGGTGGTGCGAATTGCTCTGTTTTGGCTTTTCTCCCCTGTTTTCCCCTATTTTTGGCTTCCCCTGTGTTGATCATCATAACTTCGATTTTTGCAAGCATCATACCTGCATGAACACTTCAAAACTCATCTTAAAAACATATTAAAACTAAATTAAAGCTAAGAATTCAAACTAAAACATGCATAAATTTAAAGAAAGCATAGAATTTAAATGAAGCTGATAGCATGTACCCCAAAAAGAAGATGAATTATTTAGCTCATCCTCACTCACACACTCACTTCATGCTGAATTCCCCCTGGATCCCAAACAAAATTGGCATCCTTCCCATTTGGTCCAAGGGAATTCGTTTCTCTTCTCTTCCCTGGAGAAGTGGATGCTTTAAAGGGTTCAGGTAACCCCTTATCATCTTGAACCTTATGATTTTCAATGGAAAGTTGGTCCATAGAGTTGTCATAGCAATCCCCCACCAAAGTGTCGATCTTCAACACTTTCCTTGATCTTTTTGCATTGGTTCCTTGAAGGTTATGGTAGGGTTGAGGAGGAAGCTTCCTTTTCCCCCTGCTATGTCGAGATTGGTGAGCTTCTCAATGGAGTCTTGAACTTTTTCTATCCTTAGTGATAGATCATTATAAACCCCCTCCATTCTTACATTTATTGAACTCTCCATATTATCAATCTTTTCATTAAGCTGAGAGTTGATCTTTTGTTGCTCACCTACAAAGTCCTCCATGACTTTGGTTATCTTTAAAATGGCTTGCTCCAATGAAGATGTACTCATTGATGGTTGAGGTTGAGGGTGGGTTGTAAGGTTGGGATGGTTATTCCAACTTGAGGTGTAGGAGCTTTGGTAACCGTACATGTCTCTCATAGTTGGAATGGTAGGGCACTCCCCTACCGTATGCTCATATGAATCATCTCCATTCAAAGCATACTTACTACCCCATTGGCTTTGTTGAACTTGTCTTTTCCCTAATTCAATCCGATCCCTCATGGATAAGTATGCAAATTTGTCCTTCTCATGATCATAATGAGAGCTTTGATCTTCATGTGGAATGTCCATTTATAAAAAAAAAATGATATTCAACTAAGGCTCTTTTCTTCAACTTGTACCAGGGTTCCCTCTTGGTCTCGAATCCAACAAGGAATGCACAAATTGAAATTAAAACAAAAATAAAAGAAAAGAGAATAAAAAAAAAATTTAACTAAATAAAAACTAAACTAAAAAAAAAAGTTATAAGAAAACTCACCAAACTTGTGATGAAGATCACAAGTTACCCTTAATGGTTGTTTCACTGTGCTTGTGGCACCTTCCCCGGCAACGGCGCCATTTGATTCGACTCATGGTAGTTTAGCTTTAAAGGCGTATCAACAAAATTTATACCTTGAATACTATTACTAAAGTAGCCAAGCTACTATAGCATAGTGGTTCTAGGATCGTTCACTGGGAAGGGTTTTCGCAAACACAAGTGATATTCAAATTAGGAAAATAGGCGATTTTCTTATGGATGTTAGCTTTAAAAGAAGATGTAAATGTGTTAGAAAGATTTAAACTAATCTAAGCTAACATTAAAGACTAAAATGAAAGGGTGTAAAAACAAGTTTCTCAAAGATAGGATAGCTATGCTCTGGCTCTTATGCAAATTGGAAATCTCAGGATAGGCTCCTCGCGTTGGGGTTGCAACTATGGTGATGCTTGCTTCCCGAACCGGTATGGATTTAGCAAATCAAGTTTTAATCCTTTAAAATGGCAAAACAGATGGTAGTGAATTTCATCAATGGTTATTCACCTTAGACTTCCTTTGAATGGCTCGTAAGAGATAACTAATGGTCTAAAGCCAAAAGCTTACCAAATATTGACAACTCAAAGTCATTCCAAGTGATAAACTCACCTTTCAATGGCCATTGAAATTGGTTCTAACGGATTAATACAAAACTTGGAATTGAAAACCTCACCTTCCAATAGCTCGTAGGAGATAACTAATGGATAGAAATCCAAAAGCTTATCAAGTATTGGCCGTTGGAAGTTGTCCAAAGGAAATAAAAACCAAACTTTGCATTAATAAACCTTTAATGAAAAACGACTACCTTACCTTCCGGGTGCGAGAAATTTCCATGGGATTGCATCCAAGTCATCACATAACATCCATACTTTGAGAAACTAAAAGTTTTAGCCAATCATCCTTTGAGGAAAAACCCTCAGAGGCTGTTTGGCTACTAAGAAAATAGAAACGGGAGAGCTCTGTAGATATTCTAAGTGTCAAACGTAATATGTATTCTATATCTATATATCAATATTTGTTACAACGGATGCAAGGAGATATAAATAGAGAAGTTTTTCCAACCTTCCTAGCTAATAAATCTTATGATTGGTGGATTACAAGGAGAAGAATGGAAATTTATACAAAAATATCCAAAATAAAAGATCTCGTGTGGAGTCGGCAGAAACAGGGGAAAATTCGCACCACGCAAGGGGGTGTGCGAATTTGGAAGGTGTTGTGCGAAATTTTCGCACAAGCCTGGAGCAGTTGTCTTCTGAAAGCCATATCTTCCTCATTTCAGATCCAAATCGTACACGGTTTGAAGCGTTGGATTCTTGACTTCCTGGTCTTTGAAATGGTATATAGCATGTAGAAAATGGACTTCGGGAAGTGCTCCAAAAGTGCGAAAGAAGACTGCAGCTGCTGTCCTCTATTTTCCTCTTCTCCATTGTTCCTTCCTTGCATACTTTGAACGACTTTGGCAAAGGGCTATGGAGCTCCAAAGCTTGGTTCTTCATGAATTTGAGCTTCCAAAAGCTTTGCCATAACTTGTCCAAGTAGCTCCTCCATCATTTGGCATGCTTGAATTGATTCATAAGCTGATAAAAACATGTAAACTTGCCACAAAATGGTTAAAACCAATTACTAAGGACCTTAATGAATTAATTGGGTTAAATGAATATGATTACTACTCAAAGGTGCTTAAAACCATTATAATTAGGTCTACAAAATAGCACTTTTTGGTAGTAATCAGTTAATATCTTTATAACAGTTTAAAGATATTGGTTATTCTTTTAATTGGCTAAATACTAGGTTAGTGGGCCACCCACTTAATTTTTAATGTGGAAATAACATTCTCCCATTTGGCCCACTAAACCGATTATGAAAACTATAATATATTTAGTTTATATATAAAATATATACTGGAAAATAAATTTGACACGTGATCACGATTTCAATAAACTTAGCCAATACATCCAAAATCATATACCATAATACTGAATCAATTTAGATCATAAATGCGAGTCATGGCGGTCACATGACCATAATGTCATGTTTCCTTCCATGCACCACACATCAATAACCCTTACTAACCCAGTCCTTAATGCCAAATAGCCCCTGTAATTTGTCTTGTCAGGACAATTCTTGTTTATCAAACAATAAAACGTGCACCCATAATTGAAAACAAGAATAAACAGAAACAATTTTAATGCGCAAATTGTCAATTACATAACCACCATTCATTATCATACATATTATGGATTACTCAAAAGACCCATCCTCATAACATGTTCCAAATATGCCTTTGGAGGTAATCCTTTAGTTAATGGATCAGCAACCATAAGTGTGGTCCTAATATTTTCAATTGACACTTGTTGTTTCTGGACTCTTTCTTTAACAACTAAATACTTTAAATCCATGTGTTTTGATCCACTAGAAAATTTGTCATTCTTAGAGAAGAAAACAGTTGCGGTGTTATCACAATATATTCTCAAAGGTTTAGCAATAGAGTCGACAACACCAAGCCCTGAGATAAAATTCCGCAACCATAAAGCATGACTTGAAGCTTCAAAACAAGCAACAAACTCGGCCTCCACGTGGATGAAGCAGTAATTGATTGTTTTTCCCTCTTCCACGAGATTGCCCCATTTGCTAGCATAAAGACAAATCCTGAAGTTGACTTTAAGCTATCGAGACAACCACCATAATCAGAATCCGAGTAACCGACAACCTCTAATTGTTCTGATCTTTTATATGTGAGCATATAATCCTTTGTCCCTTATAAGTACCTCATCACCTTCTTTGCAGCTTTCCAGTGTTCGAATCCTGGATCACTTTGGTATCTTCCTAACATGCCTACAACAAAGCTAATATCCGGTCTTGTACATGTTTGAGCGTACATCAAACTCCCCACAGCTGATGCATAAGGAATTTTCTTCATTTGCTCCCCTTCCATGTTATTCCTTGGGCACTGCATTTTACTTAATTTGTCACCTTTCAATATAGGTGCAATACCCGTTGAACATGACTGCATATTAAATCTCTCTAAAACCCGATCAATATATCATTTCTGAGATAAACCTAGCACTCCTCGAGATCGATCCCTAAAGATCTCAATGCCAATAACATAGTTTGCCTCACCCATATCAACCATATGAAAGTTTTTAGAGAGATATTCCTTGGTTTCACGTAATAAACCAAGATAACTGCTAGCAAGCAAAATGTCATCCACATACAGTATCAGAAATATAAACTTGCTCCCACTAACTTTCAGATATATACATTGATCAACAATGTTCTCTTTAAATCCGAAATATGTAATGGTATTATTGAACTTAATATACCATTGTCTGGAAGCTTGTTTAAGACCGTAAATGGATTTCTTTAATTTGCAAACTAGGTGTTCATTTCCTTTCTTTGCGAACCCTTCAGGTTGTTCCATATAGATATCTTCATCCAAATTCCCATTTAAGAATGCAGTTTTCACATCCATTTGATGTAACTCTAAATCAAAATGAGCTACAAGTGCCATGATGATTCTAAGCGAATCTTTCTTGGAAACTGAAGAGAAGGTATCTTTGTAATCGATACCTTCCTTTTGAGTGAAACCTTTGGCCACAAGTCTGGCCTTAAATCGTTCGATATTGCCTTTAGCGTCGCGCTTTGTCTTAAAGACCCATTTACAGCCGACGGGTTTACAATTATTAGGCAATTCGATGAGATCCCAGACACCATTATGGGCCATAGATTTCAACTCTTCATTCATAGCTTCCATCCATTTACTAGAATCATCACTTTCCATGGCTTGTGAAAACGAAACTGGATCCTTCCTTATCCCAATATCAAAATCAGATTCCTGTAGATACACCACATAATCATCTGTAATGGCAGGGCTCCTTTCTCTTTGAGATCTCCTCAAAGGTGCTGGTTGTGGTGGCTCTACAGCATTTTCAATGGCAATATTTTCTAGTGGTAATGAACCATCTCTATTATGTTGCTCATTATCCTCACCTTGTTGAACAGGTTGAGGGACAATAATTTCTTGAGGTAAAAAAGGTGGTGGGATATCCACTCTTATCTCCTTAATATCTACCTTTCTTGGTTCATTACTCCCACTGATTTCGCCATTCTCTAAGAATCTGGCATTACCGGTTTCAACTATTCTCACACTGTGGTTAGGACAATAAAATCTGTACCCTTTCGATTTATCCGGATAGCCAATGAAATATCCAGATATCGTTCTTGAATCAAGCTTTTTCTCATGTGGGTTATAGATTCTTGCCTCCGCTGGACAACCCCATATATGTATATGTCTCAAGCTAGGTTTCCTACCAGTCCATAACTCGAAAGGAGTTTTTGGAACTACCTTACTAGGAACTCTGTTCAAGATATACATTGCGGTTTTTAAGGCTTCACCCCACAATGAAATAGGTACAGAAGAGTAACTCATCATACTCCTAACCATTTCCATTAATGTGCGATTACGCCTTTCAACAACACCATTCTGCTGTGGCGTACCAGGCATTGTGTACTGAGCACGAATGCCACGCTTTTCAAGGAATTTGGCAAAAGGACCAGGATTTTGTCCTGATTCATCATATCTGCCATAATATTCATCGCCTCGATATGATCTCACAATTTTAATCTTTTTATCTAATTGTCTCTCGACCTCTGTTATGAACATCTCAAAGATGTCAATGGCCTGAGACTTTTCATGCATTAGATAAACATAACCATAACGAGATAGATCATCTATAAAGGTGATAAAATATTTCTCTCCTGTGAAACATGGAACAGAGAGTGGTCCACAAATATCTGTATGAATTATCTCAAGGAGCTCATTACTTCTTGTGGCACCTTTCTTTGTATGTTTAGTTTGCTTTCCCTTTATGCAATCCACGCATACATGAAAATCAATGAAGTCAAGATTTTGTAAAATTCCTTCCTTCACTAATCTTTCAATTCTTTCCCTAGAGATGTGCCCTAGTCTTCTGTGCCACAAGATTGAAGAATTTTCATTAATTAAGCCACGTTTTGAACCAACATTTGAATGCAGGGTTATCAAAGCTTGTGCAAATTCATGATTCAAGGAAATTTTATATAAACCATCACATAAAATACCAGAACCAACTGTAACAGAATTCAACATCAAACTTAATTGTCCAGAACTGAATAAAACAGAATATCTAGTAGCATCTAATTTAGACAAGGAAACTAAATTCCTAGAGATAGAAGGTACATAAAAAGTGTTTAAAAGATCCATCCGATGACCCGTCTCTAATAGTAAGCGATAGGTACCAACAGCTACCACTTCAACCTTGAGACGATTTCCCATATAGAGGAACTTTTCACTTTCCTTTGGTTTCCTGGTTGTAAGGAATCCCTGCATTAAATTAGTCACATGAGTTGTGGCTCCAGAATCAATCCACCAAGTATTTGAAGGAACTTCAGCAAGATTAGATTCATAACATACAAAAGAAAGATTTATACCTCTCTTTTCGAACCAAGCCTTGCGCTTGATACAGTCCTTCTTCACATGCCCTTTCTTGCCACAAAAGTAGCAACTTACCGTGAATTTTCCATCATGACTCTGGCTACCTTCCCCAGGTCCGCTTTTCTTAGGTGGAAAGTTCTTTCCCTTTTTGAATTTTCCTTTCTTCTTCGTGACTCCATGAGTTACAGTAAGAGCAAGATTATGTCCTTCTTGTCTTAATCTCACTTCCTCTTGTATACATTTACTGGTGAGCTCATTCAAGTTCCACTGATCACTATTAGTATTATAGTGGATTTTGAATGGAGCAAACTGTGATGGAAGTGAGTTAAGGACAAATTGTACCAAGAAGAACTCATCCATACCCATACCTAGTGCCTTAAGCTTTGCAGCCTTTTCAGTCATGTTTAAAATATGTTGCTGAATACCTTTCTGACCATCATATTTCATGGTGGTCAATTCAGCCATCAATGTGCCTGCAAGGGACTTATCAGCGCGTTTGAAGCACTCCTCAACAGATTTCAGAAATTCCGAGGCAAACTCGGTTTGAGGGAGAGAGGTCTTGATATTATTGGCAATAGTCATTCTCATAAACATCAGACTGAGTCTGTTTGATTTTGCCCAGGCTTTTGATTGTTCCACCTGCTCCGGAGTATTGTCATCCGTAGCTTCAGGAGGTTTATCAGTTATTAAAGCCAAGTCAAGATCCAATACACCCAATGAGAATTGAACCATTTCATACCATTTAGAAAAGTTCGACCCATCAAAAATAGTCATTCCAGATGCAAGAGAGTGTAATGAAGTGGGAACTGTACAAAATAGAACAATGCTCACAATAAGGCCTCAAGTATAAAATAAAAAACAATGAACTATTGATATCATTAAAATTCTCCTTTGGGTAAATTTTAACATATCCAGTGTTCACTTGGAAGGAGCTTAAAACACTTTACTATTTTGTGTCATTTATATGTTACCTTTGGGTATCCATTTTACCTTTCTAAGCAACACAAAATAAAAACATTAATTAACAATTAGCAGAAATTGACTCTCCTTTGGGTTAGTCTCATTCTCCTAATTATAAAGAGAATTATTAAGAATTTTACAAGTCTCCCTTTATTCTTTTATGCAATTCAATAAATACAAGGCTCACTAATTTAGGTTACTTTGGCAACTATCCAAATTAGTTAACCTTACATTTATAAATTGTCTTTAGATAAAATATTCACAAGATGAAATTAATTCTTTTATTTGAGTTAAAAAACAAGGAGATAGTATCTTTAATAATCATCTGATTCAATAATCAATCATCATAAAATCAAATAAATCTGCATTCATCATATATAATAATAATTTCACGAAGGTTCAAATAAAATAATAAAATCAATCAAGATCTTTGGATTAGCGCCTAAAATGGCACTTTTGGAGAGCCTGAAAAGGATGCCTGAAGCGCACCTAAAACGGCACTGCAAACAGCAAGAAAACAGCGCCTGCAAATAGCGCCTCTAATGGCGCCTGCAACCAGCGCCTCTAATGGCGCCTGAGAAACGGCGCCTGCAACCAGGAGATGGCACCTGAAAACGGCACCTTCAATGGCGCCCGCAATGGCGCCTGTAACCAGCAGATGACGCCTGAAAACGGCGCCTTCAATGGCACCGGCAATGGTGCCTGCAACCGGCAGATGGAGCCTGAAAACGGCGCCTTCAATGGCGCCAGCAATGGCGCCTGTAACCAGCAGATGGCGCCTGAAAACGGCGCCTTCAATGGCGTCGGCAATCGCGCCTGAACTGGCACGTGGAAACTGGAGAAACGGCGCCTGAAAACAGCCAGCAATGACGCCAGAAAACGGCCAGCAATGGCGCCTGAAATGGTGCCTGAAAATGGCCAGCAATGGCGCCTGAAAACGGCCAACAATGGCGCCTGAAAACGGCGCCTAAAAATGGCCAACGGACTGACGCCAAACCAGCGCCCCTCACCGGCATTAATCCAGTCAGCGTTGCAAGGAAAAATAAAAATCTTCCTTCTACGCGTTGAGGCTGGTCTTTTGTTTAATTATTATTATTTTATTTTATTTTATTCATTTTAGTGAGACGAATCAATGGAAGATAAATCTCAAAAATTTAATCTTTATAAAACAATGATTCTGAATATTTAAATTCAACCTTGCTCTGATACCACTTGTTGAGATTTAATACGGAAATTAACATACAATAATCCAGATCATTGAATTCAAACTCATCTCTGATAATAAAATAATAATAAAATAATAAAAAACATTAATTAATAAATAGATTACATACCGTTTGAAGAACACGCAGCCATGAGAGATTTCCCTTCAGTTTATAGATCTTAAATCCTTGATCTCTTCTTCTCCTTATCAAACCTTAATACACAGAATTATTTTCTGTAATTGATGGAAGAGAGCACTCACCACACATGAAGGGGTTTCTGTATATATATCTTATTGATAGGAGAAGAGGGCCAAGAATACACGTTCAAAAACCGTTCTGAACGTGTTATTCGAATAACTGTTTTTTATTTCAAATAATAATATTATAATTATTATAATTTACCCACTCCATCAAGGGTAAATATCTTTATAACAGTTTAAAGATATTGGGTATTCTTTTAATTGGCTAAATACTAGGTTAGTGGGCCACCCACTTAATTTTTAATGTGGAAATAACAGAATATAGTGTTAAAAAAATTAAAAATAAATAAAACCTCTATGAAAATACTAGAGAAGTCATTGAAAATTTTGAAATTAACTTCCATTGAAAATTAAAATTAGTTTTCATTCAAAAATATGTTATACAATTGGATTGAAATCTCTTTGTTTACCGATGAGCTTTGGCTCATTGATTTTCAGGATGTTTGAAACTGACATGTTAGTTGTTTAAATTTCATCAAAATATATCAAGACCTTCTTAGTTCCAAAAATTATAAGTAGCCATGTGCAATTCATGAAAAAATTAATCACTATCAATTGGAAAACAACAAAATTCTAACAATCAATTAAGAATAAAGCTCAACTGCCTGAAAATTATATGAATAAATTGGATAGATCCAAAATGTCATACTCATGCAAAAATCATACAAGTATAACAATAAGCAATTAAAAAATCTCTCGAAGGAATAAAATTGACAACTTGCTATGTCGTCCATTGAAATTGTCGATACTGAACCTTAAAATAGTAGAAGACCACCAACCAACCCTAAACCCCCCAAAACAACCGTTAAACTCAATGTAGATCATACTATCTTTTCCAAACTACACAATATTACAAAATTTGATCAAACAAAATCCTTTAATAGAAAAATATCTCAACCTTAGTAATGGAAAAAAAAACCACAAAATAGGAAAAAAAAAATCCTTTAATTTAAGAAAATTTTGACTATTATTTTCTAAAGAAATAGAGAACCCAAGAGAAAGAGAAAGAGTGCTTACCTTAGGTTTTGGGTTTTCATAGGGTGAGGAAGGAGTCGTCGCCAACACTGGATTTTCATTTTTCCAAATGAGAGCAATAGGTTAGGGCTTTTTGGGTTTTCGGAATCAAAGGAAAATGAGGCAGAGAGGTTTTGTAATGAGAGGAAAAGGTTAGGGTTTTTCGGTTTTCCTAGATGAGAGGAAGATAAAAAAGGTTAGGGTGTTTTGGTTTTCCAAAATGAGAGGTAAACAAGGAAGATTAGGGTTTAGTTTCAAGGTTCAGTGTCCATGGGAGATGAAGCAAATAAACAGTTTTTGTTTTGTTTGCTTTTCTGTTCTGGTAGGGTGTCAGGTAGGAGATAGTTTTTTTTTTTCTTGCCTTTTCAGATGTGGAAACTAACCTGGATGATAGGGAAGGGCATATTGGATATAAAAAGCCCATTCAACACAAAGTGCATAAAGATTTAATAATTTTTCACATTAATATAAGTTTCTTGAAATTAGACCAATTGGAGTTTAAAATCTCTATTATTTTGGGATCAACTGCTCAAAACATAAGTTTCCCAATTAAACTCCAAAGAATTGAATCCAATCCAACTGATTTAAATTTTTTTGGGCAAAGAAAATTAATTTTTTAGTTGGTTTAAATGGAATCATAATAAATTATCTTTTTTATTTTATTTTTTTTTTACAATTAAAGCCCATCCTAATCCATTTTTCTCTCTATTGTTCACTTTTGAATGTCTATTTAAAATATTTTTATTATCCACCAAATATCTTACTTGAATTTAATTAGCCATCTAGTTTGACAACTTTTTTTTTTTCAAAAAATTAATGAAAATAAATGGATATTAAATTGTGTTGGTTTAATTAAGTAATTAAATTGATTCTAATTTGTTTTAATTTAGAGTTGGTTTGTAATACTTCTTAAAAGTGTTTCTATCTCTAAAAATACTTTAAAACGTTTTTAAGGTATTTGACAATGTTTTAAAAAACACTTCTGAAAATTTATAAAATATAATTGAAATTGCATTTAATAGTGTTTTTACTCTGAAATGTTTTAAGGTATTTGGGTTTTTCAAAGTGTTTCATAAAATTTGTCAAACACCTCATTTTAAAAAATATATATTTTTAGGGTAAAAATGTTTCCTAAAATCACTGTCAAAGGGAAAATGAATGTTTCTTTTAAAAAATACTTTTTAATTTCTTAAACATTTTTTAAACACTTTAAAAAAAATGTTTTTAGTAAAAAACACTTTCATTAAAAGCACTACCAAACGTCCTATTAGAATGTGTTTAATAGTAATTTTGGGAAATGTTTCTAACTTTTGTAACACTTGAATAATAAAACTTTTCAAGTGTTAAAAAGTTTAAAACCTATTTGGTAATAATTCTAAAAAATGCTTTTAATTTTTTTAATACTTAAATTTTTTTATCATTCAAGTGTTAAAAAGATTAAAAACATTTTCTAAAATCCCTGTCAAACGAACATTAGAAACTCCTTCTAAAATCAGTATCTACTCTAATAAAAATCAATCAAGTTAATTTGGAGTAGTTAGTCAATCCATACTAAACCGGGCTTACACCCAAAACATAGGCCCATGAACCTGTAAGCCAGCCGGAGGTCTAATCCCACAGTTTCTATATTCACTCCTACTTATCTGTAATATTAAGCAACAGTGGACACTAATTTCTAAAAATATTTTATTATTAATCTTTTACAAAATTGAAATATTTACACATTAATTATAAAATATAGTATCATTGCTTTGATATTATTTAATTTCATTAATATTTATTTATTTAATTTATTTTTTCATATATTAAAATTAATTCAAAAATTTTGAATGTAAAAAAAAATATTTTTTTTAAATGTTCTTTTATGGAAACTTTGTTGAAAAAAGAATGAAATAAAAATACATAATTTGTTTTAGGTATGATTCTAGAAAATATAAATTATCAATATTTATTTTAGAAAATTTCATTTCATATTATATTTAATTAAAAAATTTCTTTTAGAAAAAAATAAAATATCATTCCTTCGATATTATTTAATTTCATTAATATTTATATATTTAATTTCCTTTTTAATATATTAAAATTAATTCAAAAAATTGTGAATGTAAATAAGAAATAAAATTAAGCTAAAAACATATTTTTTTTAAATGTTCTTTTATGGAAATCTTGTTGACAAAAGAATGAAATAAAAATATATAATTTAGTTTTAGGTATGATTCAAGAAAATAATAACTATCAATATTTATTTTAGAAATTTCCATTTCATATTATATTTAATTAAAACATTTCTTTTAGGTTTGAATAAAATCTAAAAAAAAATGTATAAAATATTTGAAATATTCTTGAAAGATTTGCAACATGTTTGACATCTGTTTTCAACAATAATTTTTTATTTTTTAGAACAAAAAACTGAAAAACACGTTTCGTAACAAAAAAAAAACTATTTTTTTTATTTTTTGCTATAAAAAATAAAAAATAAAGTGTTTTCTGAAAACATCTTTTAGTTGTTTTTTTTTATTCCTATTTTCACTTATTTTCTAAGAGGAGTTTAAAAAAATAATCACACAAATATATTTAAAAATATTAAAAATAGGTTAAAAATATTTTAGGTTTTCAAACAAACTTTTATTTTACAAAACATTAGAAAACATTTTTCAAAAATAGTTTTAAAAAAGTATTAAAGTGTTGTCACATGCCATGTTTAATAATCCTTTTCAAAAACAATTTTCTTTTATATATAACAAAAGAAAAAAAACACATTTGACAACAAAAAATTATTTACTATTTTTAAATATGGTGTTTTTAAAAAACAATTTTTAGTTATTTTCTAATATTTTCACTTTATTTTATAATGATAGTTTAAAACAATAATTATACAAACATGTATAATGATTAAAAATAAATAATAAATATAAATTTTATTTTTAAAAATATTAAAAACAAGTTAAAAATATTTTATATTTTCAAATATATTTTTGTTTTATAAAATATCATAAAACAGTTGTTAAAAATTATTCTCAAAAATCATTTTTTATAACTATTTTTGAAAATAATTACCAAACAAGTTATTGATGTCTAATTAATTATCCACCTAACAAAATACAAATATATCATATACATATATTGAAATAATTATTTATTTAGTAAGATCCACAGGAAATAAAATATTTTTAAAACTAAAATATCTAAATATAAATTCAAAATATTAAAAATATAATAATATCATGAAAATGGCATTTTTACTTCATTTATTATGGTTTTTAAAAAATTGAAATTATTGTAATTAAATAAAAGGTGTTTTAAGGGGTGAAAATGTAAATTAAAGTATTAAAAAGTTTAAAACCTATTTAGTAGTAATTCTAAAAAATGTTTTTAATTTTTCTAACACTTAAAATTTTTTATCATTCAAGTACTAAAAAGATTGAAAACAATTTCTAACATCATGTCAAAAGGACCCTTAAACTCTTTCTAAAATCATTATCAAATATACTATAATAAAAGTCAATCAAGTTAATTTGGAGTAGTTAGTCAATACTCAATCCATACTAAACCGGGCTTACACCCAAAATATAGGCCCATTTACCTGTAAGCCAGCCCGAGGTCTAAGCCCACAGTTTCTATATTCACTCCTACTTATCTGTAATATTAAGCAACAGTGGACACTAATTTCTAAAAATATTTTATTATTAATCTTTTACAAAATTGAAATATTTATATATTAATTAGAAAAAATAGTATCATTGCTTTGATATTATTTAATTTCATTAATATTTATATATTTAATTTCTGTTTTAATATATTAAAATTAATTCAAAAAATTATGAATGTAAATAAGAAATAAAATTAAGCTAATTTTTTTTAAATGTTCTTTTATGGAAATTTTGTTGAAAAAAGAATGAAATAAAAATACATAATATTTTTTAGATATGATTCTAGAAAATATAAATTATCAATATTTATTTTAGAAAATTTCATTTGATATTATATTTAATTAAAAAAATTCTTTTAGAAAAAAATAATATCATTCCTTCGATATTATTTAATTTCATTAATATTTATATATTTAATTTCCTTTTTAATATATTAAAATTAATTCAAAAAATTGTGAATGTAAATAAGAAATAAAATTAAGCTAAAAATATTTTTTTTAAATGTTCTTTTATGGAAATTTTGTTGACAAAAGAATGAAATAAAAATATATAATTTAGTTTTAGGTATGATTCAAGAAAATAATAACTATCAATATTTATTTTAGAAATTTACATTTCATATTATATTTAATTAAAACATTTCTTTTAGGTTTGGATAAAATCTAAAAAAAATGTATAAAATATTTGAAATATTTGGAACCTAGACAACTGTTTTCAACAATAATCTTTTTATTTTTTAGAACAAAAAATTGAAAAAACACGTTTCACAACAAAAAAAAAACCTTTTTTTTTTGTTATAGAAAATAAAAAATAAAGTGCTTTCTGAAAACATCTTTTAGTTGTTTTTTTTTTTCACTTATTTTCTAAGAGGTGTTTAAAAAAATAATCACACAAATATATTTAAAAATATTAAAAATATTTTAGGTTTTCAAACAAACTTTTATTTTACAAAAAATTAAATAATATTTTTCAAAAATAGTTTTAAAAATTTGTTCTCACGGGACATGTTGGATAATCATTTGCAAAAATAATTTTCTATTATACATAAAAAAAAACATATTTGACAACCGAAAAATTGTTTTCTATTATTAAATATGATGTTTTTAAAAAACATCTTTTAAGTATTTTCTATTATTTTCACTTTGTTTTTTTTTTTAATGATAATTTTAGAAAATAATTATATAAATATGTATAATGATTAAAAATAAATTATAAATATAAAAATTATTTTTAAAATATTAAAAATAAGTTAAAAATATTTTAGGTTTCTAAATATGTTTTTGTTTGATAAAATATCATAAAATTATTCTTAAAAATTATTATTTAAAACTGCTTTTGAAAATAATTACCAAACAAGTTATTGATGTCTAGTTTATTATTCACCTAACAAAATACAAATATATCATATTGAAATAATTATTTATTTAGTAAGATCCACAGGAAATAAAATATTTTTAAAACTAAAATATCTAAATATAAATTCAAAATATTAAAAATATAATAATATTATGAAAATGGCATTTTGACTTCATTTATTATGGTTTTTAAAAAATTGAAATTATTGTAATTAAATAAAAGGTGTTTTGAGGGGTGAAAATGTAAGGGAGTCGCAAATCTAGAATACCGACTCTCTCTCTCTCTTCTCGCTCCGTTGATTTCACTCTCTCTCCGCCGATTGCCATGGCCTCCGCCGTCGGATCCGCCGCCCTTTCCCTCCTTGCTCTGTACCTCGCCCTCCTTCTCCTCCTCTCGCCGGCCTCTGCCTCCGACTACGATCACAAGGTCAACCTCTCCCCCTCTCATTCCCATTTTCTCGTGTTCTATGCCGGGTCGTGACTCCGGGGTTTTAACTAGTAGATCTTGTTGATTTCTTGGATTTGGTTCAGATCTGGAGGTTAATTGCTGTTTCTTGATCATTTTGGTTTTGTTTGGTGTTTTTAGCCTGTGATCAGATGGCTGGGTTTTGTGGGCATAGTGTGTTTTTCTTGTTGAAAATTCAGCAGCTCATTGTGGTTCTTTTTTATTAATTTCTGAATTTTTTATTTTTAAAAATCTTTTTAAGGCGTGTGATGTTGTGGTTTGATGCGTAGGGCTTAGATCTCAAGTAGGTTTTCTGGTTCTCGTTGTCTTGGATCTTTCCTGTGCTGATGAAATTTATAATTTTTACCTTTTTTTTTTGTTATTTCTTTACGGTATTTATGTGTTATGTTTATAAATGACGTGATGGAGATAGAGTGAAGGAGGTGATTCTGGCAATGGGTGTGGCAGCAACTTGTATAACGGAATTTTTTTTAGCCCTTTAGGTCAGTTATAAAGCAAATGAGTTAACTTTGGTTGCATTTTTTTTTGTTTCTGTGCACAGATTTGAAGATTCTGAGGTTCAAGTGTGTTAGAAACCCTAAAAACTAGTTCAATGAGGCTATAAATGCAATGTTAATCTAAAAAAATGTTGGATAACTTAAATTTTAAGTTGAAGGAGGCAGCCCTTTTGGTGTAGTGTAAAGATTGAAATAAAAAACTCAGCGGTGAATAATAAAAAATGGAGATGAAGTGAATTACATGCCATAACTGTTTTGAATAGTAGTTTTGTGATTGCCTTTTTTGGGTGGAAGGCATGAGCTTTTAGGAGCTTAACCCCAAGATCTACTGTAAAGTGTAAGTCTCAAAAGATGTTTAAACTACAAGACGGTGGTGAGTTTAGGTAACTATTTGATTATATTATACTATGAGGAAAGGTGTGTGCGTATTTTGGGGGGGGGGGGGGGGGGGTTTATTGATTTCAATTGTTCTGATTTTGGTAGAAGCTGATGAATTTATAAAACGTGTAGAAAAGATCATGGAAGGAAAATTGAAAAAGGAATTGAATTGCGAGTTCAAAACTGAAGGATGGGATAGAGCGCAAGGGAATAGGTTCCATCTAAATTCCTTGTATGTGATGAACCCTGTCTTTGAAAGTAAAACTGGCTTCTTTTTTGCCATATGGTTATAAAACACTTATACCTCCATCCCACAGAAAGAAATACAATCTTGTAATAAAATGGATGATCCTCTTTTTTTTAATTGACAAAGATCATATATATTTACAATGCCTAACAAAAGGGTGCACAAAAGCACACATGGTGAATACAAAGGTGCCAAAAGGTCAACAAAAGCATAGGAATACACTAAAAATAATTCCCTTGGCTTACTTAGAGCTTAACTGAGATAAAACCAGTCAGAAGGAAAAGACAATCTCCTATGTACACTCTAGCCCACTACAAAAATTATACGTAAAGATTGTTTAATTGTTTGATCCCCCTTTTCAGTGGTTATCAAATGCTAACTAAACCTCTCCTTACAAAAAGTTTGAAATAAGCATAGAGGAGCAGTTTTTCAAGATTTCTTCCTCTTCTCTTGGACAAAAGATCCTTGTTAGCTCAAAAGGGCAGCTCTCACTGTAGAGTGTGTCACCCACTCTATCCTAGATAATGGCTAAGTTCGTTACCATAGCATGACCCCCTTTGAGTGGTGTGGGAGGGTGTGATCAATTGTTTTTTCTTCTTTTTTGTGCAAATTGCATCCATTTAGAATTCTCCAACGCTTCCTTTGAGTTGATCCAAATTTAATATTCTTCCACATATAGCTTCCCAAACAAAAAACCTAGCTTTCATTGGGCCAAGGATTACAAACTGTATGTGTGGGGAACAACTCCATCCTATCATTAAGGGAGGAGGAATAGAAATATTTAACTAAGAATTTTGCCACATTTCAAGTTTAGTTAAATCATCTTATCCTCTACATCACTACACATCGTTTTCACTCCTAGTTATGAAGCCGTCTTGTGAACTTGGTTCCAACGACCCTCCTTCCCTTCCTGTTCTCATGCCTTGACTATCTGTGCATCTTTGGCTGTGGCTATTGAGAATGTGGGAAAAGCCTTCCCTAGGGGTTCATCACAACACCATCCATCTGTCCAAAACTTCAACCTCAGCCCATTTTCCACCCTGAAACTTGTTATACTTTTAAGGTCCTCCGACCCCATTTTGATAGCCTTCCACACACCCATCCTATGCAGTAATAATCGAAAAATCTCTCTCAACCTTTAATCTCTTAAATACATTTTACTCATAAGAGAGCAGGGGAATCCCTTGATAGCATTACCAAATCCAACCAGCCTAATTAAGCTGTCAACGATCATACCCCCATGTGTTCATGCACACAACATAGCCTTTAATAACCTTGGGATGTGGTTGATTGTAAGATGTGGTTTTTATCAGAAACTTTTCTGATTAGGAGACTTTCTTTCAGAAGCCATACTCATATAGCCTAAGTAGAGGGGTGGAAGATAGAATGGTGATTGCAAGGTGATGTTACTTTCAGTTTTCTTTTCAAGTTGTTGACAAGTGTTTGTGAGTAAAACTTCCCCGAAAGGAAAAAAATGTTGTCCTTCACCTTCTACAGTTATAAAGGTGGCTTTCTCAGGTGGAAACTGGTGTTGAACGAATGTTTTGATATTGAAAATCTTGATTGTGAGAAATTGAGATATCCAAGAAGGTTTGGTATGTGTAATTGGTGATGAAATCAATGGGTTGCCTCCTTTTTATTTCAAGTGGTGTTGAATTTGTGCAATGAAGTTGTTACTGTCCATGGTGTTTTTTGGTGAAAGACCTCATGCGTTGGAGTCGAAAGTTGAATCCTATACATCCAAACATAAAATGAAAAGCTTACACAAATAATTTGTCTCTTCCAAGGTCAATGATGCCATGAAAAAAAATTTAGTAAAGCTCCTGCCAATGCTGCTTTTATTATTCTGTACATTCGAAGAGTGAAAAACCTCCTTAACATAAGTCCAGGGATTCAAAGCCCCAGAAAATTCTGTCTCATTGACTGTATATGTACCATACTGCACATAATTGGCTGTCCTCATAAATCAATTGAGAAGTTGCCTCAATCCATCAGAATGCAAATAATCCTCTTGATTAAGTCACTCCTTGGATTAATCAATGACTGTTTCTCTTCTCTCATTGACTTGATTCTTGAAGAGGTAAGCTTGAATGAAAACATTGATGTCTAGGTCATTTATCATCCCTATTATGTGCTAGATGATGGGTTTTCACAATTGCAGCTATTAATGCTTGAACTACTGCCACATCAAGTTCTTGATAAGTTTTGGATGCTTAGAATGCATTCACATGTTCATATTAAACTCAATTTGGGACACAATTGCCTATATACAAATTTTGAGGACACAAAATCCTAATATTCTATATAAATTTTGTTAATCTGAAGTTATATTATATGCTTGCGTATATCAATTTTATTTATCTTAGTTTAGTTATCTTAGGGTTTTGAACCTAAGTCACTTCCATCATTTGTTAACTTGAATTTCATACTCTGTGGAAAAAGGTTTCTTCACCTCGCATCTTTTCTTATGCTGATTTAATTTTTTATTTATTATTTGGCCTTCTATCCACCATGTTTGGCTTCCATTTTTATGTTGTCATGCTACATCAGATGGCACCAATTTTTTCCCATCAGCTATCACCTTCCCCATGTGTAGTGTCTGATAGTGGACTTACTTGCTTTCTGTTTATAATTCTGATCAATCTCCATGCTTCACTTATATATATATATATATTTTTTTTTATCAGAAACGAAGAAAATTATATTAATAAAAGAACAAATACAGGAGAGAAAAAATAGACAATAGAAAGAGAAAAAAACCAAGGGAAGGATGAGAGGTCCTTCCTACACAAAACCAAGGAAAAACACCCAACAATAGAATTCTAAAAACAAAAGAAACCCCATCAATCTTCAAACTCTTGAAACGCAAACCCCAATCCAATTGAGTTGTAGAATGCTTAGAGGATCTCCTCTAAAAGCTTCAGTACAAGAAGCCCATAGAGAAGAATAAAACCGGATCAAATCCCAAACCATCTCTTCCGTTCTCCCTTTATCCTCAAAGATCCTATTGTTTCTTTCTTGCCACACCATCCAAATCAAAGTAAGGCAAGCAATTTGCCAAAGTGTCTTGCCTCTTAATGAGTTCCCCAAGCCTTTAAAAGAAATAACCAACATGTCCTCAAGGCTCCTTGGAGGGACCCAAATCAAACCTACTAGATTGAACAATCCGTGCCAAAGTCCAATGGTAACGAGACAATGAAGAAAAAGGTGGTCAATCGACTCTCCATTTCCTTTGCAAAGAATGCACCATTGAGGACAAAGAGCTTTGTAGGGTCTTCTCAATTGCAACTTGTCATTAGTGTTTACCTTCCCATGTGCTACTAACCAAGCGAGGGCCTTAACCTTTGAAGGGACTTTTAAGCTCCATAAAAACTTGGCCGGAAGGAACATTAAAGGATTTGAAACTTTTGACAAGGCACAGAAAAAAGATTTCATTGAAAACGAGCCTGACGAAGACAAAGACCACGCTCTTGAGTCTGATGAAGAAGGGGAAAAAAGCACAGAATTAAGGGAGGACATTAATATCTGAAGGAGATCAATTTCTGAATTCGTTAGATTGCGGCGAAAGTTAAAATTCCAAGACAATGGTAAGGAATTGCCAAGGACATTTGAGATAGTGAGGTTTTTCACAGAAATAACTCTGTAAAGATCAGCAAATTGAGAACACAAAGTTTGCTTCACTTATATTTCAGGATAGGAATTTCTTAGAATTAGGCATCTTAGTGATAAGGTGGTGCAAGTTGAGTTGAATTGAAACTTCTACTTGTATTTTTCATTACTTTAGTTACTGTAATTGTCCCATTTCTAAATGATTCAATCCTATTATGAATGTCCCAATCCCCCCCCCCCCTTTTGTCAATCTGCATCACAAACTATATTGTTGAACAATATGTATTTTATGCTACTTCTGTACTTACTTTCTGTAAGTAGCTCAAATTACAGCTCTTGCTTTTGTTCCAGATGCACTTTGTTAACAGTTTTTTAATTTTGTCTTGCAGTATCAGCAGAATGAACCGGTTACCCTTTGGGTAAATAAGGTTGGACCTTACAATAATCCACAAGAAACGTACAATTATTATAGTCTTCCATTTTGTCGTCCTCCTGGCAAAGCTGTTCACAAATGGATTGGCCTTGGTGAGCTCCTGGGCGGAAATGAGCTTATTGAAAGCCAGATTGATATAAAGTTTCAAAGTATGTGTATGATTACCTCTTCCTCTTAATGTCAATTTTTTTTTTTTTAATGATTGAAGGATGGTTAAAATGTAATATCTGCATCATTTGATTTTGGTTGGCAGAAAATGTGGACAAGGGTGTGATATGTCAACTTGAACTTGATGAAGCAAAGGTCAAACAGTTCAAGGATGCTATTGAGAATAATTATTGGTTGGAATTCTTCGTGGGTATGTTCTGCGTTATATTCTTCTATATGATGCATGATGAAACTTAGGTATTGGCTGTCATTATTGAAATATTCGTTCAATACACATATAAATGCCATGAAAAGATGGCGCTGAGAACACATGGAAGCTTGAATCATATTTTGTATTATAAATGGTCTAATGAGTTTTAAGTTAAACATCATTGAGAGAGGAAGGGACAGAAATGCAACTCTTTGATATTGCATAATCTCCTCTTTGGATCATTACAATATGTGTAACTAGCACTGTATTTGGCAATGTTTCTTTTTTCTTTTTTTCCTCTTGATAGGTAAAGTAAACGTTTATTAAAAAATGCCAAAAAAGCGCCCCAAAAGTACACTGAGGGTATACAACGAGTGCCTAAAGTGCCACCAAAAAATAAAGAGGAACAACAAAAAATGACACCCCTTAACAAGATCCTATTCGATCCGCAAAATCTATAATAGAAAAAGGGCCAAGAGTTATAAATAATTTGGACCATGCTAAAAGATTACAAAGAAAAATAAGTTTAATCCCTTGGTCAAAATGTTCTTTGTTATTGAATGCCCTATTGCTCCATTTTTTCCAAATTGTCCAAAAGAGGCATAGAGGAGCAACTTACTACACCTTTTTCCTTTTTCTATCCAAGAAAGACCTGTGCCAACTTAAGAGTGTCTTTCTCATAGAGGAGAGCACCTAAGACACACCAAAAAGAGAAAACATAAGATGCCATACAACCCTTGTCTTGTCAAAGTGGATGATAATATGATCAATCGATTCTTCTTCTTTGGGACAAAGAAAAATCTATTTGCCACAGACCACACTCGCCTCTGGATGTGATCCAAAGTTCAAATTTTGTTCCAAGTGGCTTACCAAGCAAAGAAGCCCACTTTGGGTGACACCTAAAAGTTCCAAATAACACTTGTCAGGAAAGCAATTTGTCTTCTAGACTCCAAATCCTTGTAAAGGGCTTTAACAGAAAATTTTCCATTCTTTAACCTTGTCCATAACAACTTATCCTCCTCATCCTTGCACACCCTCCACCCTTGCAACCTCAAGAGGAACAATTCCACTATATCCACCTCCTAATCATTGAGCTGCCTAGAAAAATGGGGTCTCCAACAAACCTAATCAGTTGAAAAGATCCAGATATCGTCCACCCAAGCCTCCTTAGGAGTGGCTAGAGCAAATAAAGAGGGGAAAGAGATCCTTAGCGGTTCGTCTCCACACCACTTGTTTGTCTAAAATCTCACCCTCCTCCCATTACCTATTGAAGAAGCAACTTTCCTACTCAAAATGTCCCAATCTTTCCTAATTGCTTTCCATAATCCTACCTCATGCCCATCTTTCACTTTGTGGGATCGCCATGCGCCATCTTCTTCCCCGTATTTTCTGTTAATTACTTTATTCCAAAAAGCTCCCTTTCCTCCGTATAATGCCAACTTCATTTCTTATTCAGTGCTCCAGGGCAAGAGTGTTATGGGAGTTATTGTTTGCTTTTTTGGTGTTACTTGGGTCCTTCCTTTTTCGGTTAGAGATACCCTTAGTGGTTGGTGTGGCTTTAACTTGGGCAAGAAGTGTAGAAAGGTATGGAAGGCAACCCCTTTGTGTATTTTTTGGGCAGTTTGGAAGGAAAGAAATAGGATTGCTTTTGATAATGAGGAGCTTTCGATTCATAGGTTGAAAAATTCTTTTGTATGTAACCTTTGGTTGTGGATTTAGTCGGTTGTAAATGATGGTCCTCTTCCTTTACTCAGTTTTTTTGATTGACTAGGTTCTAGTTGAGGGCTGGTTTTGTATTTCCTCTTCTTTTTTGTGCCCTTTGGCGCCTCTTGTATACTCTTTGTATGCTTTTGGGTCAGCCTCCTGTGCCCTATTCTAATATATGCTTTTTGTGTGTTTGCCTATAAAAAAAAAAAATGCCAACTTCATTTCAAAAAACCTCCTTTTCTTTTGTCTGAGCATACGATAGCCCACCTTACCAAAATGGTGTTTTCACTCTAAAGCCCATCCTCTCCAAAGAAAGTCCCTTTGGATTTGCTCTAGCCTCAATATGATTGTCCTTGGGATGCAAAAAAAGGGACCTAAAATAGATAGACATGCTAGAAAGTGTGCTACGGATTAAGGTAAGTTTCCCACCTTTGGAAATGTACTTACTACCTTTTCCATAACCCTATTCTTCTGTGAAACCTCTCCTTTACACCTTCCCAAACTGAGACAAACTTAAAAGGTGCACCTAACGAAAGGCCCAAGTATGAAGAAGGGAGGGCATCGACCTTGTACCCAAACTCTTGAGCCAACTCTTCTACATTCTCCACACTCCCCATTGGAATTAGTTCGCTCTTTTCCAAATTTACTTTCAACCCAGAAATGACCTCAGACCACATGAGCAACCAATTCAAGTAGGTCAACTGATCTTGAGAAGGTTTATAGAAAACTAAAATATCATCAACAAACAACAAATGAGAGACTTCCCCTTCCCCACCTCTACCTCTTACCCGCTAACTAGCGAAGAAACCATCGACCTTAGTCTATTAAGCAAACAACTGAGAGCCTCCATGACAATCACAAATAAGTTGGAAGAGAGAGGGTCCCCCTTGCCTCAAACTTCGAGAGCTTTGAAAGAATCTTGACGAAGAACTGTTAATAAGGACCAAAACACTTACAATAGAAATACACCCATTGATCCGCCTGAGCTGCTTTTCTCCAAAACCCATCTTGTTAAGGACTAGAAGTAAGAAATTTCAATTGACATGGTCATAAGCCTTCTCGATATCAAACTTGGAGATTAAACCTGTCAAGCTTGCATATTAAACCACAATCATTACTTTTTAGCAACGATTTAATAGCTTCATTGACAATCAAAGATGCCTCCAAAATTTGTCTGCCCTCCATAAAAGCATTTTGGGAACAAGACGCCACCTTTCCCATAACCTTCTTTATTTTGTTTGCTAGCACTTTAGCTAACAACTTGTAAAGACTATCCACCAAACGTATAGGCCTAAAATACTGAAGTTCTTTAGCTTCCTCTTTCTTCGGAATTGTCACCAAGAATGAAGCATTCAAACTCTTCATAAATCTGCCATGCTCATGAAAGTCCCTAAAGAAACCCATTACCTCATCCTCCACAAAATCACAATTGAATTGCTAAAACGCGAAGGAAAAACCATCCGGTTTTGAAGCTTTATCTCCATTTAGATTTGAGAGAGCTTTGAACACCTCTACCTTAGAGAATGGAACCTCCAGCAAAGCTGCCTCATCGCCTCCTAAAACATCAAAGGTCAGCTCCATACAACTAGGTCTCCAGTCCCCATTTTCAGCCAACAGAGATTGAAAGGCTTGTACCACCCCAGCTTTAATCTCTGTCTCCTCAAAGACCCTATTACCATTTATTTTGATCCTGACCAGGGAATTCCTTCTCCTATGAGCATTAGCCATTTTATGAAAGATTTAATCAAGATTGCATTATCTTGTGTCTTGAGTGTAAGAAAAACTTTTACATTGTACAAAGTCGAAGAAGAAATTTAACAAGTGTCCTTAGTGACAGGAAGTGGATTACTGGAAAGTAGTTTTCAAGAAAGGGGGAGAACTGTATTGAGTAGCTGATCTAGAAACCTTTTTCAGACTGCTTTAAACTTGAATCCTTGTTTTCAATTGAAAATAAAAATAGCCGAAAAGATAAAACAAAATTCTGGTTGTTTAACTTAAATAACAGACACCTTTCTTGGCCTGCTGATGGCTTTTGATGACCATGGAGTTAAGAATTTCTGTGGGTTCAATTCTTCCTAGCATCCAAAAATAAAGTGGTAAACTGATAAGGGAAAAAAATAACTAAAAAAATCAGTAGTTACCAGATGACCTGTCTAAGTGAGGAGGTACCTGGCAGACCTTTTTTGTTTGAGACTCACTACTGGAGTATTTTTTCCCTCTTGCATGTTCTTTTGTTGTGTTCTTCGTACACATCTTTTGGGGTTGCAACTTTTTTGCTTTTCTATGCTTTTTTTAAAGTGGTTTGTTTGAATTTTTTTAAATAAGCACACTGAAAATAGTATTAATAGTAAAATAAAAATAATATGAAGGGAAGTTTGTTTGAAAAATATCTCCTTGTAATATTTCTTCTGGCTTCTTTATTGTTTCTAAAAAGAAACATATTAAAGCTATGATAGAGATTCAAAATGGTGAAAGATTATATGCTGAATGTCATCACTTCATTTTAGTTCAATCTAGCTCCAAAATAGAACATGTTGATTTTTTACTATTTAGAGAAGTGAAGTTGAAAAATAACATAGAAATTAGTGCAGGATTCTGTTTTGTCCTTTCTAGTCTTGTGCAATCAATAACCATAAAAGCCTTTAGATCAACTAATAGCTAAAATAGGAAGCGATTTCCCCTAAGTTTGCTTTATGCCCATACTATGAAGTCAAATGTTTGTATATTACCAGATAGGTGTTGATGTGTAACATGTTCATTTGATGATCATTTTGTTTCTATGTGACATTTTGATGAGTTTCAAGGTTCCTTTTTATCCTTTTGTGCTTTCTTTGAAATTTCTTTTATCCACACCTATTACAATTTGTTGGCATACATCCTTATTTTTTGTTGCCTTTTTCATGATTTCAATTTCTCTGTTGGCTGGTGCGCTGCATGCAAGTCCAGATGATCTGCCTTTGTGGGGTATGTATTTATTTAACTCTGTCCTGCGCGTATAGTATTTTAGATATTTAATTTGATGTGTTATTACTTGATTTACTCTATTGTTGAATGTATTAGGTTTTGTTGGTGAGCTGCATCCTGATAAAAACAGTGATAACAAGCACGTGCTTTTCACACATAAGAATATCAACATTACATACAACAAAAATCAGGTTTGTGGTTTGTTAACTTTCATATAAATCATATGATGGGTCTTCTTGGGATCACGTCTGACAATGCTCTAAGTTTCTATTCTTACAGATTATTCATGTTAATCTTTCTCAAGAGAACCCAAAACCGATGGAAGCAGGAAGAACATTAGACATGACATATTCTGTTAAATGGATTCCTACTACTGTCACTTTTGCTCGTCGTTTTGATGTTTATCTGGATTACCCTTTCTTTGAACACCAGGTGAATTTCTTATTGGTACTCACCAAATTAGAAAAATGAATAGGGCTATTAGTTGCAACTTTCTTCAATGCACTTCCCTCTTAATTGCCCCATGTGTTTACCTGCTGAAAGTTTTATTATAATTCTCTATCTGTCTTTAGAGTTTCTAACTGCAAAAATTTAGATTCCTTTGGACTAATGCCAATTTAGTTGAGTTTTAAGGATTGTCTTATATTTTATATGAATTCAATAATCTTATTTTGTTCATTTAATAAACTTCCACATATTGAGTTGTGAATGCATTCTGCAATGTGCAGATTCATTGGTTCTCCATTTTTAATTCTTTCATGATGGTTATCTTCCTCACTGGTTTGGTGTCAATGATCTTAATGCGAACCCTTAGAAATGACTATGCTAAATATGCTCGGGAAGATGATGATCTGGAGACTCTGGTGACACTCTCAACTTTTGTTTATATTCTTTTTCCTTTAATTGGTTTGTGGGATTTCCATTTCTTTTAATTGTAACCATTTTAACATGTAATTCTCAGGAAAGAGATGTGAGTGAAGAGTCTGGCTGGAAGCTTGTTCATGGGGATGTTTTCCGGCCTCCTCCCAATTTAGTTCTACTTTCAGCTGTTGTTGGCACAGGTGCTCAGCTAGCGTTGCTTGTTCTCCTTGTCATCTTATTGGCAATTGTTGCAATGTTGTATATCGGGTATGTTCAGAACTAACTATGAAATGTATCGAATGATCTCTATTTTGGAGCTGTTGTCTTTGAATGATGGTTGCTTCATTATAATTATTGGGATGGAAGTGCATATTATGTATATGAATCATGAGCATGTTATGGTGCTGAACATGATTATAAAGAAGGTAAATTTGGGCTTGTTTGGGGTATTCATTGTGTGAATTATTGTACCAAGGGTTTTCTACTTAGTTAACTCAGTAGTAAAAGGTAGTCAACATTAGATTAAAGATTGCAGTAACCAAAATTGCTGATTACCTGGTAAGAAAGTTGCATTATTGCATGTATTTTCTGTAGTCATTTTGTAGCAAGTATTTTGGTGGTCCTGTAGCAAGTATGATAGTGATACTGTATGAAGCTGTGTTGTAGCTGGTTTTCTTCATGTCGGGATAGCCATGAGTTATTAGTTTAAAGGTTTATTAGTTCTTTTATTCTTCTGAATGGCAAACAAATATCATTAACAAAATAAGGGATGGACAATGTATGAAGATTCATAATGAATAGTGAGAAATCCTTTGCATAAAAAATCAATCAACCAATGGATAATACGGTGCCTTCTATTAATACCGTCAAATGAGATAACAGGCAGAAGATCTTAATGATTTTAGGCCTATAAGTTTGGTGTGTAGCATTTATAAGTTATTGGCTAAAGTGTTTGCTAGTAGGCTTAAAAATATGGTGAGTAAGGTGGTCTCCAAGCTCTAGAATGCCTTTGTGGAGGGAAGGCAAATTCTAGATGTTGTGCTTATAGGCAATGAAACAATTGACTCTCTGTTGAAAAGCAACAATTGCGGGGTGCTATGTGAGCTTGACATTAAAAAGGCTTATGATCAATTTAAATTAAGACTTCATGCTTTCAGTTTTGGACAAGATGGGCTTTGGGCAAAAGTAGATTAGTTGGGCGAGATGGTGCATATCAACAAGTTTCTTGGTTCTTGTGAATGACACTCCTTTTGGCTTTTTTCAAAGCTCCAAGGGCTTGAGGTGGAGGGGTCCACTCTCGTCATATTTGTTTGTGCTAATAATGGAGGCGCTTAGTTGCCTTCTTTGGAGGGCTGGTGAGGGTGGTTATTTGTCAAGTTTCAAGGTGAGGGATAGAGATGGAGAGGGAGTGGAGGTTTCTTATTTTTCGTTTGTCAATGATACTTTCATGTCTTGTGAGGTCACTCATACTCAAATGACCTGTTTAAGTTTGTTATTTATTTGGAATTCATGGGTTTCACTTAAAGGTGATTTTTTTTCCCTCTGCTTTGGAGGTGACTTTGGGAAAAGTTTTGTCATTAGATTAGCTTCAAAGGAGAGGGTGGACGGTGGCTAATAGATGTTTCCTTTATCATATCCAGGACAAGTCAATTGACCACATCCTATTTTCATTGTGGTAAGATGAGGGTTTTGTGGCAGTTATTGTTCTCTCTTTTCGGTATATCTTAGGTGTTACCTTCCTTCGTAAGAGGGGCCTTGTTAGTATGGTGTTGCTCCTTTGTCAAAAGGGAATGAAAAAAGGTAGGGGGAGCAGCTCCTTTGTATCTTTTTTGAACAATTTGGAAGGAGAGAAATAGAATATCGTTTGAAGACAAGGACCTTTCCGATCAAAGACTGAAAAGCTTGCTTCTTTGTAACTTGTTATCTTGGACCAAGTGGTATATAGTTGAAGGCCCAATGTCCTTATTTGACTTTGTTGACTGGTTGGGTTCTTATTGAGGGGGAGGGAGTGGTTTTTTGTTGTCCATTTTCCTTTTTCTTTTTACACCTTTTGGCAACCTTCGTATATATCTTGTGTACTTTGGTGCGTTCTTTTTGACTTATTTTATTTATACTATCTTTAATTACCCGTTAAAAAAAAATGCCATGAGCTTCTATTCTTTGTGGAAACCCAGTAAATAACAATGAAAGAATTTGCTTGAAAGGAGATTTGTGATTGTCATGGATGATGCCTCTTCCTAACCCTCCACTAAAATCTAGAATCTCTATTTCAGTGCCCAATAATTCCTTCTGGCCAAGAGTAAACTTAAAGAATGTCTCCAGTGTCATCCCTATCAGCACAATGCTTGTTTGACCCAGATTTCCCTGAAATTGTCCATCAAAGTTCAACTTAAGGCTCCTTGAGGGGAAAGGAATTCATTGGAAAATAGCATTTGTATTACCCACTTCTTCTAGCAGATGCTGCAGATGGCCAGCCCAGACCATTGGTAATCAAATTGCATGGATTGCTAGAGAATTCCTCATCAACCAAAATTCAAAGGGATGCTAGGAAGCAAACTCTTTCCAACATATCACACATTTATTCAAGCACACAACATGCGTCTCTGTTAAGCACTTTATAAGAGGTCCTATATAAATATGCAAATGCTTTGAATTTATTTCTGGATATCACTTAAGACTTTCCATATTAATTTAGCATGATAAAGTGGACAAATTCCATCTTCTAGAATCTAGAGTGGAATTGGAAGGAGGATTTGGAGGTAACAAACCCTACCTATCCATATAACAATATTGCTCATGGGATAGAGGTGGACAAATAAAATTTTCCTATATATGGGTTATCAATTGTACTGTCATATTGGTCTTTGTGGAAATCAAAATTCTAGGAGGTCACACTGTGTTGTAGAGATAAAAGAAATCTGTAATGTGCCTTACCTTCTTTCTCTTCTTTTTTTCTTCCCCTTCTCTTAGTTTCTTTTGCAATTATACAATGTCTTGTTTAAACAAAATTCACATATTAGACCATCAAAATAAATGGAAACCCTAATTATGCTCGTAAGTCCTCTTTTATCAAATTTCTAATCAACCTTAAAATAATCTATTGCAAAACATCCTGCACCATATTGTTTGCATCAGACATGATTCTTTTCTCTTATATATTCTTCTATAGAAATATTATTTTAGGTATGGTTTTTTCCCCTTATATCTAACTAATGGCCTAGATGTATAGGTGTACTAATATCCACTTAAGGGTGAGGTTTGTTTGCCCTTTGGTGTTTTGCTTCTTTGTATCTTGGTATAGTCCGTGTATACACTTTCCTTTGCCTTTTGGCCTTTAATGAAAATACTTTACTTATCAAAAAAAAAAAATATCTTACTAATTGCCTTCATCTATAGGTGTACTGAATTACAACTTTGTATTGTGATCTTAGGATCCATTCTTGCTTTGGTCTGTTTTCCAGTTGTATTAGTTTGTCGTTTGTGTTTGTTTTCTTGATATTTTGCTTGCTACTTCATCTCATCACCAAACTATGCTCTGTTTATGTGGCTCAGGAGAGGAGCAATTGTCACAACTTTTATAGTATGTTATGCTCTGACATCATTCATTTCGGGTTATGTGAGTGGTGGGATGTACTCACGCAATGGTGGTATGTACTTCATCCGTCAACTGGTCGATGGCTAAGTTTCTTGTTTTTCTGGGCTTCCTTCCATATCTTTTGTGCTTTTTTTGGGTTATATTTAACAAGTATTTCTTGATATGTTCTACTCAACTGTCTTTGTGATTGCTTCTGGTGCTAAATTATATCACTTCTCTGTCATCTTGTCAGGTAAAACCTGGATTAAGTCGATGATTCTCACTGCATCACTTTTTCCATTTATGTGCTTTGGGATTGGGTTCTTGTTGAATACAATTGCTATATTCTATGGGTCTTTAGCAGCTATTCCCTTTGGAACTATGGTAGTTGTTTTCTTCATTTGGGCTTTCTTCTCTTTCCCTCTGGCACTACTTGGCACGGTTGTTGGTAGAAACTGGAGTGGTGCTCCAAATAATCCTTGTCGTGTGAAAACTATTCCTCGTCCAATCCCTGAGAAGAAATGGTATCTCACACCATCTGTTGTCTCAATGATGGGAGGTCTGCTACCCTTTGGCAGCATATTTATTGAGATGTACTTTGTCTTCACATCCTTCTGGAATTACAAGGTAAATATAATGACTCTTTGGTTTGAGTGGCTTGCTAAAAAGATACTGGTGTGAGCAAGGCCATTTTTTTATTTGTAAATGAAAACATTGCAGTGTCTTGCATGATTCCAAGGGTCTCTATTTGATTAAGAATGTATTCTGGATGGCACTGACATCTTATGGGAATTGAGTTACTACCCTGTAGAATAGAACCACCATATTAAAGCAGTACCATTGTCACCCAAAGAGGGGGAAAAAAATAAAATAGACTAATTTCATTATATTTTGAGTTGCTGTGTAATGGGGGCATGAATACAGGTGTGTCAATTTCCAACATGGAGTTCTTAAGATGATTGGAACTGTGATGAATGTATTGGTGCCTGAAACTTGTATGTGATGAATGTATCCCATACAAGTGCTAGTTTGTCTGGCACTGCCTATAAAGGGTAAAAAGATTGAAGCTAGTAACATAATGAAAGTGCAATTAAAATGTGTAGTATGATGGTTCTTTTAAAAACAGTGCAATGGACAATAGAAGGATATCATCTTCTTGGGAACCTCTCTCTCTCTCTCTCTCTCTCTCTATTTTTGAGAAATTCGGACTATTGTTTGACAGGAGTTCAAATTGTTTGCAGTGGATGATAAACATTTTTTGCTGTTTGTGCTGGGCAGGTGTATTATGTCTATGGCTTTATGCTACTGGTTTTCCTGATTCTCATAATTGTCACTGTTTGTGTGACAATAGTGGGAACATACTTCTTGCTAAATGCTGAGAACTATCACTGGCAGTGGACTTCGTTCTTCTCAGCTGCTTCAACAGCTGTCTATGTATACTTGTATTCTATATATTACTACTATGTGAAGACTAAGATGTCAGGCTTCTTCCAAACCAGCTTCTACTTCGGATACACCCTGATGTTTTGCCTTGGTTTAGGAATCCTCTGTGGTGAGTTTCTACGGTGTTCTGATTCCTTTTTTTATAATTTGTGTACCTTATTTTTCACATATTCATTGATTTTTATATGAAATTTCATTTTCTAAAAAAGCCCACCCTTTTTCCTTTCAAAAGTGTCCTGACTGAATCCAAATCAGGGACTCACTGTTTATTCCCTCCCCCCACATCTTTGTCTCTTGAAATTATTCAAAATATTGGAGGAACTGTAAGGGCACTTTTTGAACTTGGTTAAAAATTTCAAATTGCTGGATATTGACATGTTTGAAATTTTATTGCAATTTCATTTAAATTTAAAACCTTGGTGCATCCTAAATATCTAGTTTAGAAAAACAGCATGTTCAAACCTCCATTAATCCACAGCCTGGAGGGGTTTCTTAAAACCGTTTGCCATATGCACATGCTCGTGGAGTTTGCCTGTTGCATCTAGCTAATGGTAAAAATTATTAGTTTCCTGAACAAAGCCTGGGGAAGAATAAAAATATCTTTATTCTTATTTTTGCCTTTTTTTATACTATGCATTTATGTTATTACTCACTGTTGCATTGATGTATTTATCTTCAAATATTCAGGAGCTGTTGGATATCTGGGCTCCACTTTGTTCGTCAGGAGGATCTACAGAAACATCAAGTGTGACTAGGTCACCTGGAGGACAAATAGGGCTGATAGTGCTTCCCTGAGCTTTTAGATTGTTGATTCAGAAATAAAAATTTGAGAGGAAGCCTCTGGTCATCAACACTACGGTAAAAAACAAAAATCACAGGGTTTAGGATGGTGCTGTATTTTTCTTTCTCAGGCTTGGGAAGCTCTGAGAATTTTTTTTTTTCCTTCTCTTCCCCCCCACCCCCTCAAAATGGATGTTGTATTTTTCTTCCTCAGGCTTGGGAAGCTCTGAGAATTTTTCTTTCTTCTCTTCCCCCCACCCCCTCAAAATGGATGTAAGTGAAAGCCCGTCTTTACTCAATTTAGAATCCAGAGATTGTTTCCATAATTTGGAAAGCTTAGCATGATGATAAAAAAACTCACCTGTCATTTAGATATCCTCTTTCCTCCCTCTACAAATCATGTAAGAACTATTGCCTAATTCCCCTCCTGTTTTGTCATTTACACATCTTTGGGACTACGTATATGGGGGGAAGGGGTTCGGAAGAAGTGAATTTTGTGCTTGTGAACTATGTGCATACAACGATTACTTCTATCTATATCTCCAGTATTTGAGTTTGCAAAACTTGATTTCATTTCGTTTCTCTTTCTAATGCCCCTGCAATCCTTTTCATAATAATCATGGTGTTTGCAACAAAGCAATCAATTCTCTCATTCTAGAACTCTCTCCCATTTTCTGGTTGAGCTAATGTTTCAGGCATCTTATGATTCTTCCTATAAAACTTTATGAGGTCACAAATTGTAACAAGGAAGATACTGGATTGACAAGTCCCCGCTGGTGGATAATGAAAAAAGTCGCCTGTTTAGTTGTTTTGGGCGTTGTTGCTACACCATAATTGGACTTTGTGGTGCGGTTTAGGACAAAACCACGTCCATATGTATTTTGTGTGGAAAGCAGCAAACGTTGAGGCTGATGGGAACCATTAGGCATTTTTCATTTTGTAAGTGAATGGAAATATACGAATGAAGCACCCAAGAAAAACCCAGCATTCAGAAAATAGGAGGCCACATTTGAGTGAAGGATTGTGGCCACCACAGTCACCCAATAAACTGGTGATTGTGATAAAGAGATAAAGTGCACCACACCGTTTTGCCACGTGGCAGATAGGATTCTATGCAACCTTCTCTATTTCTACTTCCCTTGGTATATTCTTCGCTAGTCTCTCCTCCACACACAAGCACAGAGACAACGCTGTTGCATTATCACATCTAAGAGAGAAATGGCAACACTTTCAGGCGCCATGGTGAGCACCTCCTTCATCCGGAGGCAGCCGGTGACGAGCCTCCGTGCTCTGCCGAATGTGGGTCAGGCTCTGTTTGGGTTGAAAGCCGGGCGAGGGAGGGTAACAGCCATGGCTGTTTACAAGGTGAAGCTGATCACACCAGAGGGGGCGAAGGAGTTTGAGTGCCCAGATGATGTTTACGTTCTGGACCACGCGGAGGAGATTGGTATTGATCTGCCCTACTCGTGCCGTGCTGGGTCTTGCTCCTCCTGCGCCGGGAGGGTGGTGGAAGGCACTGTGGATCAGTCTGACGGGAGCTTCCTTGAGGATGAGCAGATGGAGGAAGGATGGGTTCTGACTTGTGTTGCTTATCCTCAGTCCGATCTTGTGATTGAGACCCACAAGGAGGAGGAGCTCACTGCTTAAGAGCAGTTCACATATGTTCTCCCTCCCTCTCTTTCTGTCTCCTCCTCTGTTTTGTTGCCTGGATTAGCTTAATTTCAGAGCTTATGATTGTTGTATTTCTGAACTTTGTAATTGTAATGTTTCTTTTTGGCTCATTTTAGTCATAAATGAGATTATATCGGGTTTGGCTGCCAAACCTCCTCCTCTCTCTTTGTAGTCATTGATTCATGGATGCACTTCATGTTTACATCCACTAGCTCTCCTTTCGAGACTAAGAAAAATTCATGCTCCCCCTGCTGGGGTGTGATGAATGTGACTAAACAGGACGATAAGGTCCTAATTGAAAGTTCTGTTTTCCACCCCAAAGTCTTAACCAGGAATCACAAATATGCACTTCTTTCATGTTCCCTGAATTGGGGAAGCTGTTCTCATCGGTTGGGGCTCACAATCGCCAAATTTGCAATTCAGAAACTGCAGAATACAAATGGATCATTGGGCTGAAAACGAATTGGAGCATTTAGCCTTGCAAAACATAACAGATTCCCACTGCCAACACCAGATGAAAAAGAACTTTCATTCTTTTGCATTATAGATATAGTTTGAGCTCATACTGAATCCTCAAGGCTGACAACAATTGAATATAAACTTTGGACAAGACAAAAACACTTCATGTCTTTTGTAACAAATCCAAAAGAGTCTGCACTTTTTCTTCCTCCTCATCTGCAACATCATCGGTTGCAACATTGATGGTTGATTGTGATGAGCTATGCCTGAATGAATTGTCATACTGGGGTGCGGCCGAGCTCTCAAAATCACCCTCTAGCTGTTGGGTTGGTACTATGATTTCCTCATTCAGTGAGCCTAAGGATGAACAGCGAGACAGGGTACCAGATCCTAGAGTGCCTGATCCAACTGTGATGATCTCATCCCTCTCATCAATGGTTGATTCAAGTGAGCAGACTGACCGTGTAGCTCTGGAGTTCATAGAGTCGCGCCTAGACTTCTCTTTGACTCTCTTACACCAGCTGTGTAGTGATTCTCTTACACTTTCAGCAACTAAGGCTTTCTTGCATCGAGATCCCATCTAAAACCATTGAAGGAAAAGGGATTGTTAGCAAACCATACCTGATTTTCCAAATTCTATTAGCACACCATCACATGTTCTTAGGTTCACAAACTCGGTTGACAGTTCCTTTCCAACTCTAGAGTCTTACAAGTCTGATATCATGACACATACCAACTGCTGATATCGCTTTCTTTATAGACAGGAAACAAACATTTTGCCTTCATTCTAATGTCCGAGAAACAAAGTTTTTCCCTTCATTTGTCTCAACTGAAATATTATCTTATTCTCAACATACCTGTGTGATAATTACGTTCAGAGGCACAGTGCAATAGCTACACCAGAACTGAACAAGAACCCTGCATGTACCCATGAGAAGTCAAGATGCTTGTTTTCATTAGTGGAGTCATGAATTTACAGCATTCACATGTTATGTTTCAATGAATTCATCTAGCATAGATATTGAAAACTAGCAAATAGACACCTTTTCATAGGCATTTGGAGGGGTGGGGGCATGGTTAGACATGATCATAGTTGCAATGGGAATAGGCGTCGAAGAAAGAAACATACCCAGAAGACAATCGGATGATTATCGTTACATGGTTCTTCATGAAGCACGATTGCTGCTTAAATCCCCACTAAACATGCAGAAACAAAAAATTCGTTTACATCGTATTTCCAATGATCAAAGAGAAAATAACACAAGTTCTGAACTAACCATAAACTTATACATGGATAAATCATTATTTGATCATCAAGAAAAACACAGTTCCTTTAAGTTTTCTAAAGCTTTGGCATGTAAGGAAGCTGCACCCTGGAGTTGTTGCCTTGAAGAATATGAAAAACAATTTTACTATATTTCTTTCATTCCAGGGATCAGCAAAAACCATTGGCCCATTCCCTACAAGTTAAGGGCTGCATGAGGGAGAATGAAGAAGGAAGTACACCCAATATGCTGAAAGTCAAGCCGATTAGCCTCTTTCTTCTATGTTATTATCAAAATGGCACAGCAAGATACAGGAGGATTGGGGTAGGTTTATCATCTTACCCAAGACCAGATGAATGTTGCCATCTCAAAGGCATTCTGCATACACAAGAAACACAATGAGGGTTATAATCCAAGATAGAGAAATAACCAAGGTCATATATAAAACACAAGTTGTGAATATCATCATCATCACCTGAAATATGATAAATTGTATCAACCGTAACAATATTTCTGGTTTTCCAAACCAAAACAGCTCATCCCGTGGCTTTACTTGAGTTCCAACCTGTGGGCCTTGTTGTTCTCCAATTTCAAGAGCTAGCAAGGAGACAACATGCTGGAGCTTTGTTCCAACCAGCACCATCAGCTTTGATGTGTCGAACAATTAAACATTATCAATTATTAGTCAAGAAAATTTCATTTTTAATATGATGAGAACCAGACTGCACATACTTACAATGGCAGGAATGAAAGAAAGCCAGAAGTAAATATTCAGTCCTGCAACATTTAGACAACTTGAACACTCCAGAAGTAACTTCAAAAATGTTTTCAGAAATGTATGCTTTTGCATTCTAAACAAGCAAGTTACCATGAATATTTATGAAAATGCAGATTATGGCATACCCCCAAAGTGGCCAGCTGCAAAATCAAAAGCAAACTCAGTCCTAACTCATTTTCGTTTTTCTCTACTCTTGAGATACATGTATATTTAGAAAACATTAAAAGAAAAACATCAAGAAGAAAAAAGAAAGTTTTTTCAGGCAATGATATCAGTAGTATCGGAAACTGGGAATACATTTGCTCTGCTGGGGCAGAGTTAGGTAGGATCCAGAGTTTCATGAGAGTGTGTAATTTCCATAGAATCCATCCATGAGTGATATAAAGGTTATATAAAGTTATCAATATAGTGGAAGTCACATAAGAACATATTGCCTGTTCAGATTGATAAGTCCCAAGTCAGATGAGTGCATACCTAATCCCCACAATTCCATGAAATTCATCTTCCATGCTCCGAACCATATACTTATGGAAATTATAAGAAAGCGGGAGTTTGTGATTCTGGAAACAATATAAAAAAACAAGACATAAATTCAGCATTAAAATTAGCATAGCACCAAACCAACTGGATACGAGAATTCAATGAACAAGAGAGGACATGGTAATGAAAGAATGTTACAGTACCCAAAATGATGTCAACTACTAATATCACATGTAAGTTGTCCAACATGAAATCCCAGATGGTCTGTGAATGTCAAATGTGACAAAAAGCAAGAAATAAACATGAAGAATTGAAGTATACTATGCTAAGAACACTAGAAAAATAGTTCTAGTCACCATGTTGGATTATTTCTTATCCTTCCATTCTTCCATCTCTTTTCTTCTGGTACATCAGAATCCACTTAAGTAAATTAGAGCACTATATAACTCATCTATCCATCTCCTATCAAAATGTTCCGTAGCCCATTAAATTCCCACCTCCTAGGATGATTATATCCCTTCTAGGCTTACTTCTCAGCTATCCCACAGAATCTCCTTGTATGCAATAGTTTCTCTCCTTTCAGACAATATCATATCATCAATACCCTGCAGCCCCAATTGCCCACAATTTTAATTTTCCATATGTTTTTTCTTTGGAGGTTGCTATCAGACACTAGATATTCATTCTGTACACCCAAGGCACCTGCCTGAACTTGTTATGTAGGATGCCTTTAGAATGGTCTCAACTTCTTATTCTCTTATTTGAGTATGTTATTGTTTGCCAATGTAAGATCAATTCCTATCCAAGTTCTTAAGCACCAGGTTGCACTATATCAGTCCTAGCTGTAGCACAAATAAGTGGAACATTCCTACCATAGATTATCAAGGAGAGGTCAGAGGAAGTACACACTGAAATCCATGAATATGAGAGCCATAAATATGGCCACATTGGCCAAAAAATGGATAAGAAAAAACTGCATTTCAAAGAACAAATCAAGAGGAATCAGATACCTACAGTGATGAAACCCAAACGCAGTGCTAAGTAATCAGATTTCTGTATAGACCTCTTGAATTGTCTTAGAAAACAAAGCTGCAACAGTAGACCATATAATCAGCTTTATCTCATTGACATTTAAACCCAGAATCCATCTATGGCACCTTAAAAGCAAGAACGGACAAGATAAAGAATACCAAAGAGGACATGAATAGAGAAGTCACATTCAGTTCACCATTATAATGTAGAAAAAATTACCTTCAATCCGGTGCCTCATACAATGCTTGATTCAAAACGATGAGAAACAAAACAAGGCCAAGAAAAACATAAGGCCAGTATGGGAAATTACTTTTTTTGGACTGTAGCAACTATCAGACACCAGAGATAATCTATCATCACAAATGAATCCACCAACAGTACAGTTTTGAAGAAAGAAACCATATTAATTTAGTCCCACTCAAGATGGCCTGTGTTGGTATATGATTAAATACTTATACAAAAAATATATTTTTGGGCTGCTGGAGCTATCATTTTATTGATGAAGAATGCTGAATTTATACATGAACTTGTAACTTAAATGACATTAGAATAGCAGAAAATCAAGCTACTAGATGATGAACAACTACTTCCTATAAAATAGAAACCAAATCTTGACCAAATAAAAATAAGAAAATATCTAGATGTTGCAGATTTTGTGCAAGACTCCAGCTGCAATATTCAAAATTCAAATTCCAGCAAATACTAAGTCAAAATTCAACACTCCTCCTTGACTTCGTAGATGCAAACTCCAAGTCTTGCACGTAGACACTCAAACCAAACTTCGAAAGGGGTCTACTTCTTTAACACTTTTGTTGGCAAAATGTTCAGAAAATATACTGCTCTACTTGCAGTTTTAGCCCAAAATTGTTTGCATTCCATTTCAAGGATGGCATTTTTTGAGATCCACCAAACATTGTTTGCATTCCATTTCAAGGATGGCATTTTTTTAGATCCACCAACATCAGTATGCACCAGTTGCAGTTTTTGGGTTGCTCTCCAGGATATTTTCTTTGGAAAGGGAAGTTTAGTTTGCTTCCCATATTGACAAGTAGCACATATAGGAAGATCTTTTTCTAAGTCAGGAAGTCCTTCAGCTATTTGATTTTTCTTCATGTAGAGCACATCATCATGATGAAAGTGCTCGACCCTTCTGTCCCAAAACATTGTTGTGCTATCCTGTTGTAAAATAGCAGTATGCTCATCTTCCAGTAAATTCAAGGCAAAACTCTTGCCCTTCATTTTTATGTTGAACACCTCTTTGCCTTCAGCATCCTTGATAATGCAATTCCTATCTTCAAAATAAACTTTAAATTCTTTCTCAACGAGCTGTCCAACACTGAGTAAGTTTTGGTCAATGTCAGGCACAAACAAAACATCATAAATGAGTTTCAAACCTGTTTGGCTTTCAATAGCAACCGTTCCTTTGCCCTTCACTGGAATATACTCACCATTTCCAATTCTGACTTTGGAAATAGTTGTTCTATCAAGTTCTCTAAAGAGATCTTGATTATTTGTCATGTGGTTTGTACAACCACTATCCACAAGCCAGCTTTTAGAAGTGCTTTTATTAGCAAAACACGTTGCTGCAAACAATTGCTCCTCCTGGCAATAGTCAACTGCTGCACTAGTTTCTTCCTGCTGTTGATTTTTGCAAATCCTCTCCACATGTCCTTGTTTACCACACTTGTTGCATTTCACATCTGGTCTCCACCAACATTTTTGTGGAGAATGATTTGTCTTCTTGCAATGAGGACAAGGTGGAAAAATTCCATTTTTCTGGTTGTTGCCACACGACTTGTTGTTGTTCACCTTTCCATTTTTATGGCCTGCATTTTTCTGCATTCTTGCTTGAAATGCTCCTTCTGCAGTATCTCCTTGTCTCATGAGTCTTCTTTGTTCCACAGCCTCCAAGGAATGTAATAATTCTGTCAAGCTAATAGTTGACAGATCTTTTGAATTCTCCAAAGAGGAAATTGTAGCTTCATATTTCTCAGGAAGTGTAACCAATATCTTTTGAACAATCTTCTCATTGGAAAATTCTTTTCCAAGCAGCCTAACTTTGTCTGCTATTGAAAGAAGTTGTGCAGCATAGTCTTTAACAGCATCAGACTCCCTCATTTTCTTCATTTCAAATTCTCGAATCAAGTTCATCACCTGCATGTTTTTTATTCTTTCATCTCCCTTGTATTCCTCCTTGAGATACTCCCAAATTTCTGCAGCTGAATCAATTTTCATGATTTTGATGAAAATTGATGGTGAAACTGCAGCAAACAAGCAAGCTTTCGCTTTAGCCTTTCTTGTCCTTCTTTCTTTATGCAACTTCATTTGAGCCACAGTTGGATTGGCTCCCAGGGGAGGAACTTCATAATTTTCTTCCACTGCTTCCCAAACATCAAGTGCTTGTAGATGAACTGTCATTCTAACAGCCCAAGTTTCATAATTGTCTCCATCAAGAATTGATGGTGCAACTGTGAGACTTGACTCTTCCATTGCTAAATGATTTTAGAAGGTGTTTGGGTTCACTCACCTCACTGGCCCCTCAAGATAACTATGGCTCTGATACCACTTTGTTGGTATATGATTAAATACTTATACAAAAAATATATTTTTGGGCTGCTGGAGCTATCATTTTATTGATGAAGAATGCTGAATTTATACATGAACTTGTAACTTAAATGACATTAGAATAGCAGAAAATCAAGCTACTAGATGATGAACAACTACTTCCTATAAAATAGAAACCAAATATTGACCAAATAAAAATAAAAAAATATCTAGATGTTGCAGATTTTGTGCAAGACTCCAGCTGCAATATTCAAAATTCAAATTCCAGCAAATACTAAGTCAAAATTCAACAGCCTGGATCAACTTTGTGCTGCTGTGATGATCTTTGAGGCAATGATCATCACAGAGATCTGTGACACTAGTTTAACTGGGTTACTCTTATTGGAAAAACAAATGACATGGTAAGAAGATAAATGATTTTTTTTTTTAAACAGTGAAAGAAGGGCTTTCCTTCACGGGAAAATGGCAGCTCCCCAATGCAAAAATTCAGTGCAAATGAGTTCTAAAGCATTTGGTGATTGGCCAGGCCTTTAATGACCAATGAAATTCCTTTTGCTAGAAACTCCCTTGAGAACCTCCTAAGAATGTTAAAAAAAAATGACAATGAAAACAATACATTGCAAGATCTGCTGTTGACAGAAGGACCAGTCAAAGTTGTACTAAATTTTCCAAATTCTTATTTATCAGTCTCCTGCAATCTGGTTTCTGCAAGATGGCCACATTAACCTTCCAATTCTTGGCCACAAGATTTCTTGGATTTTGCAGAGTTTCAGTTTTGTAAATGATAAATTGTGCTTCTAGGACTTCTCTTGCAGATTCAAGTGATTCATTTCATGAAAGGTAGATCTCCTTGGCTGTAATAAGACACACAGAATATTTCAAAGGAGTTGAGAAGAACTCTTCTCCTACATTTCCTAAGGTGAACCTCGGAAACCTGATATGATTTATTATTAGATTCATGATCCACAAGGACATCTACTCCCCATCATTAAGGGCCAGTGCTTTTGTTAACTCCCCCAACAGGTGCAGAAACTGCCATTTAGTGATTGCCTTAGCCTCTTTCAATTTTGAGAGTATACCAATGTACTTATTGTAAGATTTTAGGAGATAAAATCAAATGGAATTTTTTATCACAGCCTCACTCCTTCACAACGCTTTAGAATGAAATTTCGATACTGAAGTAACTAAGAAATAGTTGTGAAATCTGGTAAGAAGAAAAAAAATGCACTGAGGCATGAAAAATCACCATCCAAATGAGAATGCGGCTCCTGCTCCATGGGTGTGATGTGTGATGGAAAACAAAGGTGGATTGTCTCCTCATCTCTTTGTTTACCTTTGCTACAAAATAAAACCGGTATTGGAGAAGCTAATATCATGAACAAATTAGAGAGAAGTAGAGAAAGTTATTGAAAACCAATTATGCTACAAACATAAATCCTAAACCAATATCTATGATAATATGTCCATAAAAAGAAAGGCATTATAAATGATTGACAATTTAAAGAAACAAAGGGTAGCATAAAAGAGGGCCGGCTGCTCAAACCTGATGACCTTTATTAGCTAACCTCTCTGCTTCAAGAGGCAGGAAATGCCTCTAAAGGGTTATTCATCTCATATTCATACATATGCTATATGGCTTGTCTTTTTTCACCTGTTATCAGAGTTTTTCAAAAGCTTGATCATGGATTGAGAGCAACTGGTGGTTGTGCAGCTTTACTGTAGTTTGATTAACTACAATTTGGTCTGTTGTTTCAAGGGAATCATATGGATTGAAATTTTATTATTCAATGAGGTTTTTAGTATATTTTTCCTCTTCTTTTTTCAGGAATCTTAAAAGTTTAGATTACTTGAAAATGCTCTCAGGCTCAGATATCATGTAATCATATCCCAGGATGTATTGTTATCTCTTAAGCCTTGTTTGACATAGTCCTAATTCTGATCATAATTGATTGGTTATAAGCTATATTACAAGGAAAATCCTATTTTCTCCTCTTTCCCCTATATAGACACCTCATATCCTTCCCGGACACCAGAGCTTAAGTGGCCAAGTCGCATAGCAATACAACTCTTCAAAGGATAGTACACACAAGTCATGGGGAGCCAGGGTTTAGAAAAGCTGAATGGGGGTATAACTTGGGTCAAATCAAGCCGAAGTGCATAAGCATAAGAAATGTTTGGAACAACACTGCAAATTATGGATAGGATTCATATAACTGGTTGGATGATTCTATTTATAGGTCAGGTAAGCAAATCCAACCTGAAAACAACCCTGGATGATATAACAAAAAGATTGCTTGTGCTCGATGCTCAGGCAAGTTTATACATTTTTGCCAGAGAGAGCTGCACAGTATTTGTAGATGATCCTTTTTTTGGCAGAATTTATCATTCCCCATACCAAAAATCACCTTAGTTGAAGCATTTTGGCACTTGATCAGGTTCTTTAAGTAACCAAAAGTTTAGATGTATTTCCAAATATTTACCCTTTTCCCCTAAAGGTCATATAAGGAATTGTTTAAATTTGTGCGGTTTGGATGTTTATCTTCTTTCGTCACAAGGATCTTATAGCATTCTTCATTTAGATGCCAATATAATCAATCAGTTTTCTCTTTGACAGATGTCCATGGCAAGGGTTTCAAGTGTAGTGTGGCAAACCACCCTATCCCATTACTTCTTGGCAAGCTCTTATTTGGTACAGATATGTATTTTGCCATTTCATTCTTATAGAATGACCAGTAGAGTTTTTCTTTTAGGAATTTTTTTTTTTAGTTGATAAACTTTCAGCTAGGTGTGCTTTCAGACTGCGTAATGCTGAGCTCTGCCAATCCCAACAAATGCCAAATTCCAGCACTTCCAGTAGCCCAACCTTTTTTTCTTTGCCAAATAGTGAAAAACAGCCAAATTATCCTACAATGACCACTGATAAGGTCGATTCCATGTGGGTGTCCCACATGGATGACAAAATGGATGAGCACATGCTGCTGCATGGCACATCAGGTCAATAAGCTATTGCATCAAAATGATGCAATTTAAGGGAAAATTTGATTGGTTAAACTATTGTTCATCCCTTGATATAATACCAACTCAATAGAGCCTTAAACCCGACTACTTTGGTTTGATGATGCGAATCCATCTTTCACAATTCAACTCTATCTGGAACATGACTCCCTTTTAAGTTCTTAGCAATATAAAGCGAGACCACCACAATCATCAAACAGTCAAAGAGTATATTAATCACTGTATTTTCACTATGTACCTTGCAAGCTCCCATCAGCAACTAGGGTTGCCTGATTTTCCCACTTTCTCCAACTGTAAATCTGCAAAGACATGCAATGAGAAACAAACAAACCTTCAGACCAATCTAGGACTATTACTCTTAATGGAAGATAAAAATTGTACAATTTTGTTCTAAATTGAATTGAAATTAGTTCAAAAGAAGTTAAGGGCTTGGACAGAACGACACAGAGACGGAAAGCATTCAAGTAGCCAGCCCCAGATAGTTAGATTAAGGATCCATTGTGTTGCTAGTTAGGTTATATCATTTGAATCAGTTTTTCCTTCTTTTTTCTTACTTCTAGTAATAGGTCCAACTTGAATTTTACAGAACTATGGAGTTTCAAGGGCTAGTAGAAGCTCCAAATGTAAACCTGAAGATGAGTCAAGGAAATGGAGACTACACCTTGCTCATGGACAGACCAACCGCCATACAACTATACACGACATGGGTAATGCCAAGAACAAACAGAAACCGGTGAAGCTGCTCTAGACCTTCTTGGGAAACAAACGGTACACGGCCCTGCAATCCATTATCGACGACTTTTAGTACTACTAGTTCCTTCACCAAATCAAAACCCCAACATAATGTAACAGGAATAGAAGGATTTACCTCACCACATTGATGAGATGGAACGGCATTGGCTCCATTTGGGGGAATGTTAGTGTCATTTGAAAATGAGAATGATTTCATAAACCATACATTCTCATTGATGTTAAAATCTTGCTCGGAACAAAGATAGAATTTGCTGTTGAAAAGAGATGAATCTACACAAATCTCGGAAATCCACCTTGCCCATTGTCCCAACATCAGAGATATGAGCCCAAGCAGCATCAGCTCTGCAATACATAAATGAAATAAGCACAAATCAAAGGGAAAAACCCATATCAATAGGGCTGTCAAAATGCTTCAACTCTCACTCTACAGTGTATTGCTGGCTTACACACTGACCTTCCTTAATCTTCTCCAGAGAAGAAAACAGAGCCTTCCTCCTAGTCTTCTTCAGCCACTGAACAACAAACCACATTGAAAAGATCAGACCCTATTCAAAGATTGAAAGGAAAGTGTGGGCTGTGCTTCATTATTTGCCAACAAAAAATGTGGGAAAGGAATAGAAAAGAAAAGAGAATTTTGGATCACAAAATTCCAATTTTTTGGAACTCAAGAAAACAACAAACTCATTGAACTGAACATCCGGAGTCCCACTATTTTCAACTTCTTTCATTTTTCCCACATTTTTTTCTCAGCAGCAAACAGAACACTTGACTAAACAACTGCTTCATCTTCTTCTTCTCACCTTCCCGAATCTGTAAATGGATCTTTCAACCAGAAAGCAAACAAAAACCATAACAGTGACAACTGATGCAACTGCCCAGGTTGGAGTCTCCGCCAGAGACCTTCCTACCTCCATCAACCCCTCGATTTCTCAGCAACAACCCACCAACTTTCCCACATAAACTCAACACACTCTTGGGAAAACTCAGAGAAGAGTGAATGAAAATGGAGGGAAGGGGAACATCCGAGAAATATGGAACTGGGACAGTATTAAAGTGAAACATTTTTCCAATTATTTTAATGCGCGCACATGTGTGTTGCATATGCATGGATCCATCATAGAAACTTCAACATCAACTCTTTATTGTATTGTTTAAGTTTTTTGTCTGCAATTGGAGAGCTGGAAGCCTACACATCACCTCAAATGCATTGATATTGCTGCAGATCTCACTGTCTACGATCCCACATGGGATGCATATCAGGAGTAGGTATCCCTATCCCACTAGATTTTCATCATTTTCTTCACTCATATTTTGAAATATCGATATTCAACGGCCATCTTTGTGAAAGCCCCAGCTGCCAACCACAACTTTCCCATCCCATAACAGTTGTTTTCAACGAGGAAAATGATTGGGAAAAGTGAGTTCCCATGTCCTTGCTGAAAATACATGCCAACCGAAACAGTCTTTTTCATCGTTCAAATCATGGTTATTATTTATTATTTATTATTTTATACATTTTTATGTCAAAGATGAAGATGATAGTATCAAAATGTATGAAATTTAAATCATCTTTAGAGTTTTTTTTTTTCTCTGTTTTTCCTAATACTTCTGCATCAAAATCCACATGTATGTTAGTTAATAAGAAAGTTTTCTGTTCTCCGAAACAAAGAAAAATAGTACGTTTTCGTTATTTTCACTTATTTTCTAAGACATATTTTAAAAAATAATTGTACGAATATATAAGAATATATAAAATTATTAAAAATAAAGTATCATAGAAAAATTAATTTTAAAACATATTTAAAAATATTAAAAATGGGTTAAAAACAGTGTTTTATTTTATAATGTATTAAACAACAATTTTCAAAAACTATTATAAAAACTGATGTTTGAAATTATTTTTTAAAACATTTATCAAATATGAGCCTCTTTTCTGTTTTCAATTCTTAAGAATAAAAAATAGTATTTTTAGAAAACATTTTTTTTAGTTATTTTCATTTTTTTTTAGGATTGTTTTAAAAAATAATTATACAAATATTTAGAATGATTAAAAATAAAACATTAAATATAAAAATTATTTTTAAAATATGTTTAAAAATATTAAAAATAATTAAAGTTTACAAATTCTCATAAATTTTTTTTTGGAATTATTTTTGAAAATAGTTACCAAATAAGGTGTTAATGTTACTAGAAGAATTGATTTTTCTTTTTAACTTTTTCATATTTTTTTATTATCAAGTGAGATTTTTTTTTTACTTCACATACACGTGGTTGTTGAAAAAACTGAGATTTTTTTACTTCACATACACGTGGTTGGTGAAAAAATTCAAGAAAAATGATTTTCCATACCAAAAATTCACACATATTTTATTGGTAGGTTGTTTAATTATTTGAGTTTTTAGCTTAAATAAAGTAATTTACATGGCATTAACTGGCAAAGATCTGGAATTCAAGTTTTGCCAGCACAGAGGTGATGTTTACTGCATTGAAATGCTGTCTATCCTATGACATTTTCTTAGGAATTTGCCCTATTTTTACATTGTGATCTAGTCTCATTAAGTATATTTTACAGGGTTCAGTTTTACTTCAATTTTGTTTCCTTTTAGGTCTTTTGCTCTCAGTCATGGTTAGGGCTCCATGTTCAGCAGTGACTCCTGTCTAGAGGATGCTTGTGTGCCTGTGATGATGAGCTCACCAGAAGAAGATGATATCAAAAACCCCAGTTACTTCTTTTGATTTCATGGTTTCTGCTTTCAATTTATACAGAATGAGCTGATTCTCTGATTCCATACAAGTTCAGATTGAGTTTGTCCAACACAATATTGTAATCATGATTGTCAGCATCAATATGATATCTGATATATAGGCTAAACTTTTCCTGATAAGAGTTGAAGGCAACAACAGTTTGCCCATAACAAGAAGCAGCATTGTGATTGATGAATGTGATGAAGAAGCCTGCTGGGAGCTCATTCCAGCCTTCCTATCTGTGTGGCAGCAGCAGTCAGGTGAAGTCTCTGTTGGAAGCCAGCCAATAAAGCCCAACTTTCAGAAGCCTAGCAGGGTATTCTTGTATGGAAGGCTTATGGGGTTTGTCTGCCTCTTCACCTTCTATTTGTTTATTTTTGCCATTCCCAGAATTCTTACTCTGTCATGAATTATTTTATCCACAGACCATGCATGTGCCAGAGTGATCACAATGAAACATTGGATCGTTGAGGCTGAAAATGAAGAAAAGGATACAAATTATTCAATGACAGGCCGAGTTGTTTTCCCAAAACAATAACAAGAAGTCATGAATAAATGATGTATACAATTGAACAAACTAATCATTTCAACATAAATACATGTAAAAGGTCTTACTGTTGCTGTAAAAATCTATACCTTTCAGTGCCAATAATCATGCAGTTTGGTAGCAATGAGAGCAATGAGAGCAAGAGCACATCCCCTTTTTGTGTACACCAATGCAGTACTTGTGCAGGTCTATCACTTTAAGCCATCTCATTTTTTTGGCCCCTTTAAACCAGATGAAGAAGTAATGTTCCTCATCAGCCAACAGAAGTCCTCCCTCCTCATCCAGAGGAAGTACTCCTTCCCAGCCATCAAGTTTTTACACACCTCCTCCCGTCTCTTCTTTTGATACCGTTCCATTCTCCCTCCAAATCAACATTTTTCTCTTCCTCCATCACCTTCATATTGTTCATGATGTCCTTCAAAATGCTGATCATTGGAGTCTGACTGCTAAGCCCAGCTGCAAAATCACCTGAAATTAAACTAGTGCTGCATTCTCTGAATTACCTCTCCATTACTCAATGGTTGTTGGATGGTGGCCCTCCTTTCAGATGTGAAGATAATTTGTCCTTTAAGGTCAACCTATGTCACCTGATAATCATGCATAAGAATATATCTCCTCTATTAATTGACCATAACTTAAGAGTAGGATTGAAAAAGAACACTAGCCTTTTATCCATATCACACTGTTGAAGCCAGTGTTATTTGAAAGGAAAGCTATACTGAATTTCCTGTTGTGCAGATAACAGAGTCTCAAGCAATTGATGATTCAGAATAAACATGTTCAGGTTGAGCTACAAAGTAACCTAGCTGCTCTGATGGTGACACAAACACCAACTTTCAGATGGCATATCAGTGTCATGACCCTACATCTTTGTAATAGCTGATGCCAGTGGCGGAGCCAGAAATGGAGTCTAGGGGGGGCATAAATAAAATAAGTATTTGAGGGGGGTCAAGAAGTGGGGAGGCTGTTGTATTTAGTTCAATGAAAACCTTGCTTTTCCTTTGTACATGAGGTGAAAGGATCTATCCCACTATTTAATTTTATTTTCCAGGGGGGGTGGGCTGTGCCCCTCCTGGGCCTAAGCTAAATCCGCCAGTGGCTGATGCATCTGAAAAATCAATGCATGTGGAGGTTAACTGCAAGAAGTGGCCCTGAGATGGTACAGACATTCTGCATTAAGTTAGATACAAGGAAGACAATGAGGTTAATTAATGTGAAAACTGATTGTTCCATGGGTGTTTTCTTTTACCGTCCCTCCATTCTCCTAACTATCTTTCATCCTCACTTTCTGTTGTACCTAGGAATGATGTGTATGGAAATATAGACTAACAATGCAGAGATATTTGAAAATTAATGCGATAAATTCAACCCTATGAAAGCAACAGTTGCAGTGACCATATCTCAAGAGGAGACGCACCTCTAAGAATACCATTTCGAGTTGCTATGTCATTCAGCAAGAGTTTGAATGTGTAAACTCAGGAATCTCTGGAGGATGAAGTAATTGAAAATGGGTGCCTGTAGATATGTGAGTTGATTGAAGTGTTTGTCAATGCATAATACATGTAGTGGAGAGTTCTAAGCAATACAAATAATTCACAAAGGAAAACAGCAACAGAGTTTACAAACATCTATTGCCCACTCAAAACTGTAGCACAGTTTCAAACATGTATTGCCTAGTCTTGCATTTGAAGCCTTTACGAACATGTGGACTGGCAATACATTTTTGTGATAAACACGCAACCTTCAACATAACAAAGTATTGTGCAATACTTGTAGAAGGAAAATCTTAAGTAATTTTATGACAGGATTATGTTTGTGTGTTGTGTATAAAAGAATTCACCCTGTCGACTAAGAATCTATGAGGGTTTCAATTAACTGTAAGTTATATATATTCATACTTACATGAAGCATCAGGTGTAAAGATAACCTCCCAAAAGAGAGAGAGAGATCTCCTGTAAATCTCTGATCCAAAAATCTTGGACATTGGGTGGCTTACCAATAGTCCCCGCATGAGCATCTACCACCTTGAAAGTGATGGAATCGATTGCCATCTCTTACAATAATCTTCCGGCCATAAATAGACGAAATAAACTTGAAGGCCCAGTGACAATCACTACAAACCCTTAGGTTCTTGGTGACCTGAATTGGCATTCCTTGGTCCATTTTCATTATCCCAAATGCCACAGCCAACTTCTCACTGTGATAGTTGAGTAAGTGCTCCTTGTCTTCCGGTTCCACATCATGGAGAACACAAGACAGGTCTGGCACATAGCCTACCATCTTCATCTCAATTGCCAAGCTCTCTACCTTTCTGTAAACCTCTCTGTAGTACGGACTTGACTGGTCTGCTGTGTGGAACCCATGAACTTCTGTTCCAAACTCAATCACACTGAAGGCTGCAGGCTTCTTCAATCCCCTACTTTTCATATTTTGTCTCACCATCTCAACTTCCTTCCATTTGTTTGATGCGGCATAGATATTTGACATTAGCACATAGTAACCAGTATGTTCTGGCTCAAGCTGAAAGAGATTATTGGCTGCAATTTCCCCCAACTCAGTATTCCCATGGATTCTGCAAGCCAAAAGTAATGCACCCCATACCTCATCACTTGGTCGTGATGGAATCTTTTTGATCAATCTAAAAGCTTCATTCAAGAACCCAGCTCGACCAAGCATATCAACCATGCAAGCATAATGTTTCATCTCAGGTCTGACAGACAGCTTGGTCATATCGGCAAAACACTTCCTACCTTCATCAATAAGACCTGCATGACTACAAGCGGAAAGAATGGATGTGAAAGTGATATCATTTGGTTCAACACCCTCCACTTGCATTCTTGAGAAGAGCTCAAGAGCTTCCTTCCCATGCCCATGCACTCCATATCCTGATATCAAAACATTCCAAGAACTAACGTCTCGTTCGCCCAGCTCACAATTGTTGAACATTTCAACAGCAGTGTCTAAATCTCCACATTTCATATACATGTCCATTATCGCATTCCTAAGAGTAGTATCGATATCCATTTTGCTACTTATTACAAAATTGTGAAGCTTCCTTCCAAGATGCTTAGAACCGAGATAAGAACATGCCGAAACCATAATCAAGGCTGTCACTGGATTAGGATCACATTCAGAAGCTTGCATTTGATTAAAAAGTGACAAAGCATCAGTTGGTCGTCCATTTTGTGTATACCCCGAAAGCATAGAATTCCACGAAATGCCATTTCTTTCTTCCATCCTGTCAAAGACCAATCTCGCCCTCTCCACATTCCCACATTTCGCATACATCCCTACTATTGAATTCCCAACACTAACATCTCCAATGAACCCATTAAGCACTGCATAGCCATGAACTGATATCGCCATCCTGCCATCTCCCAGTTGCCCAACAGCAGACGCAACAGAAATAGCCGTAATCTCATCTCCTAAAAACCCTTCCTCCTGCATCTTCCGAAACAACATTAGGGCCTTCAGGGGCCGCTCAGCCTGCTCATACAGCGTGATCATCGCTGTCCAGCACACAACATCCCTTATCAACATTCGATCGAACACTTCGTGGGCGTCCCCAATCTCCCCACATTTCGCATACATGTCCACCAAAGCCGCCTCCACAAAGAGATCCGACCCAAACCCAGTTCTCACAACCTGCCCATGGACCACTTCTCCAAAAACAGCACCCAGTTCAGAAGCACAGACTTTCAGCACAAACGGGTACGTAAAATTATTAACTCCAACCCCCATTCTCTGCATATAAATATACAAGTCTATAGCTTCGTAAGATCGGCCGGCATTCGCATAAGCGCGAAGCATGGTGTTACAGAGGAAGGAATTGGGTGCCTGGGTGTGGCCATGGTGGTGGTGATGACGGTGGTCGAAAAGGGTGCGAGCGCTATGGAGGTCGCCGAGTTTGGAGTATAGGATGATGAGGCGAGCAAGAAAATGAGGGGTGTGGAGGAGGAAGCCACGAGTGGAGAGGGAAGAGTGGATGAGTTTGAGGGTGGTGAGGCTGGTGCAGCATTGGAGGAGGTGGTCGTAGAAATGGTGTAAGGAGGGGAGGGCGAGAACCTTGTGGGTGTGCGAGAGGTGGTGGAGAGCTCTGCTCTTCAGTCCCTCCATTACTCTATAGGTTCGGTGTGCAGTTTCAGAAACTGGATCCAATCATCCGGTCCGACCAGTTGAATTGCGGACCGGTTCAATTGTTGGATTCGGAACAAGATCCGATCCCATTTGAAAGTCAAATAACATCAATATGATGCTTAATTTGAGTCTAACCCGATCAACCCAAATTTAATATAAACATGATTTAAGTTTTAAAAAAAAAAAATTATATTAGGTTTGAGTTTAAGCTAAGTGTTAATTAATTTAAGTAGGGCTTGGTTCATAAGCCTAACTCAAGTCCTCTAAATTATAATCCTAATTTAAAATATAAAAAAATATAATCAATATGCATTAGATAAAAATAATTTTTAATATTATATGACAAAAAAAACCCTAAAAATTATATTAAGCCTTCGATATTTTATTAATAGATATTATTATAGTTATCCATAAACTAGCGAGATTTCTATAATTGAAAAGTTTATGTGTGAAACTGGGTAATATGTGTGAAACTTCGTATCTAACTTATTCGATTGAAGAGAATTGTTGATAGTTGATTTTTGGGAGCAAAAAGGGAATGAGGAAATTTGAGTTTCAATTTTGTTAGGAATTTGAATTATACACTCTAAGGTCAATTAATAAATAGGAAGAAGGATAGAGTGGTTTGAAAGAGGGATAACAAAGGGAAGTTCTCAATAATAGGGCTTTGTTCCCTTTTAGAATCAATTATGTCATCCTTTTCCTGTTAGAGATTACTAAGATGAGTTTTTTCACTTGGGGACATGTTGGAGTAAGGTGTTGATTTTAGATCAATTCCAAAAAAGATGATGGACATTAATAGATAGAGGGGTGAGAATCCATTGATCACATTCTCTTTCATTGTGATAAAGTAAACATATTGTAGTAACGGGTGTTTTTTATTTTTGATATTTAGTGGGTTATCACTACAACAATTAGGAACACTTTATTAGGGTGATATGACTCTTTCATAGATAGATGATGCATTAAGGCTTGGAAAGCCAAATATTTATGTTTTTATTTTTTATTATATGAAAGGAAAGAAATTGAAGATATTTTGAAAGTGAGGAAATGTTGGACCAAATACTCAAATGCAATTTCCTTAATAATATGTTTCATTTGCTAAGATGTATATAGATAAAGGCTCTATCCATTTGGTTGATTTTATTGATTAGTTGAGTCTTTATCGAGGGAGAGAGTATTTTTTTTTTCTTCCCGCATTTTTGTTTAGCCTTCTAGTGCTTATTATATAGGACCTATGTGCTCTTGTGCACTAAGAGTTTTTTTGCTTCTCCACATTTCTTTTTAGCTTTTTGATGCTTATTGCTTATGATATGACCTATATACTCTTCTCCGTTAAGCTTATCTTAAAAACATTTTGTTTGATCTCTTTATTAATGAATGACCCATCATCCACCATTACAAGTGAATGTAATCTAACTCATGAAATTCCCTAGATCAAATGACTATTTTTCATCAAAGAAAACTCCAATTGCTATACTTGAATACATGTAAGGAATCCCTCAGTACGATTTACAAATATATATATATATGGAAGGAAAGAAATCAAAGATATCTTGAAAGTCAAGGAAATATTAATCAAAGACTCAAATGTAACTTATTTAATAATCTATTTTTTCGATTAAGGTGTATATGGATAGAAGTTTCATGCCTTGTGTTGATTTTGGTTGAGTCTTTATCGAGGGATCAGACGGCTATTTTTCCATCAGAGGAAACTCCAATCGCTACACTTATATGCATGCAAGGAATCCCTCGGTACAGTATACAAATATACATATTAATCCAGAGTTTCAGAGTTCCTAAAACCCCAGTTTCTCTCTCTAAAAATCTCTAAAACCCTAGTGTCTTTCTCTTGAAATCTCTAAAACCCTAGTTTCTCTCTCGACAACAATGGCTCTCTATTCACTTCGACTCCGCCAAGCTCTCAAAACCCTAACCCCTCTTCTGGGCCACCGCACACCTCTCCCGCAAGTCTGCGCGCTGCCAGCCGTGGAGTCGTGCGGCGTCATTCGCCTATTGCCGGCGACCAACCTCCAGTCGCGGCCATTCAGGTCATCTCCGATCTGGCTCTCCTCATCGAGGTCGTTCAACAATCAGAACGAGGAGATTGGGCCCGACACGATTCTGTTCGAGGGGTGCGATTACAATCACTGGCTCATCACCATGGACTTCCCCAAGGATCCCAAGCCCACTCCGGAGGAGATGGTGGAGACCTATGTGCAAACCCTAGCTAAGGGCTTGAATATTAGGTATGGTTTGGTTTGGTTTGATTTGATCTGATTTGTTGTTGCTTTGTTTTGTTGGTGAGAAATGGGGAAGGAAAGGTTTGCCCCCTGTTTGCTTGCGGAGTAATTTTTGTTGTTTTCTTATTACTCTGTTTGGCTGCTGGGAAAGCTGAAAGGGTAGAAATGGAGCATATCTCCGTGGATTAATTTTTGAGGGAAGCAAGTCTAATAGTACGCGTACTGAGTTGAAACATGAATAATAGCACACATGTACATGTGAAAGCTCTTCGTTCTATGAAAGAAATTGACTGGGGTATATGGGCTTAGCCTCCTTTCACCTTCCTGTGGATTAATGTTCTGTTTTCTGCCTATGTATTTTTTGTTGTCAAATTTGTTTGTAACGCTGACTTATTAAGTGAGGAACAGTCTATGGAAGGGCTGTTGTGTTCTATAGATTAGATATCTCATGGAGCCTTCAGGCCTCCTATCATTCCTTCTCTTCAATTTGCACTACCTTTAGGCTCTGCTTTTGTCTCTTGTTTTCATTGCCCTGGCCTCAACTCATTTAACAAGAAAGAGAATAAAATAAAATCTTGAGTATATGTTATGTATCCTTTGTAATAAATGAAAGAATAGCTTCATTAAGCTGCTTGTCGGTGATAGGATTTGATTTTCCTTTATTCTCTGTGTGTTTCCTGAGAAATTTTGGGGAAGAACAGTAAACTTAGAATTTGTTTGGTTGCAGTGAATATCCACCTCAACAAATAATCGTATTAGGCTCAGTTTAGCAGATTATGACATAAAACCACTCCTAGGAACCAGTTAGGCTCAGTTTAGCAGGTTATGACATAAAACCGCCCCTAGAAACCAGTTAGGCTCAGTTTCACAGATTATGACATAGAACTGCTCCTAAAAACCAGTTAGTTGGGTTGAATGCTATGATGTGTTGTAGAGGTGTATGGTCTCAAGTGTGTAGTAGGGGTGCATGGTCTCAGGTTTGATTTCTGCCATCCGTTGAATGACTTGGACTACCTGGTTTGGGTCCCCATGGAGAGTCCGAAGGGTTCAACCATCCAAAAGAAAAAAAAAACCAAGCCCTAGAAAGGCCAATCAATTGGGCCACATAGGATGCATCATTTGCATAAAAGATAAGTATATCTCTTGTGGATTGCATCAATTTTCTGCTGCATTATCTTTGCTGGTCTTAAATATGCATATTATGGTTCTACAAAATTTGCTTCTTTGTTAACAAATGGAATATTTATTGTAAGTTTTGGATGCGTTGTCTGTCTGGTATCTAGAATACTCTTGATGTTCAGAGCCTAGTTGTTGGAAAGAATAATGCTGATTATAGTTAAATCTTCATGGATTCAGTGTGGAAGAGGCAAAATTGAAAATGTATGCTTGTAGCACAACAACTTATACAGGCTTTCAAGCTGTGATGACAGAAGAAGAGTCAGAAAAGTTTAGAGGTAAGTGTTTTTAGTATTTAATGTTATTGCAAAGAAAGATACTTATTGTACTTGCTAAATTTTTTCCTAAATTTTCTTTGATCAGGTTTGCCCGGAGTTGTATTCATATTGCCAGATTCTTATATTAATCCTGCAACAAAGGAGTATGGAGGTGGGATTTTCATCTACGTTAAATGCTTCTTTCTTGGAGATTTTAGTTTATTTTATTTCTTTTTTAATGCTGTCCATAAGCTAGGATTAGACCAGTTATGTAATTTAAGTCAACTTTGAGCTTTGCTAGTAATAAGTTTGACTTATCATATTTGGTTGTTCATTTACTATTTACTCTGTTATGGTGTAATATTATCAGGAGACAAATACATTAATGGGACAATCATACCAAGACCTCCCCCAGTTCAGTATGGGAGGACAGGTGGAAGATATGGTGACCGAAATCGAAATACTGAAAGGCCAAGATATGACCGGCAAGGTGGTCCGATGCCAAATCGACAAGGGAATCCCCCATATGATAACCGAGGATCTATGCAAGGAGACGGAGGGAATTATGGGGCTCCACAAAATTATCCACCACAACAGAATTATGGGCCAGCAGGACAAGGTCCCATGCCGATGAGCAACAGGGATTATGCCCATGGAGGGAGGGACACTTATCAGGGGGAGAGAAGAGACACAATGCCTCCATATCAGGGCAATTACAACCAAGGTCAGCAAGGAAATTATCATCCCCAGGAACGAAGAGACTTCTCACAAGGAGCACAGAGGAATTATGCTCCTCCTGATCAGAGGGATGTTAGAGGAGATAATAGGAATTATAATCCTCAACACAGTGGTAATTATGGCCAAGGAACAGGTGGATCTTATGGACAGGGAATGGGTTCTGGGCCTTCCGGGTATGGGCAGGCTCAGCAAGGGCATGGAGAAGGTCAGAGGTTCTCACAAGTTGATCAGAGAAACGACATGCAAGACGAGCAAAGGAACTATCCACCTACGGGAAATACAAACCAAGTAAGGCATTCCTCTTTTAATTACTAATTAGAGCCTTCGACAAGCAAAATTGAGACTACAGCTTAAGATTGAACTTGATGCTAAAGCCCTTAACATAGAAATTTGAAGTGTGATGAAACAATCGCATGCAATGAGGGTTGAATAACATATTGCCTGAATCAATCTGGTTGAGAACTTTTCTGACTGAGAATCCGAGGGATTGGATAAACTGAACTCCCCTTTTATTGCTCTTGAAATTCTAGTTTGTATTCTTCATGCACACTTCTGGGGTTTTACTCCCCACATTTCAATTAATTAGCTTAAGATAATTTTGCATACCATCCAAATATTTGCGGAAGGGCTTGCTCAGAGAGAAATATTGGAATATGTAGAAAGACATCCCCCCAAATTTGGAATATCCATTTCATTTGGAATTGTTGGTAATAGACCTCATTCAAGAATTGATAACTCTGATCATAAGCAAGTCCATTCTACATCATGCCATCCATGTTATTGCAAGCTCTTGCTATTTCCTTGATGCATTCGAATGGCATTTTTGCAGGGTAGATATTGAGGTAAAACAATCTTTAGTAAGCTGATGAGGGGAAAGGGGCCTACGAGGAAATCCATTCTCTAGTCTGCTTCAAACTAGTCAAGATCTGTCATGGTAAATAGTGGTCGTCCAATTTGTTTCTGTGCTTATCTTCCAATAACTACTACTGGGACTTCTGCTGGCTTTTTTCCGGGTTTGTAAGAGGTAGAACTCAGATTTATGCTGCTACCTATTGATGTATGGATCCATCTTTATCCTCTTGACAAATCCTAAGGGTAGTTCTGCGCTCTGTGAACCTCTGATTCACAGTAGCTCTTTGTTCTGGATAAATAAATGGTCGATAAATTAATAATCTTGTTTGAATAATCGATAAATTAATAACCTCTATATACTAAATTAATGTCCCTGCTTAAATAATTCAATCTATTGGTCCTGATTTGGCGAGTGCACTAAATTAATAATCATGTTAAATACATACGAATAATAATAATAATAATATAATGTTGATTAAAATATCCTTATTTTAAATTTTTGGTTCTTTAACCTAAAAATAATTTCTAAAAAAAGCATAAAAAATCATGGTCAAACAAGAAATTTAAAAAATAAAATAAAATAAATTAAAGTAATTATTTGAATTTTATTAAAAATGAATATTAAAAATATTTTTATCTTATAGTAAATTTTGTTTTATTGGAATATTTTTTTTTCATAATTAAGAAAAAATGTTTATCTTTAAATCATGTATAATTGTAGATTTAATTTTTATTTTTTAATAAGATTTAACTTGAATTTGATTTCATATTATTATAAATTTTTATAAAATAAAAGTAAGACATTGTTTTTTAAAAACAATACAAATTTTTTCATTCAAATAAGCTTTTTGTTTTTTTTTCTAAGAAACCATTTTTTTTTTTTTTTTTGATAAGTAAACAAGATATGTATTAGAACAGGCTAAACGCCACAAAGCATACAGGGAGTATACAAGACGGCTAAAGCTTCAAAAAAGAAAAAGGAACAGAAAGAAACTACCTCCCCTTAAGTGGAAGCTATCCACTCCAAAAAACCTATGAGGGAGAAAGACTCCTCACCTAGATACACTTTGGCCCAATTCCACAAGTTACAGACAAAAGAATACTTTAATTTCTGAATATTCAACTCACCCCCCCTAAAAGCTAACCTATTCCTCTCCTTCCAAACCGTCCAAAAAATACATAACGGAATGGATTTCCAAATCTTTTTCCTTTTCTTCCCTACAAATGAGCCCCTCCAAGAGATTAAAGTCTCCTTTACAGTTTCTGGGAGGACCCACTTAACATCTATCAACCCAAAAATAATATCCCAAAGGGCTCTAGTCACTATACAATGTAAAAGAATATGATTTACATTCTCTTCTTCACAACCACACAGAAAGCAGCAATTCGGGAGATGCACCCCTCTTAACTGGAGTCTATCCAGAGTAAGCACCTTCCCCCACGTAACCTCCCAAGCAAAAAAACAGACTTTAGTTGGCACCCTATCCACCCATATTCTCCTTGCGGGAAATACTGTGACATTAGGCTTGTCCAACTGCCTGTAAGCTTCTTTGATTTTGAACATACCATTTCTTCCCTGCTTCCACACAACTGAATCATCCTCCAAGGAGGGCCTGTAGCCCCTCAAAGTATGAAGCAGCTCTCCAACCATATCCATCTCCCAATCATTGAAGTCCCTCACAAAAACAAGCTTCCAATCCCCTTGGCCCGAATCCTGATCCCACATCTCCTCAATCGTAGCATCCCTATGCACGACAAGGACAAAGAGTTGATTGAAGCATTGGGACAACGGAATGTCAGTGCACCATCTATCTTTCCAAAATTTGATTTTGGAACCCTTCCCAACTATAAATGCCAAATTTTCCCAGCACCAATCAGATTCCTTCATGATCTCCTTCCAGACCCCTACTCCAGCCGCCCCACGGACCTTCTTTAGCCTCCAGCCATAATCCTCTTGCCCATATTTTGTAGTGATCACTTGGTTCCAGAAATTATTCTTTTCACAAGCTAACCTCCAAATCCACTTTCACAGCAAGGCTCTATTCAGAGTGGCTATTCTCCTTAATCCTAGCCCTCCCTTGTGTTTCTCTGTACAGACCGCATCTCATTTAACTAGATGAACTTTTCCCTCCAAGTTTCCTCCCCCCCATAGGAAATCTCTTTGGGATTTTTCCACTCTTTTAGCAACAGACTTAGGCATGCGGAAAATAGACAGTTGGTAAATTGGCAAGCTAGCCAAGGTGCTTTTTATGAGAGTGATTCTCCCCCCTTTGGATATGTACTGTCTTTTCCAAAGCGCAAGTCTCCTCCTGATCCTCTCTTCCACCCCATCCCACATAGAAGTTGTCCTATTGGGGACCCCTAAGGGGAGGCCCAAATAATGAGAGGGCAAAGACCCCACCCTGCCACCTAACTCAGCTGCCAACTCAAGAATATCCTCCATGTCTCCAACTGGAATGATCTCACTTTTGGCTAGATTAATCCGAAGACCTGAAGCCGCTTCAAACCAAAAGAGAATCCAGCTTAGGTGAGAAACTTGCACTTTGCTCGCCTCACAAAACACAATTGTGTCATCAGCAAAAAATAGGTGGGAAATATTCAAGGATGTTCTACTGCCACCCCGTATATTGCACCCTGAAATATAACCCCCCTCCACCGCCCTCCTGATAAGGACGTCCAGAACCTCCATTCCCATAACAAAGAGATAAGGGGAAAGGGGGTCCCCTTGACAAAGCCCTCTAGTGCTAGGGAAGAACCCAGCTGGCACTCCATTAACAAGAATGGAGAATTTAGCAGAGGAAACACAACTCCACATCCATCCCATCCACTTGGGCCCAAAGCCCATTTTTTGGAGGACTTTCATCAAGAATTTCCAATTGATGCTATCGTAAGCTTTTTCTATATCCAATTTGCAGATAAGACCCTTTTCTTTCCTCTTCTGCCACGAATCTATCACCTCATTAGCAATTAAAGACGCATCCAGAATTTATCTTCCCTTTACAAAGGCATTCTGAGCAATAGACACCACCTTACCAATCACTTTTTTGAGCCTATTAGCTAAAACTTTAGCCAACAGTTTATAGAGTCCCCCCACCAGGCTGATAGGTCTAAAGTCTCCAAGATTCTCCGCCCCGCTTTTCTTAGGAATCAACACTAAAAAGGTGTTGTTAAGGCTCTTAACAAAGGAACTATGCTCATGAAACTCTTTAAACATCTCCATGATCTCCTCCTTGGCAAAGTCCCATGCATCTTGCCAAAAGGCAACAGTAAAGCCATCCGGGCCAGGGGCTTTATCCTCATTCACCTCCATCAACGCCGAGTGAATCTCATTCTCTGCAAATGGGGTTTCCAGACTCTCTGCATCTTGCAGGCTGATACAACCCACCGGAATGCTACCAATATCCGCCTGTCAACCCATGTCTTCAGTAAGCAACTGTTGAAACGAGTTCACAACACCTTCTCTCACCTCCTGCTCCTCTACTAGCCACTCCCCATTAACCTTAATTCTGTCCATAGCGTTGTGTCTTCGATGTGCACTAGCCATTCTATGGAAAAACCCCGTATTTTTATCCCCGTCCTTTAACCAAAGCTCCCTTGAGTGCTGTCTCCAATGGGCTTCCTCCAACAGGACCCATTTCTTAAAGGAATCTTTAGCTTCCTTTTTTAATTCAGCTTCCTCCATAGACAAAACTCTCTCACTTTCCACCCGATCCCAAAAATCTACTTGATGTAAAGCTGAAGCTTTATTAGTTTCCAGCCTCCCAAAAACCTCTTTGTTCCACACTTTCAGCTTCTTTTTAATTTCCTTCATTTTGACGGCCAATCTATAACTAGCGCTGCCCCTGACATCAATTCCTTGCCACCAGGTTCTAATAATGTCATTAAATCCCTCAACCTTAAGCCACATATTTTCGAATCTAAACGGGGTTGGGCCTCTTCTTATCCCACCCCCCTCTAACACGATTGGAAAGTGATCAGAAGTTGGCCGAGATAACCTGCCCTGCGTGACGCCACTAAACTGATCTAACCAGCTAGGAGAGACTAAAAATCTATCTAGTCTCGCCCACGCCTGATTATTCAGCCCCCCACTCCATGTGAACTCTCCCCCCTGGAAGGGGCAAGTCCACCAGCTCTAGATCATCCACAAACTCTGCAAATCTCCGCATGGCTGAGCTGGTTCTTCTTTGGCTGCTCCTTTCGTGTTGGAACAGAGTGATGTTAAAATCCCCACCGAGACACCAGGGATCATCCCAAAGGCCTCTTATTGCCCCAAGTTCTTCCCACATACCCTCCCTTTCCACTTTGGTGAAAGAGCCATACACTCCCGTAAAAACCCAAGTAGCCCCATTTTCTATGGTCTTGAATCTACAAGACAAGGAAAACTGGCCCTCTTCCCAGTCCAGAATCCCCAGGACCCGTTTATCCCAGCATATCAAAATGCCACCCGCAGCCCTTTCCGCATTTAGGGCTCTCCAATCTAAGAATCTCCCCGAACCCAGACTTCTCACTATACCCTCCGACATCTCCTGAATCTTAGTTTCCTGAATGCACATTAGATCCACCCTCTGATTCCTTATATAGTTCTTAATGATTTTCCTCTTAGAGCTGTCATTAGCTCCCCTCACATTCCAGGTAATAATCTTCATCTTCATCGGGTAACTATCAACTGGTTCCCCTTGCCATGTGAAGGAACTTTCTGCTTAGTCCCCCCATCGTAATTGACAGAGCATTCCAGCCTCTTCAACTCCCTTTCAAACTTGGTCTTTTCCAAGAGTTCTTTACTGTGAATCTTTTCCCGTCTCTTTCTGATTTTAATCAAAAAGCTCAAAATCTCCTTTTCCAGTCCCTCTGTAAAGAATCCCAAGAACTGGCTAAATTTAGCTAGACTGCCTTCCTCCCATAGATCCTCTTTCTCATTTTCAGTATGTTGAGAACCAAAGCCACCATTGTTCCCCTCCTTGCCCCTAGCCACATCACTGTTCTTGTTGACCTCTCCCAATTCCCAGGATCCATCTACATTCTCAACATTCCCCTCATATACTGTTAACCAAGTCGACATATCCCCCCTTAATTCCTCCTCAATACCCCTTGGGCGATCGAAAGACTCCCTCTCCGGAGCCCGATCAGAATTAGAAAATAGAAGAAGAGGTGTACCCACAGCCCGTTTACCTTTAGGATGGGAAGATGAGGCATACCTTTTAGCTTCCTTTTCCAGCACACGGTCAGTCATTGAAAGACCAACATCCCTTTGTTCCCTTCTAGACTCCTCTAGCACCAAACTCATCAAAGGATCCTCTGAAAAGGTTCCTTTTCTGGAACCAAAACAGCCCAGAAGACCAGCCTTCTCTAGTGGAGCAGTTGGGCCCTCCCTTTTCGGGCCTCCCACCTCAGTTAACTGATGGCAGGCCATTTCAGCAGCCCAACTTGGGCCTGCCTCTGAATCACCAGTCACCTTAGCCTTATTTTTTAACTTACGGCCCAATAGCCCATCTATTTTGTTCGGCCCACCATCCTTCTCCAACCCATAAAGGCCCATATTTGGGCCACATGCGGCCGCCCCATCCATTCTGCCATCTGGACATACCCAGTCCCAGGACACCTTGCCATGGGTCTGTATCCCGGGTGCTGGACCCGGCCCATTCTCCTGCACAGCTCTCCCATCATCTGGCAACTGCAGGTCCTCGATTCCCGCACCTACCAACTCCTTTCCCACGCGCTTCTCCGCGCGTGAATGCGAGTCACCCCTAGCCTCCTTCTTCCTTCTGTTTTCCATCGCAGAGAAGAGCCGTCTCACCACCGGCCTGATCTCCCACCATAAAGCCACAGTATATGCCTCATCCTCTACCTCCATTTCTAGCAAACTCGGTCTGAAATCACCTTTTGTTTTAACCAAAATCCTAGCCCACTGGATCTCCCTCATCGACCTTGTGCGTTCATCCATGTCTAAGAAGCCCCCACATTCCTCCCCTATTTTCTTCAGAATCCCCTGGCTCCAAAGCGAAATTGGGAGGCCGAAGATTTTAACCCAGGCTACCTGCTCCATCTCCTCCTCAACCCGACATCCCGTCTTTGGATTCCATCGGTCCAGCCGTAAATGGGCTCCTCCCATCAGTCTGCTCCCCGAAGAGACCACACAGTGTGCCTCACTAATATCTTCAAACTCCAACAAAGCCTTACCTCTTTCCAACTTGGCCAGCCCTAGCTTGCCTTTTAGGCCCCAAGAATTCGCCCAGAGGTTACCCAATCTTTCCAAGTCGTCTTCCTCATTTTCGTTGGATTTCCATCTCGCGACGAGGCAATGCTCCAGCTTCTGTAAGTTACCAGCGATCTTCTCCCTAGTGACCTTCATCTTGATTGCGTTTAAGCTAACCCGGTTTGTCCTTCTGACTGCTTCTGCGTAAGATTTCGCCGGACTAATTTTTCCGACGGTCCTTACCTCCTGCAACTCTGTTCTTCTACCGGCCAACTCTTCCATTTGACGTACCATCTCCGCTATAGCCGTCCATCCTCTTTTGTCCCTCCTACCTCTCGGTAAGAAGATGCAAAACCTTTTTCGTTCCAAATCTTCAACCCCCAATCTCAAGAAAACACCCGCTCTGTTGAATCCCCGAGCCAAAGTGTACAACTTACCTCTTTCTTTCCACTCCTTTTCCCATCGCCCCTCTTTTTCGTCCCGAATACAGTGGATTAAACCCTCCTTAAAGAGCCCTAAGCTGTCCAGCCCTAACCGAACCCATGTCGAGACCCCTCGTTTCTTCTCCACTACGCGAACCTGGCACTTCCCTTTCCTATCTTCCAGGGCAAGCTCGAAGGTCTTGGATTCCACCGTAAAGCTTCGCTTTCGGCTCGCCTCGCCGATCTCCTCGTCGTCGCCGTCACACGCGCTCTCACGCGCCCTCTCGCCCTCTCTCTCTCTTGCGTTCTCTCGCTCTCTCTCTCCCATCTCAGAAAAACCCCGAGGAGCTTGAGCTTTATTTTATTATTGTTTTTTTGCTGTTTTTAGGAGGGCCTCTCAAGTGGGCTGCTCTCAGGCGGCTAGAGGGGATGGGGGTAGCCACCAGATGGGACGGGTGGCAGGAAGCAAGTAGTGACTTGCTGAGGAAGACACGAAGAGGAGGAGGGAAGAGAAGAAACAGAGAGGAAAAGAACGAGTAGAAGGCAAGTTGTATGATCTTCGCTTGAGGATTCAGGTATGGCGATTATGAGCACTTTCACTCTGTATTTTCTTTATTCTCCTTGTTTGACATCATCGTGCTTAGGCATGGTTTAATGGGTTTGTTAAGATATGTGCTTCGCTTTGCCTCTTCTCTGGGTTTTTAAGGGTTCTCTGTGTAACAGACATGTTGAAGATGGGGTCCCTCTTTCATATTATTATTTTCTTTCTCACTTTCTTGGTTCTCACTGGTTCCAGTTCAGAATCTGCCGAACTCTTAACCCTCTATGACTCTTCTCCAGTGGTTCTTCAAGCAATGTCTCACACCGGTGTTCCAATAGCAGTTTCTGTCAGTGAGGATGACCTCAATGAGGTCTCCGAGAGTGTTTTAATGGTTGAAAGTTGGATCAGAAACCATGTTTTGGCCCACCACCCTTCTACAAATATCACCACCATTGTTGTGGGGAACACCGTTCTCTGTAACAAAGACTAAGAAGACAAGTTGAGGTTGGTTTTGCCATCTCTGAGGAACGTCTATTACTCCCTAACAAGGTGGGGTTTGGAGAAAGATATCAAAGTCTCAGCCGCTTTTTCTTCCAATTGTTTAAACCCTGACTCTGTTCTTGATAGAGATGACTTGGCTGACAAAGTTATCAAGCCTCTACTCTCCTTTCTTGAGCTTACAAACTCAACTTACGCTATCAACCCTCCTACAAATTTCTCTCCTTTGTCAGATGAGAGTGCAGGTTTGGTGTCTTCACACTCAGAGTCAATGAAAAAGCTTGGAACGTCAAAGCTTAGGGTTAATGTGATAGTTCAAAGCGCAAAGGAAGGCAAACCCTAGAGCAGGAAGCTCTCATTCATGCATTCCAAGTTTGTAGAACCATACCCAACTAGCTCACCCTCCAAGTCCCATGCACAGGGACACCCTCATATCCTCTCATTCACATATCCATCACCAAGACCCGACCTCCATTTCTTCTTCTTACCCATCTTGCTAACCTTCACACTCATCTTTCTCTCTCTACACCACGTGCCATCTTAAACTCGTTTTCTTCACTCCTCCAACCCACTTCCTTCATCAATCCTCACCCATGCATGGCATCATCGCTCCTCACACTCCCCGAATCTGCAGCCATCCACTCATCACGCCACTAGCTGCCATCACCCTCTCCGGCTATGCGGATGTCTGCACCAGCCACCATGGTAGCAGTGTCTTCTGGACGCCGTCACGGCTCCCCTTTTCATCGTGCCGCCATGGCTCCCCTCTCCATCATGACGCCGGTGGTGGAAGGCTCCCTTTGAGGTTGACGCGCGGGTGGAGAGACAAGCGAAGAAGAGAAGGGCTGTTTGAGCTTTGCCCGCATTGGCTTTGGGCTTGGGTTTGAATTTGGAGCCCAGGCCTAAGCCTATGTTGAAGTTTGAGGTTAGCCCATGATGGCTTTGGGCTTAGTTTTGAATTTAGAGCCCAGCCCATTTTGCATTATGGGATAGCCCCATAGCTCCCCATGCCTGCCACCCTTATTAAGGTGGCCTAGGTCCACGTCAAGTCAGCCCATTAGGCTGCCCCAAACTTTAAGTAATTTTATAAAAACCTTTGATATCCATGATTAATTAGTTTATTCATCCCTTTCATTTGTTATCTAAGTTTATGTCTATCAATTTAGTTAAGCCCAACTTGAAGACAATTAAAGGACAAATTATTAAGGTTGGATGTCCTTTCAAGACACAAGATAATTCATATTTTGCCTTCCAAATTTTAAATTATGTCTAAATCACCGTATATAAAAAAACTTTTGTATAAATTAATTTATATTGGACTCAAGGAACTTTCTATACTTCTAAACTTTAATTCCTATTTTCAAAACTTAGGTCTTTAAGTAATTTTTCAAAAGTCCCGTGCCTTAATTTAATTCTTCAAATATTTGTTTAAGTCTCATTTTCGTTAATTAGAATTATAATCCTACATTTATTTAGTTATTTAAAAGTATAATCCTTCAAACACTCTCATATTTTAATTTAATTTTTTCAATCCTAAAAAATTCTTCAAAGACCTTTTTAAATCTCATTTTCATCAACTAGAATTACTATCCTACATTCATCTATCTATCTAGTCTAATCGTTCCAAAATCCCCAATCTTCATTTAATCTCTCACTAACTCGTTTCAATCTTATTCTCGTCACTTAGAGTTCCAATCTCGTATTTATTTAGTTATTTAAAGTCTAATCCTTCGAACATTCCGTATTTTTTTTAATTTAATTTTCAATCCTAAAATTCTACTATTTGTCTAAATGTTATTTTCATCAATTAGAATTATTATCCCAGGTTTATTTAGCTATTCGAAGTTTAATCCCTCGAAAATCCAACGCCTTAACTTAATTTTTTTCAATAATTCGTTTAAATCTTATTTTCATCAATCAGGATTATTATCTCATATTCACCTATTTATTTAAAATCCAGTTCTTCAAAAATCTCTTGTCTTAATTCAAATTTTCAATCCTAAAAACTCTACAATTCGTCTAAATTTTATCCTCATCAATTAGAATCATTATTCCATATCTATTCAAAGTCCAATCTTCCAAAAACCCCATGTCTTAATTCAATTTTCGATCCCAAAAATTCCAGTATTCATCTAAATGTCATTTTGTTAATTAGGATTCTTGTTCCATACCTATTTTATTATATATATAAGGTCCAATTCTTCAAAAATCCAATTTCTGAATTAAAACTTCAGTCCCAAAAATACTACTATCCATCTTTATTCGCCTAAATATTATTCTCGTTAATTAGTATTATAATCCCATACCTACCTATTTATTCAAAGCCATATCCTTTAAAAATCCAACGCCCTAATTCAAATTCTCAATTAGAAAAATTCCACCATTCACTTTTATTCATTCAAATATCATCTTTGTTATCATTGTTATAAATTCCATATTTACTTATTTATTTCTTCTAAAAATTCCAATAATTAGAGTCCAATTATTCAAAGATCCGACTTTCAAACTTAATTTTCAAAATCTCACTATTCACTTTCATCCGTTCAAATATCATTTTCGTCAAAATCCAATTTTCCAATTTAATTTTTAATCTCACAAACCCCACTATTCACTATTCATCCGTCCAAATATCGTTTTGATTAATTAATAACATTATTCCATATTTGCCCATTTATTTCTCTTAAAAACCTCAATCATTAAAGTCTAATTCTTCAAAATTCCGATTTCTAAATTTAGCTATCTAAAATCCCAAGTGTCCTATCTCCGAACTTAATTTTCAGTTCCTAATGTTCCAATTATCATATTTACCCAGTTGCTCATTTGTTATCATCATTATTTTACCATCTTATTCGTTATTTCCATAAAGTCCGCCTTCAAATGATTTCTAAGATTTCCAATTTTTACACATCAACTTTCATAATTTCTATTTCTCAAATAACTTACGATTCTGATCTCTTTCAAAATTCAACTCCCAAAGTCTCAATTTTCGCAACTTAATCTTTCTTTAAAATCCCGAACCCTCAAATCGTTTTCAAAATTCCAACCTCTTTCAAATTCAGTTTCTAAAAATTCACATTCTCACATTCAACCTCTAAAAGTCTAATCTCCAAATAAACTCTAAAACTCCAATTTTCTAGTGATCTTCGAGATTCCAATTTTTCAATTAAATTTTAAAAAATCTAATTTTCTCTCAAATAGCTTAATTTCATTTTGGTCTTCAAAACGATCTTCTACTCCTCTGTTTTGAAAATGTTTTGAAATAAGCGAAGCATCAAATTTTGTAATTCTGAATAATGGAATTTACGGATTTGGTCGATGCAAAATAAATGGGTATTGGTGGGAGCCCGACATATGCGACTTTATAACTGATTGATTTAGTTGCCGTGCATGATTGTTTCTATTCTGCCCTACGACATGCTTGAAATTATTCTTTAATTATGCACTAACCTCACTTTTTGATAAGCGCATTGTGGCTCGTCACCCAGGTACGTATCTATTCCCATTCCAGTATTTCCATATACATGTTTTGATTGTCCTACGTGCATGATAGTTCCGGGTATTCATTATTTTCCTCATCAATTGCCATGATTGCTTCATTTTATTAGTAGAGACCCGACTTTAGGGGCTTAGAAGGGTGCTACGGTCTTTACCGTACCTTCCCGATGAGTAACCTGACCCCCGAACCCGATCCGGTTTTTCACAGACCACCTTTTCCAAAATAAGGAGTCACACTTAGGGTTTTTCTTTCTTATTTTGTTTACCCTTTAAAAATAAAACAAAAATAAGTGGCGACTCCAAGTCATTTTCTTAATCAGTAAAAATCATTTTTCAAATAAAAATTGAGCTCGCCATCGAGTGGGAAACGCATGAGCCGAAATGCGGGGTCCACAAAATGGCGACTCCGCTAGGGACCTTTTAGAGGGTCAAGCTTGAACTTAAAGTGAAGCAAACATGGCATTTGGTGAGTCGATCAGTGGGTACTCATCTCTTGATTGCACATCAAGAGTTCCCGAGTTTTCACTTGGGACATTGACATGTTGATCATGTTGGTTGATCATGTTGGTTGATTATTTTGGTTGGGGATTCTAATATAGCCAGTTTCCTAATGCTTCATTGATATATTTGTATGAGATATTTGACATGCTGATTATGAGATTGATTATCTTGATTGAGGATTTTGATTTTTCTGTGCTTCATTGCCATGTTTGTTGAGTACATTGACATGCTGATTATATTGATTGATCATCTTGCCTTGCTTAGCATAGTCATTCTGATTTTGCCATGTTTGTTCTGATTACCTCACCTGTATAGACTCACCATTGTATATCATTTGACTTGACATGATTGTTTCTCTCAGTTATATATTATCTTGTTTATCATAGAGCATGCTATCATTTGTCAGATATTCTTCTTGATTAGCTTGTGTGTAGATTTGGATGATATATACCTGTTTTGCATGACTGTATGTTGCATGACTCTTCCCATCCTGATGCGACTGCATGAGTTGTGTGTCTATGTGGAACACACACTTATCCCCTTATTTCCCAGTCCCTAGTCTAGGTCGACATTGTTTTCCTTGCTCTCATATTTGATATGAGACTTGTTGCTTTGTTTGCTCTTTGACCGAGCTAGTGATTAGGAGTAGGGTCTAGCGATGGGCTATATCTATGTTTGGGGGCATTCTGGAGGTGGTCGACATATTGATGCTGATTGGATTCCGAACTATGAAGACTTGTATAGCCCAGAGCTAGATTTCAGGATATTTGTGTGGCCAGTGTGTTTCATCTTCTGTTTTAGCTTCTTAGGGTTTTCGGATGCACCCACACCATCACTGTGCACTTTAGTCGAGTACTGAGTGCTGAGAGTTGCAAGAGCTTCACCATAGGAAACCCCCTGGGATGTCGAGGTAGTGCATGTGTGGAGGTGATGACCACCTTGCATGGAAGTGCCCCGTCTCTTTGGAGGCGTGCAGAGGGTTGCGTACCGCCGAGGGGTGCGATCGCTTCTGCTAGGGATCTTTTGAAGTCTACCCATTTTCTCTTAGAGCCACCTTGACCTTGTAAGGTGAGCCGTAGATCCTTCGACTAGGACTTCTTCCCTACGCGTGGGCGCATCTGAGGGCTTTTAGAGCCTCCGTAGTCACAGTTTAGATCCGATACTCCATCTTTTTAGACTCCTGTCAAGAGTGCACTGAGATCAGGACGAGTTTGAGTACGATCGGATAGTCCATCTTCGCTTGGATGCTTTGCTCGCTTCTATTCAGATTATCATTTCTTTCGTACTCTCCCTGGGACATGTTCTTATTCTACTCATCATGCTTTCTGGATTGGGTCTTGGTTCTTAGTTTGGATTTACTTCGTTGGATCAGAGTAGAGGAGAGATTGATTCGGTTTTTAGAGAGGTCGGATATGGATCAGCGGGTTGTCACAGTTGATCGGGTCACGACCGCCATGGCTTCTATTCAGGAGGCCTCGGCCAGTCCCAGACAGAAGATAGACAGTCAGTAGAGTAGACAGTTTGTAGTTCAGGATGAGACGCCTTGTGATTCACTGCCACATCTACCACCATCACTTGGTTTGACAGTGCCACGGGCCCCACCATATATGTTACATGGTCATTTTGAGGTTGCCTCACCTGCGGTAGTCTAGACCACAGACCTTGAGGATGCTCATGCATGTATAGATCGTATTGAGTAGCGTATCAGGCAGTTGAGATTATTTGGTAGTTCATCGACTTGGGACGATCTTGATAGTATACCAATGGCTAGTCCACCAGCCAAGTTCAGGATGCCTGACATTGAGAGGTATATGGTCGTCGGTTGTCTCTACACTTATCTGCGACTCTACAGTACTGTGATGAGGGCCCATGGGTTAGATGGGTCACAGATGATCACTATGTTTCCTTTATCTCTGAGTGGTGCAGCCCAGCGCTAGTTCACATCTTTGGAGTCCTTGCGAGGCAGGACATGGGATGACCTAGCTCAGGAGTTTTTGTGACACAAACACTTTTGTTTTAATTTTTTTTTAAAATACCGTTTTTTTTTTCTCTATTTTGAAAATGAGTTTTAAAAACACTAATAAACGGCCTTAACATCCAATAATTTGGAGTTTAAGACCAAAATAATTCATTTGTAAAAAAAAAATAGTAAGAATAGTACCCATTTCAAAATATTTGTCAAAGTAATCTTTTTTATCCACGTAAGTATCCGCATGGATTTTTATTTTTTAAGTGTAAAAAACCACTGTTGGTAACTGTGGTTTTAAAAGTTACAAAAATATCCTTAAAACCACAGTTACAAACTGTGGTTTTACAATTTCTCTTAAAATCACAGTTACAAATTGTGGTTTTACAATTTCCCTTAAAAACATAGTTAGTAACTGTAGTTTTACAATTATTTTTAATCCACGTCTATTTTAATGGTGTTGTGATTTTAATATTATTTTTAAAATTTTTTTTATCAAAATAACCATAAAACCACAGTTAGTAACCGTGGTTATAAAAATATTATAAAAACCACAGTCACAGATGGTGGTTTTATAATTTTCTTTAAAACCACAGTTACGGATTGTGATTTTACAATTTTCTTTAAAACCACAGTCAAGAACAATGGTTTTACAATTTTCACAAATAATTTTAAGGGGAACTCATGTGTAACTAAAAAAAGTATGAGATTTTAGAATTTTGCTTTTCACATATATTATCTTTATTTTTTCATATTTTCCTTGAAGTTTTGAGAAAATAATTTGGTCTATATACATTCCCATAAAAATTTATATATTTATGGTAAATAAAATATTTATTTGTTTTATGAATATTTTCACATATGAACTAAAGAAAATTATTTATTCATATTATTTTTAAATTTTAAAATAACTAAAGAAATTGTTTATATTATTTTAAAATTTTATATTTTCATATGAAAATGAATGCCAATGATTATGATTTTAGGTTATTTCTTATTAAGTATGATTTGAACTTATGTTTTGGTTAAAATATATAATTTTTTTAATTATATGAAAGAAAAATAGGTAATGGTTGTAATAATTTGTTTAGTTAGAATTTCTTTCATTTAGATTTTAGGATGCATTTGAGTTTTATTTGTTTAAATTATTAAGGAAACAGGTGAATAACATGACATCACTAATTTGAATTAACACTTTATATAACCTTAAATGTATAAACCAAAGTACTATAGTTCTATAAACATGAAAAAATATCTCAATGTGTCCCACATGATGGAATCTTTCTCTTTCGTTGTGAACATTTACGGTAGATGACCATATTTGTTGTATCCATCTGTGCTATCTGAAAAGTCTCCATCTCTATAGACTGTGACACGTCATCTACATGAGCTGTCGAGTTAGATGGAACTGATGGAGGTAGAACTCGACGTACATGTGGAGCTCGATGTCCTCTAAGTACCCGTACATGTAATCGTGAGGCATGAGTTGTCCCCTAAAGAAAAGGTAGAGGTGCAATGGACTCTGTAACAGGTGGGGGTGCAGTAGACTTTGTAATAGGTGGGGGTGCATCCAATGATATAGATGGTTGAACAGGGGTAAGGGTAGATGGTATGGTAGTCTCAGGTCGAGATGAATGGGCTGGTATGGATACATCAGGGGGAGAGAGTGGCGACTCTAATGATGTAGATGGCTGAAATAGAGGAAAGGTAGATGTGACTGGTGGATGTGAGGGTTGTACCAAAGTAAATGCCAAAGGTACATGTCGGTGACCAGCTCGACGACCACCTCTCCCCCGACCTCTAATGGGTGGTACCCTAACAGGTGTAATCAATGATGGTGGTCTCATGGATGGCCTTCAAGATGTGGATGGCTCATGTGTCGAGTGTACGCGATGGTCCCCTCCTATAGCACGTAAAACATCAATAGCAATTCGGTGAGTTTCTTCAAAATCATTTGAAATAGCCATTTGCGATATGACAGTGATTTGTATAAGAAAATGAAACATGAGGCATTTGCACATAATTTAAGTTTAACATTCATTAAAAAATGGTTTTGTATCTCAAATGCTCTCACCAATAACTCAGTGGCAGAAGCTGTACTATGGAACCTCATATGATCTTTATGCAAAACAAGTGTAATTAGGCGTCGCGTGATACGTCGATACCAGTGCATATATGGATCATAAAAAGCCATGGTAGTAATCGCAAGTGGTGCTGTCGCAATACACTCAGAACGAGTAGCCCAAAGAGAAATATACTGAGCATGAAATGTCACCCAATCATACTGATGTTGTCCTCGCCTATCCACTAAATGTAGCTCCATATCTATCAAACAAGGTGGATGTATCCCTTGTTGCATATGAAACTGGCGTAAAACTCGCTTTGGTCTATGCCACTCGATAATATCAAAGCAAATTAGAGGCGACATAGTTCGCCAAATTTCTTCATCAACCTGCCATATAGCCGGAATATGTGCAATCAAATCTACTGTATATGGTTCCCATAATACCTGTAATTTAAAAAAAAAATTAATTAGTCACATTGGTGAAAAATGTTGCAAAGGTAATCTTACGCATCTACACTTTACCTGATCCTGTGTTTGGGCATCTGATTCGACTCATGGTAGCTTAGCTTTAAAGGCGTATCAACAAAATTTATACCTTGAATACTATTACTAAAGTAGCCAAGCTACTATAGCATAGTGGTTCTAGGATCGTTCACTGGGAAGGGTTTTCTCAAACACAAGTGATATTCAAATTAGGAAAATAGGTGATTTTCTTATGGATGTTAGCTTTAAAAGAAGATGCAAATGTTTTAGAAAGATTTAAACTAATCTAAGCTAACATTAAAGACTAAAATGAAAGGGTGTAAAAACAAGTTCCTCAAAGATAGGATAGCTATGCTCTGGCTCTTATGCAAATTGGAAATCTCAGGATAGGCTCCTCGCGTTGGGGTTGCAACTATGGTGATGCTTGCTTCCCGAACCGGTATGGATTTTGCAAATCAAGTTTTAATCCTTTAAAATGACAAAACAGATGGTAGTGAATTTCATCAATGGTTATTCACCTTAGACTTCCTTTGAATGGCTCGTAAGAGATAACTAATGGTCTAAAGCCAAAAGCTTACCAAATATTGGCAACTCAAAGTCATTCCAGGTGATAAACTCACCTTTCAATGACCATTGAAATTGGTTCTAACGGATTAATGCAAAACTTGGAATTGAAAACCTCACCTTCCAATAGCTCGTAGGAGATAACTAATGGATAGAAATCCAAAAGCTTATCAAGTATTGGCCGTTGGAAGTTGTCCAAAGGAAATAAAAATCAAACTTTGCATTAATGAACCTTTAATGAAAAACGACTACCTTACCTTCCGGGTGCGAGAAATTTCCATGGGATTGCATCCAAGCCATCACATAACATCCATACTTTGAGAAACTAAAAGTTTTAGCCAATCATCCTTTGAGAAAAAACCCTCAGAGGCTGTTTGGCTACTAAGAAAATAGAAACGGGAGAGCTCTGTAAAAATTCTAAGTATATATATCAATATATCAATCTATCAATATATCAATCTATCACTAATTGTTACAACGGATGCAAGGAGATATATATAGAGAAGTTTTTCCAACCTTCCTAGCTAATAAATCTTATGATTGGTGGATTACAAGGAGAAGAATGGAAATTTATACAAAAATATCCAAAAGAAAAGATCTCGTGTGGAGTCGGCAGAAACAGGGGAAAATTCGCACCACGCAAGGGGGTGTGCGAATTTGGAAGGTGTTGTGCGAAATTTTCGCACAAGCCTGGAGCAGTTGTCTTCCGAAGGCCATATCTTCCTCATTTCAGATCCAAATTGTACACAGTTTGAAGCGTTGGATTCTTGACTTCCTGAGCTTTGAAATGGTATATAGCATGTAGAAAATGGACTTCGGAAAGTGCTCCAAAAGTGCCAAAGAAGACTGCAGCTGCTGTCCTCTGTTTTCCTCTTTGCTTCTTTTTGCTTCTCTTTGCTTCTCTCCTTTTGTTGGCTTGCTTTGGTGTAGCTAAAAGCTTGATTTAACTTGTCCAAGTAGCTCCTCCATCATTTGGCATGCTTGAATTGATTCATAAGCTGATAAAAACATGTAAACTTGCCACAAAATGGTTAAAACCAATTACTAAGGACCTTAATGAATTAATTGGGTTAAATGAATATGATTACTACTCAAAGGTGCTTAAAACCATTATAATTAGGTCTACAAAATAGCACTTTTTGGTAGTAATCAACATCCAATTGATCTCAATAGAATGTCAACGCATGTGGTGATGGGTTATGAGACCAAGACAGGGGTGCTCTCCACCTGTGGCCCAATGGATCGACTGGGAGTGCCTCATCTAGCAATAGATGATCATGTAAACCATCAACTACATCTTCATGTACATGTGGGACTACTATAGGCACTGGAGGATGACCGAAATCAGGTCGACCCACATGAAGTCTCTCCCATGACCACAACTACAAAATCAGATAGCATTATCAAAATTAGACAACTTACAACAATAATGTGAGTCAATTAATTAGAATAAATAGTTATGTCAAAATACCTGTAATAGTGTGATAGGTCAAGAAATCTCTGTGGCACTATCCAAACTCGCACGACATAGCTCTCTATATAGGTATGCCAACATTGCACTAACCCAACTATGGTGAGAAATCTCAGTGAAGTCTCTCAATAGTGGAAGGTAACATAACTGTACATGTGTGCCAGTCTTATCTGCGAACAATGCTCCACCCAATAGTGCTAATATGAAAGCACGCGCATAACGTTGTAAAATAACATCATCGACCCCTGTTAGTGGATATGAGAACTGCTCACGCAACCATCGTGCTGATATAGATGACCCTCTAATTTGAGATGGAGGTGGGACGACACCTAAAAGCTCAGAACATAGTAGTGACCAATCTATGTCATATGTGCCAATGATAGGAGGCCCATGAATATGTAATCCTAGAATCATGGCTACATCGTGTAAAGTAACAGTCATATCTCCAATAGGTAAATGAAATATGTGTGTCTCGGGCCGCCATCACTCAACAAGACTCGTGATCAATGGCCAATCTAGTGAAATGTGTCTGACACGATATACACCATAAAATCTAGATTGCATCACATATCGCCGAATACGAGGGTCCATCTCCCACTCTCTCATGAATGTCCATAAATTGAAAATAGTTTTAAATTTGATTCTATTTGTAATATTTTTTTTAGAATAAAAATACATATAGGAAGATTTTGGACATGTTTTCTTGTTTTTCAAATATTTATTAAAAATATATTTTATTTATAATATTTTATCTATCAAAAACTTGTGTTTGAAAACAATTAATAACTATACACAATTTGATATTTTTTAGTTTTCATAATAATAATAATAATAATAATAATAATAAGTGAAAAATATATATATATTCCTTTGTGGTTTTTTATTTATTTATTTTAATTTTCTTCTATTTTTTATTTCTTTTTGTTCCCACTCGATTTTTAAACAAGTGGATTATGATTAATTTTTAATTTTTTATTAAAAAAAAGGAAAATAAACAAGTGTATTGTGATTAATTTTAAATTTTTTTATTAAAAAAAGGAAAATAAAAAATGATTAAACAAATAATTTTTATATTAAAAAATGCATACAATTTTCAAAATTTTAAAATTATAAAAATTAATTGAAAAATGATTATCAAATATCCCTCAAAGTTGAAGCTGTTGTCCTTCTTCTTTCGGATTCCCAGTTCCCAAATAAAATTTTTGCTTGAGAAAGGCATCTACTCTATTAGGAGCTAAACACAGGTAGGGTTTTTGCGCTATCCATGTACGACCATCCTTTCTGGCAGCCCTTCGGTATCTACCCTCCTTCTTGTCCTCTCTCTATCATCAGAACTCAAAATTTTCTTGAGACCTTGCGTTTGGTTGCGGAAAAAGGGGTGGAAAATCTTGGAATCTTGAATGTTATGTTTTAAGTTGGAGAACGGAGAAGGTTGTCTCCAATCGGTTGAGTGCTTGTGTTTGGGTTGATCAAGTGCATTTTTTCGTTTTTATTTTATTTTAAAATATTAGATTCAAGTGAGAAAAATATGAGATTCTTATCTTTTTCCCGTTTTTTCTCAGCAACTAGACGGAGCTAGAAGATTTTTATTTTTTTTAAATTGGGCAAAATCAAAGAATTTGCATTTGGGTAAAATTTTTGTTATTTTTGCATATTGACCTGCACTTCTTCTTCCTCTTCAAATCTCTCATTCGTCTCTCTTCTCACAATCTCTCCTTCTCGTTCCACACTCCTCTCTTCCTCTTTCAATGCTCTATCAAATCGTCCAATTGGATTAATCCACTTTGAACTCGAACTACTCCATCAAATCATCCAATTGGATCAGTCCACTTCGAACCCTAACCCACCATCGCCCAAATTCGAAATCTACCCAAACCTCCAAAGTACAGAAACCAATTTCCTTCAGTGCTCTTGTCTCTTTCTGTCAATCTTTCTTTTTTTCTTCTCCATGATTTTTTTGTGTTTTTTTTTCTTCCGTTCACAAGTAGAAACCACAAAAAACAACTTGAGATTTTTAAAATTTTCAAAGGTTGTTTTTAATTTTTCATTTTCCTCTGTTTGGTTAGTAAGAAAGCTAAGGAAAATGAGGGAAAAAAAACTCATGAACCACTCTGTTAAAATGCTTCAAAAACTTACCTAGCCACTGCAAGATGTTGCTAGTGGAGCTGCTGGTGGGAGCCGTAGAGAAGAGAAAATAATAGTTAGGGTTTCTTTGTTGAATGATTTCGGATGAAAAATTGGGTCTTCAGAGTAAAAGTCTACTGATGCGGATTGCTGATGTGGATTCAAAAGACTAGTTTGACAAATAGTTTGAAAGATGTATTAGTTTGTTTGTTTGTTTTTTTTTTTTTTTTTTAAGTAAACACTACTTTGGCTGCAAACTCCAATAATTTGTGTTTCTAATTTTCATTGCCCAGAGGATATTCTTAATTTATTAATTTTTACTGTTTTTATTTTATTTTCTACCCTTATTTTTATTTTAAAAATTATGACAAAAAGTAGTTATGGTTCTTACAATCGGTTTTCAAATATTTTAAAGAAAAAAAAATTATATTTTAAAAATCAAATATGAAAAACAATCTTCCTTGTTTATTTTAACTTAAAAAATGCATTTTTAAGTTAGAAAATTATTTAGAACCCATTAGAAAATATTTTCAAAGTTTTCGAAAAATGTCGTGATGTTTTCTAGAACAAAATAATATGTTGTCTATATTTCTAAATATTTTTTAAAAGTAATTTTTATTTGTAGTACTTTTTTTCAATCATTTTATTTTTATATTTGTGCAATTATTTTTTAAATGAATTCTAATAAAATAAGTAAAAATATTATAAAATTTTGTTGAAAAATAAACTTGAATTAAAAACTTTCTAAATATTATAATTAGATTTACTTTTAAAGATTAAGAATAATATTTTATTTTTGAGTGATTATTTTAATTTTAATTTTTTGAGTTATTTAATCTTACAAGGTTTTTTTTTTTATTTTTTTTTATTTTTTTATTTTTATGTTATTATCAAAAGTTTCTATTTTATCTTTGAATTGAATAAAAGGCCGCGATGAAATAAAATTCCACGTAAATTCAACAACTCCTCTATAAATTAATTCATATCTTGTGCCCTATAGACCATACGTAGGTATCCAGAGTCTTGAGAAGAAAACCAGGCATGGAGGATATGATAGTGAAACTGGGTGTTATTGGGCAAGGAACTTATGGAAAAGTCCACATGGCCGTCTACAGAGACAGCGATCAGAAGCTAGCTGTGAAATCATCCGTTTCTTCGCAGTCTTCTTCCCTCAGAAGAGAGGAAGCGATTTTCCAGTATCTGGGGGCTTGCCCTGATATCGTTAAGTGCTTGGGTGGCTATTAAGCATGGAAGATGATGGCAGTTCGCTATATAATCTGTTGCTGGAATACGCACCCGGAGGAAGTCTGACGGGGTTGACGAAGAAGCGCAGAGGCAAATTATGGGAGTTTGAAGCTCGGCATTATGCAAGGATGATAATCAGAGGTTTACGCTACATGCATGAGAGGGGAGTGGTTCACTGCGATGTGAAGCCGGATAATGTACTTGTATTTCCCGGTGAAAATGGTGGGAATGTGGTGAAGCTTGCTGATTTTGGACTGGCTAGAAGGATTAATGTCGAGGAACAGATTTGGGTGCAGCAGCGGGGCTCCCCACCTTACATGTCGCCAGAGGCGTTAGCTTGGGAGGAATATGAGGCGCCCATGGATATATGGTCATGAGGGTGCACCATGATCGAGATGGTGACCGGAGAACGGGTGTGGGGTAAGAAGACTGAGAATGAGATATTTGATCACGTGGTGATCAAGAGGGAAACACCTCAGATACCTGAATATTTGTCAGAATGTGGGAAGGATTTTCTGGCTAGATGTTTTGAGTGGGATCCGTGCAGGAGGTGGACTGCGGAGATGCTGATGAATAATCACTCGTTTCTTACATAGCAGCGTTCAAAAAATCGGCCGAGTCGTATCCGCCTCGAAGTGGACTGCGACGAGTCCGATACCAGATACCTAGACTCGGCCTGAATCGGTTGGACTCGGATGAGTCGACCGATATTCCGAGTTAATTCAATAGATTCTCTGCAAAAAGCCCCACAACAAATCTTGATTTTTCAGAGAAATCAAAGATTCCTTTGCAAAAGAAAACCTATGAAACCTACGAAAATTTAAAAAAAACCCGTGAAAATTTGAAACAAACCTGTGAGTCCGTGACCCTTTCAAAAGCCTTTAAAAAGAGGCTCGGTTGAAGAAATCCACCATTGTCGGAGTCTATAATCTTCATCTTTGGTGCGGTGCCTGGTGGAAGGTAGCAGATCATGGTCCAATAGTCTGAGAGCGAGAGGCTGCGTCTTCGTGGTTTGGGGAAGAAGACAGAGGGCTGCATTAGTGCATTAGAGCATCTTCGTGGTGTTGCTGTGTTGGGGAAGAAGAAGAAGAGGGCAAAACGTCTTCGTGGTGTTGCTGTGTAGGGGTTGTTGCTGTTTTGGGGAAGAAGAAGAAGATAGAGGCAAAACGCGGTGTTGTTGGAAGAAGAAGAAACAGAGGGCAGGGGGTTAGGGCAGCCTGGGCAGGGGGTTTGACCAGTAGGTAACAAATTAATATATGAATTCATTTGAAATAAGCACCTCACAAACTCAGTGGAGTATTAATGCCTACATCAGTTTGCTGCTCTCTTATACCCTCTTGATTGAGTCGTGTCAGAAAACTTGAAACCACAATTAATGTGGTGTGTTTTTTAGTTTAGTGTAGACTTATATTGAATAATTTAATTCAATCATAGAATAGGTTAGAAGCATATAGCGAAATCTTCTGATACTTTTATTACTTGATTTAATAGGATTAGTCCTGCAAATCTTAATGGAAGTCAAGTGTTCCTAATTTATATGATATATTATTCCTTTTCAATTTAATATATGTAATCTCTATATATAATTGAATATTGTTGCTATATATAATTTGTTATTCATTTTCAAATATTGTTGCCATATATCTTATAAACTAAATAAGATATAATTAATAATTTTAAATTATTTCATGAATTTTTTAATTTTTAAAAATAATTTTGAAATTAAAAAACCAATCTAATTAATTACATATAAAATAAATTTTTTTATAATATTATGTTGATAATTCAATTCTAAATGAGTACATGGAATGAAAATTTTAACTCATTTTTAAAAAGTTAAACTTTATTAATTATTCAATTTAAATAAAATATTATGAGAAATTATTAGTTTAAATATTTATTATTAATTTTTAACCCAAAAAATGATAAAGATGTTAATATTTTTATGTTTCTAACATATGCTAAAATAGTATTTTTTTTTATAAAAATAAAATAAAATTAACCTATAATTTTATTTAATATCATATATATAATATGTTATTCCTTTTCAAATTAATATATATATATATAATCTTTATATATGGTTTAATATGTTGCTATATATAATCTATTATTTCTTTTCAAATACTAAATAAGACATAATTAATAATTTTAAATTATTTCATGAATTTTTTAATTTTTAAAAATAATTTTGAAATTAAAAAACCAATTTAATTAATTACATATAAAATTTTTTATTTTATAATACTATGTTGATAATTCAATTCTAAATGAGTACATGGAATGAAAATTTTGACTCATTTTTAAAAAGTTAAACTTTATTAATTATTCAATTTAAATAAAAGATTATGAAAAATTATTAGTTTAAATATTTATTATTAATTTTTAACCCAAAAAATGATAAAGATGTTAATATTTTTATGTTTCTAACATATGCTAAAATAGTATTTTTTTTTTTATAAAAATAAAATAAAATAAACCTATAATTTTATTTAATATCATATATATAATATGTTATTCCTTTTCAAATTAATATATATAATCTTTATATATGGTTTAATATGTTGCTATATATAATATATTATTTCTTTTCAAATACTAAATAAGACATAATTAATAATTTTAAATTATTTCATGAATTTTTTAATTTTTAAAAATAATTTTGAAATTAAAAAACCAATCTATAATTACATGTAAAATAAATTTTTTTTTTTATAATATTATGTTGATAATTCAATTCTAAATGAGTACATGGAATGAAAATTTTGACTCATTTTTAAAAAGTTAAACTTTATTAATTATTCAATTTAAATAAAATATTATGAAAAATTATTAGTTTAAATATTTATTATTAATTTTTAACCCAAAAAATGATAAAGATGTCAATATTTTTATGTTTCTAACATATGCTAAAATAGTATTTTTTTTTATAAAAATAAAATAAAATTAACCTATGATTTTATTATAATATTATATATATAATATGTTATTCCTTTTCAAATTAATATATATAATCTTTATATATGATTTAATATTGTTGCTATATATAATCTATTATTTCTTTTCAAATATTGTTCCTATATGTCTTATAAACTAAATAAGACATAATTAATAATTTAAAATTATTTCATGAATTTTAAAATTTTTAAAAATATAATGTACAAGAAATTGTCTTGAATACTTTAAAAATATCACTCAATTTTCTATTAGTACAAATAAATTTACATTATATTAGTGACAAAAAATTTCCCTATTACTCAATTACATTAATACTATATTGCAAAATTAAATTACTATACAAAATTAATCATTATTGAAATTTTTTTCTTCAAATAATCATAAATGATTTAATAATACGGAATGAAGGGTATGCATTTACATGGTCAATTACATTGATTTTAATTTAAAAAACATATAAATAAGTGGAAAACAAAAGATGATGAACTTAGGTGAGATCGTGTTTATTGCTTTTTTAGTACAATTTATTTTTATATGGCAACAATATGAAACATATAAGTGAGTGGAAAATTGAATATTATAATTCTTATATAAATGTGTTTATATATATTCAATTTGAAAAGTAAATTGTTTTCCTTTTATACATGGTTAGGTTAAAATTTCAAAATGGCTTCAAAACATGATATTGGTTGGGAGCATGCAGAACCTGTTGGTGGTAGTAGAAGAACCACAAAGTGTAAATATTGTGGGAAAGTTATATATGGTGGTATAACAAGATTAAAGCAACACATCGCACATATATCTGGATAAGTGGAAGGATGTCCACATGTATTAGTAGAAGTGTCACATAGTGTTAGACAACATATGTCTAATACTTCAAAAGAAAAAGCACAGTTAAAGAAAAAAAAAGAACGACTTTTGAATTCCTTAAATAGAGATAATTTCTATGAAATTGATGAGGGTGATTCTGAGGATGAAATTGAGGAAGTTGCTATGGCTGATTTTGAAAGAAGACAAATGAAACAAGCAATGAAAGAAAGTCGTCGAATTTTTGAAGAAGGTGGACAAGAGCATCAGTAGGGTGGTAGTTCCTCACAACCTACATGTTCCCATCAAAGCAGAAATTAATAAAAAGCTTGTTTTCTACTGAAGACATGAAGAAAGTGGGTAAAACTATTTCTAAATTCTTTCTGTTTAATGCAATACCCTTTAATGCAGCTGACAGTGGGCCTTACTATCAATCAATGATTGATACCATAACAGAAGTAGGTCCAGGCATCAAGGGTCCCACGGGATACCAAATTGGAAATACATATTTGGAAGAGGAGGTGCAAGAACTTGAGGTATACATAACAACATTGAAGGCTAAATGACCTATATATGGGTGCACAATCATGTGTGATGGTTGGAGTTCTAGGACTAGAAAGCCTATCATCAATTTCATGATTTATTGTGATAGAAGTATGATATACCATTCTTCAGTTGACACTACCAACATACCTAAGACAGTAGACTACATCTTTTCCATTATGGATAAAGTTGTAGAGGAGGTTGGGGAGAAAAATGTTGTTCAAGTAGTCACTGATAATGAGGCAAGTTTTAAAGCAGTCGGTATGTTGTTGATGGAGAAGCGAAAACATTTGTTTTGGTCTCCTTGTGCAGCCCACTGTATTGATTTAATGCTTGAAGATATTGGAAGCATGAAGCAGATTAAGGAGACATTAGATCAAGCTAAGATGATGACATGATTTATTTATAATAGCTTGACAGTGGTGAATTTGATGAAAGTGTTCACCAAGGATAGAGATCTGTTAAGGCCAGGAATAACCCGTTTTGCCACTGAATTCATTTCACTTGAGAGTCTTATACGTTATGAGGCTGATTTGAAGAGAATGTGCATAACAAATGAGTGGCGTGAATTCAATAAAGATAGGAGCAGAAAAAGTGTAAGAGATAAGGTATCCAACCTTATCTTAACTGATCGATTTTGGAAGAAGGCCGGAGAAGTTCAAACCATCATGGAACCTCTCGTCAAAGTATTGAAGTTGGTTGATCAAGATAAAAAGCCCACACTATCAATCATTTATGAAGCAATGGATAGAGCTAAATTGGCTATCAAGGCATCGGTCAAGCAATGGGAAAAGTATTGGGAAGTCATTGATAGAAGGTGGGAAGGTCAATTGCACAGACATTTGCATGCTGTAGGTAATAAAAAAATTCTTTATATATTTTTTATTAATTTTTTCAAGTACAAATTATTATAAACTGATCATTATTTAACTTATGGCAGCATATTTTTTAAATCCAATGTTCCAATATTCAAAGCATTTCTCCAACCATCCGGAAATTAAAGTTGGATTAAAGGAGGTTATCAAGAGATTAGAGCCAGATTTGGATAGACAAGCAAAAACTATTAACGAGGTATAATAATAGTTTGTGACCTTTATATAATGCATTTTGTATATGTAATGTACATTAACAAAAAAAAAAAAAAAATTGTTAATGATGTAGGTGAAATTATTTGTTGACGACCAAGGAGAATTTGGAAGTGCACTCACAAAGAAAGCAATAAATCAATCTCTTCCAGGTACTCAATACATTTATGTCTATTACAAATAAGAAGTTATCATCATTTTTTGTTAAATATATCATAGTGATTAATAAGTATGCATTTTCTTTATTATAGCTGAATGGTGGAACAACTATGGCGACGAAGGTCCACATCTACAAAAGATTGCTGTTAAAATTTTAAGCCAAACTTGTTCTTCATCAGGTTGTGAAAGAAATTGGAGCACATGATCATTGATTCACACAAAGTTGTGCAACCGTTTGGCAATGAAAAAGTTGCATAAGTTAGTTTATGTGCACTACAATATGCGACTTCGAGTTAAGAATTTGATGCAAGAGTGAAGCAATTAAGATTTATACAATCCAATTGATCTGACTCATATCTTTAATGATGATGATATATTAGATGTGTGGATATGAGAAGGAGAGGAGTCTATTTTATCATCTGATAATTTGGATTGGTTGGATAAAGGTCTTCCCACTAATGAAGAAGGTAGAGAAAGAGATGTTGATTCCTGTCGTAAAGGTAAGGCTTCTAGAACAATTTCTTCAAGTTCTAGTAGTGATGATGGTGACAATAGGGGCAGTAGGCGGGGTGGTGGCACTAGTGGGGGCAATAGAGGAGTTGGTGGCACTAGTGAGGGTACTGGGGGAGATGGTAGCACTGGGGGTGGTTATGTTAGTCAAGTAGATCCTGGCATGTCATGGGCACAAGGAGGTGAAAATTACTATGCCAGACAAGATACAGATCATGGATATCGACTAGGGATATGGGAACAACGAAAGCATTTGGAAAGACTAACTACATTTCCCAGCGATGATGATTATTCTAGTGGGCATGATTATCATAGATCAAATCATCACTGTATTGATGAGCACTTACAAAATTTGGGTATAGGATCAAGGCCGTATTTCAGAGGGGTAGATGATAGATCATATCACAACTTTAGAGACCGTGATAGCTCTTCCAGTACTTTTAGTAGAAATGATTTTAATCAATTTCCAATGATGCATCCAGAGGGATATTCAAATACTAGAACACGAGCTAGTGACTCATATGGATATGATCAATCTTCTAGTAGCAATAGCATTACTTATCAAGGTTTTGGATGCTATCAAGCTGGTGTTGATCCCGAACAGCCTTCGAAACCATATTTTCCTGATTATGGATCATCAAGCCAATCATCTCACCCACCATATTTGAGTTATGAACCACTCTTTCAATCATATCCTCACTACGGGAATTGCCACCCCAATTTGTATGCTCGTTGTAGGACTGATGATGATGATGATTTTGAACCCCCTCGTCATTCAACATGGAATTGATTGTTGTATTGTATGTGTTGTTAGTAAAAATGTTATTATATTTGAAATAAAATAACTTTCTTTTTATTAGCATTATCATAAATAACTTTGAGCAGATACTTTTATAATTATTTAAATAATGTTAAATGTGAGACACTTTTATTTTATTAATTTTTTGAGCTTATTTAATTGTATATATTTTTTTTGATGATTTACATAATATTTTTATATTTTTTTGAATTTTCTAATTAGCTTATTTTACGTATCGCCCGATACCAGGCCGATACACCGAGACCGATACGCCTCGGGACCCTCCGAGTTAGTGACCGATACTGCGACTTTGAACCATGTTACATAGAGACCGCATTAGTTGATTCTTTCTGATGCTTCGGCATTGTCGTCAAGCTTCCTCCCTTGTTTGGATGAGGATGAGGATGAGGATCAGGTTCTGGTTCAGTCTTCTTCTTCTTCATTCCTTTCATCCAGTTTACCTTCTGTAATTTTTTCACAGATTTCAAATGAGGTGGTGGACAGAGGCAGCAAGAAAGAAGACAAAGGCGACATACTTTTTGACAGGTATGCGAATTTTTATTTATTAAATTTTATTTTTTTTTCCTTTTTAATTTCCTTGAATTTCGTGTCTTTGGATTTAAATTGTTCGCAACTCAATTAGAGTTGAAGACCCAATTTGGTAATTATTTTTAAAACAATTTTATGTTCCAAAAAAATATGTTGGTAATAAAAAAATATTAAATAATTTTTTATTCTTAAAAGTAGAAAACCATGACCGCTTTATGAGAATTTATTTTAATCATTTTTAATTGTTTTCCAAGTTTTAATAATCACAAAACATAATTCTGGTTATTAATGGTTGAAATCAAGTTAAATATTTTAAATTTACTTATGAAAATTTAAAGAATGACTTAAATGAATTAAGACCTCGTGTAAGATGGTATTTGTTAGTATACTTGAGTTTAAATTATTTTCATGCGATTGAAACTTTAAGTTCATCCTTCCTTGAACTTAAAAGGATCACTTTTGCCAAAAAAAAAAGGGGGGGGGGGGGGGGAGGGATAATTTCTTGTTTTGTATTTAAACTTTGAGTTAAATTCTTTCTTAACTTTATTTGGAAAGGTTTTAAGAGGTTAAAACAAGTTATTGGAGGTTTCAAACCTCAAACCATTTTGTTTAAATACTTTACAATACAATCAATTGAGGGTAAGGAACCAAATAAGCCAGAACTATACAAAGGGTATTTTGGCACCCTCTCTCTTTTAGTAGTTGCGATGTGGTTAGTTGAGGTAGAACCTAGGTTGATCAGTTGAGGATCAATTTTCAATGCTCACCTATCATTGTTTTAAATGCACAACAACTAGTAAATTGGTCAAATTGATTGCTCAATTGGTTAAAGTTTGTTTATGGTTTTTAGGGTCTTGAGCCGGAAAACCATATCTTGAAGAGTTTTAGATCATTTATTGATAAAGAACAACTACATTCGATTGAAAATTTTTCTTTCTTCTTATTCAAAGCTCTTCCAAAAGTGCATTCAATTCTTTACTTGCAAATTGTATTGTGCACCTTCAAATCCACCCTAATTTCTTTTTGTTTTGAGAGTCTAATTTGTTGTTTGGTTTGGAGTTCTTAATTTCATTCTTATCTACCTATAATGAGAGAAGTTATTCGAGTAAGGGGATTACTTGAAGAGGGTGTAAAGGTCCATTGGAACCGATTAATCCAATTTGGAAGTTTTGGTATAGTGAAACCTCAAGATTGTAGGTCGGATTTTGCTAAACTACTATAAAATCGTGAATTTGTATTTCTCTTTCTCTACTCTTCTTACTTAATTTATTTGCAATGATTATTTTTATTTATTGTATTATTGCTTATATTATATCTTACATTCATTATTATTAAATTTGCAAAAGGTAACTGCCACCTTATTCACTTCCCTTTAAATGATTACGTAAGGTTTGACATAATTAGAATCCTAATATTTTCACTTGCTTTCTAAGGATTATTTTAAAAGATGATTATATAAATATGAAAAATAATTGAAAATAAATCATTGTAGATAAAATCATTATAAAATTATCTAAAAATACAAAAATTCTTAAATAGATCTTGTTTTAGAAAACATCATAAAATAACTTTTGAAAAACTATTTTTTAGTATTGCTTTTAAAAATACAATCCAAACAAAAACGTGTCATGTATTTGCATTCAATAAAAAGTTAAAAAAAAAAAAAAGAAACACCCTCAAAAAATACTTTTTTTTTTTGGCTTTTAAATGTTTTTAGAAAATAAAGAGGGAAATAATATTTTTAGAGAATAAGAGATTAAAGTGGGAGAAAATAAATTTGAGAGTTTTAGAGAAGTTTATGATATGAAGATTTTATAATCCATGGGAAACTTTAATTATTTTTTAAAAAAGAAATTTTATATAAATAGAGGTGGAAAAATTTAATAAAAAAAGTATTGAATTAAAAATATCTTCAAATTTTAAAATATCAAATTAATAAAAAGATAATATTATTTGGGTTCCAAATCAATTAATTAGATTTTTCTTTTTAAATAAATCAGCCACTAAGTTAAAATTTTAAACGTGCTTAAAAAAGCTACCTTTAAATTTTAATTTAATTAGAAGTTTTAAAAATCTCAAAATTATTCTTTTATTTAAAAAAAAAAGATTTTAAAGAACACTTACACAGCATCTCAACTTCTTCTATAACTAAAATTCTATCCGTAAGCCCTGAGGGTTTCTTGGGGAGGTGTTTTTGACAGTGAAACAGCCATGGGGATATGATAGGGAACTTTTGGAAAAGTCTACATGGCCGTCTGCAGAGACGGTGGTCGTTTAGCCGTTCTTCTTTGGTTCAGAGGGAGAATCGAAGTCGATGGATATTTGTTTTATAATCTACAATGAGACTAATCTGGTTTCGTCTGCTTCTTCTTCTTCTTTAAAAAAAATTCCATGGAAGGAATGAAGAAGAAGAACAAGTAGACTGAGCCTGATCATCCTCATTCTCATTCTCATCCAAGACGAAGAGGAAGAAGAAGAAGAAATGAAGAAGAAGGAGACTGATCCTGATCATCCTCACATCCTCATCCAAGAAGTAGAAGGAGACTGATCCTGATCATCCTCATCGGTACCGGAAATTTCATTTTTCTGAACTGTTTTCTGAACTGTTTTTTGCACTGTTTTCTGTTTTTGAAAACAAAAAATACAAAAAACTTGAGAAAAATGACGTGTTTTTATTTTTTGTGTTTTCTGTATTATCAAAAACCACTTTTTTGAGAATAATAAAAAGATATTTTTATTATTTTTTTATTGTTAAAAAATAGATTGTTTTTCGTATTTTCTCTTCCTTCTTTTTATGTTTTTTTAGTTGTTTTTTTGTGTTTCCATAAAAATGAGCTTCACCCAATCACTACACCCCCACCCACAAACCCTTTATTTTTCCTTAAATTATTGAAATTAATATACTTATATATGGTGACAAAGTCATCTTTTTGTTTAAGAAAATTATAATTGGTGTAAAATTTCAAAATAGAATAATTTTTTTTAATTTAAATGAATTGTGCATATAAAAATTATTTATATATTTATAATATCAAGTTAATGGAAGAAAACATTTTATTAATTAAAAGAAAATCCTTCAAACATGTTTTTTGTTTTACTTATTCTAAATTTTTTTTTATTAATTCAATCAAACTTTTTTTTTAGAACAAAAACTGTTTTCCAGAATTCAGTTCCCAAACAGGACCTTATATTTCAATTTTCAATGCTCACCTATCATTGTTTTAAATGCACAACAACTAGTAAATTGGTCAAATTGATTGCTCAATTAGTTGAAGTTTGTTTATGGTTTTTATGGTCTTAAAGAGGAAAACTATATATTAAAGAGGAAAACTATATATTAAAGAGTTTTAGATCATTTATTGATAAAGAACAACTACATTCGATTGAAAATTTTTCTTTCTTCTTATTCAAAGCTCTTCCAAAAGTGCATTCAATTCTTTACTTGCAAATTGTATTGTGCACCTTCAAATCCACCCTAATTTCTTTTTGTTTTGAGAGTCTAATTTGTTGTTTGGTTTGGAGTTCTTAATTTCATTCTTATCTACCTATAATGAGAGAAGTTATTCGAGTAAGGGGATTACTTGAAGAGGGTGTAAAGGTCCATTGGAACCGATTAATCCAATTTGGAAGTTTTGGTATAGTGAAACCTCAAGATTGTAGGTCGGATTTTGCTAAACTACTATAAAATCGTGAATTTGTATTTCTCTTTCTCTACTCTTCTTACTTAATTTATTTGCAATGATTATTTTTATTTATTGTATTATTGCTTATATTATATCTTACATTCATTATTATTAAATTTGCAAAAGGTAACTGCCACCTTATTCACTTCCCTTTAAATGATTACGTAAGGTTTGACATAATTAGAATCCTAATATTTTCACTTGCTTTCTAAGGATTATTTTAAAAGATGATTATATAAATATGAAAAATAATTGAAAATAAATCATTGTAGATAAAATCATTATAAAATTATCTAAAAATACAAAAATTCTTAAATAGATCTTGTTTTAGAAAACATCATAAAATAACTTTTGAAAAACTATTTTTTAGTATTGCTTTTAAAAATACAATCCAAACAAAAACGTGTCATGTATTTGCATTCAATAAAAAGTTAAAAAAAAAAAAAAGAAACACCCTCAAAAAATACTTTTTCTTTTTTTTGGTTTTTAAATGTTTTTAGAAAATAAAGAGGGAAATAATATTTTTAGAGAATAAGAGATTAAAGTGGGAGAAAATAAATTTGAGAGATTTAGAGAAGTTTATGATATGAAGATTTTATAACCCACGGGAAACTTTAATTATTTTTTTAAAAAGAAATTTTATATAAATAGAGGTGGAAAACTTTAATAAAAAAAGTATTGAATAAAAAATATCTTCAAATTTTAAAATATCAAATTAATAAAAAGATAATATTATTTGGGTTCCAAATCAATTAATTAGATTTTTCTTTTTAAATAAATCAGCCACTAAGTTAAAATTTTAAACGTGCTTAAAAAAGCTACCTTTAAATTTTAATTTAATTAGAAGTTTTAAAAATCTCAAAATTATTCTTTTATTTAAAAAAAAAAAGGATTTTAAAGAACACTTACACAGCATCTCAACTTCTTCTATAACTAAAATTCTATCCGTAAGCCCTGAGGGTTTCTTGGGGAGGTGTTTTTGACAGTGAAACAGCCATGGGGATATGATAGGGAACTTTTGGAAAAGTCTATATGGCCGTCTGCAGAGACGGTGGTCGTTTAGCCGTTCTTCTTTGGTTCAGAGGGAGAATCGAAGTCGATGGATATTTGTTTTATAATCTACAATGAGACTAATCTGGTTTCGTCTGCTTCTTCTTCTTCTTTAAAAAAAATTCCATGGAAAGAATGAAGAAGAAGAACAAGTAGACTGAGCCTGATCATCCTCATTCTCATCCAAGACGAAGACGAAGAAGAAGAAGAAATGAAGAAGGAGACTGATCCTGATCATCCTCACAACCTCATCCAAGATGAAGAAGAAGAAGACTGATCCTGATTATCCTCACATCCTCATCCAAGAATCCAAGAAGAAGAAGAAGAAGAAGAAGACTGATCCTGATCATCCTCACATCCTCATCCAAGAAGAAGAAGAAGGAGACTGATCCTGATCATCCTCATCGGTACCGGAAATTTCATTTTTCTGTTCTCCAAAACAGGTTTAACTATTACAGATAAAAAATAGTTTTCAATCTTAGAAATAGAAATCATCTGGTTTCTGATAATCGTATTTTAGTTATTTTTAATTATTTTCATTTGGTTTTTAAGTATTATTCTTAAAAATAATTATACAAATACAAAAAATAATTGAAAACAAAAACAAAGTAATTAATAAAAATTAAATTATTTTTAAAAATTATTTAGAAATATGGAAAATAAGTTAAAAATATTTCAAGTTTCTCCAAAATATAATAATTTTTTAAAACACTTTTGAGAAGGGTTTTCAAAAATAGTAAAGAAATTAAAAGAAAAATAAAAACTAAATTTAAAATTAATAAATTATTTTTATATGTTATTTTAAATTTGTTTAACTTATTTTAACTATCCAATATACATGTATATTAAATAATTTGAAGATATAGAATTTTTAATTAATTTAATGACATTTTATTTTTTAAATATTTTCATTTTTTTGAAACCAAACCTGAATATTAATGTTTATTTTTTTTTAAATAGAAAAAACTAAAATATTTTACTTAAAATTAATATGTTGATATCATCCAATATAATTACAATATAATAAATTTAGTTTATTGTTTTCTATTTGGTACCTATGACTTAAAAAACAAAGCCTTAGGGTCTATTTGGTTTCTGTTTTCAAGAACTATTTTCTGTTTTTGAAAACAAAAAATATAAAAAACTTGTTTAGGAAAAAGGGTGTGTTTTTGTTTTTTGTGTTTTCTATATTTTCAAAAACCACTTTTTTTAGAACAATAAAAAGATATTTTCATTATTTTTTCATTGTTAAAAAAATAGATTGTTTTTTATATTTTCTCTTCCTTCTTTTTATGTTTTCTTAGTTGTTTTTTTTGTATTTCCATAAAAGTGAGTTCCACCCAACCATTACACCCCCACCCGCAAACCCTTTCTTCTTCCTTAAATTATTGAAATTAATATACTTACACATGGTGACAAAGTCATCTTTTTGTTTAAGAAAATTATAACTGGTGTAAAATTTAAAAATAGAATTTTTTTTAATTTAAATGAATTGTGCATATAAAAATTATTTATATATTTATAATATCAAGTTAATGGAAGAAAACATTTTATTAATTAAAAAAAAATCCTTCAAACATGTTTTTTGTTTTACTTATCCTAAAAAACTTTTTTATTAACTCAACCAAACTTTTTTTTTTTAGAACAAAAACTGTTTTCCAAAATTTAGTTCTAAACACAATTTTTTCTTCTTCTTTAAAATACAAAAAACTGTTCTCAAAAATTATTTTCCAAAATAGTTTTAAAAAATAGTAACCAAACATAACCTTATATTTCACTTTTAACTATTTTTTTTGAAAATCGAGGGAAATAATACTTTTAAAGAATAAAACATTATAGTGGGTGAAAATAAAGTAGAGAGCTTTAGGAAAATTTACGAGGTGGATCGAAATAAAAATCTCTTAAAATTTTAAAATATCAAATTACTCAAAGGATTACTACTCAAAGGATTACAAAATTATTTAGTGAAAATAAAGTAGAGAGCTTTAGGAAAATTTACGGGTGGTTCGAAATAAAAATCTCTTAAAATTTTAAAATATCAAATTACTCAAAGGATTACTACTCAAAGGATTACAAAATGATTTAATTATCTTCAAGTTGTTTTCAATTTTTTTGAATAATTTTATAAATATGAAAATTGATTGAAAATAAAAAATTTGAAATGAATATCAAATACATTGAAAACAATTTAAGTTTTCGAATAAAATTTTATTCTAAAAAATAATATTTTTAAAATAGAACCAATCATTTTCACTCTTTGGTGTTTCGTCTAGCAATCCAAACTTTTTTTTTTCTTAATTATATTTCAACAGGCTAATTTTTAAATTTTAAATTAATTAAAACGGTTAAAAATCTCAAAATGATTCTTTTATTAAAAATACATTTTAAACTACACTTCCTAAACCTCTCTACTTCTATATCTAAAATGAGAATTTTTATCCGTAATCCCTAAGGATTTCTTCTAACAGTCCTAATAGGGATTCTCACCCTTGCTTCACCACCAACATAACAAATTGCAATCAAAATTCTTTCTACAAATTCATATCCTCTACTATATCATATGTTGGTATCTACAGTTTTCACAAGAAAATCAGCCATGGAGGATGTGATAGTGAAACAGCGTCTTCTTGGGAAGGGAACTTACGGAAAAGTCTACATGGCCGTCTGCAGAGACGGTGGTCTCCTGCTAGCTGTGAAATCTTCAGCTTTTACCCGTTCTTCTTTCGTTCTAAGAGAGAAAGACATCCTCCTCTCTCTTAGTGATTGCCCTGATGTTATTCAGTGCTTCGGTGGTTATGCAAGCATAGAAGTCGATGGATATTTAGTTTATAATCTACTTCTTGAGTACGCACCCGGAGGAAGTCTGAAGACTTTGATGATGAGGCGCGGAGGTAAATTATCGGAACCTGAAGTTCGGCATTACGCCAGGATGATTGCCAGAGGGCTTTGCCACATGCACGAGAGAGGATTGACTCACTGCGATCTGAAGCCGGATAACGTACTTGTTTTTCCCGGCAAAGATGGTGGGAATGTTGTTAAGATTGCTGATTTTGGAATGGCTAGAAGGGATGGAGAACAGGAAGTGCTTGAGGTCCGGTTCCGGGGCACCCCGGCTTACATGTCGCCCGAGTCTTTGGCTTTCGAAGAGTATGAGGCTCCAATGGATGTATGGTCACTAGGGTGCACAGTGGTTGAGTTGGTGACTGGACAACGCCCCTGGAATAGGTGTAAGGGTGTGAATGAGATAGTGGAGCATGTGGTAGTTAAGAGTGAAGTACCTAACATACCAAAATATCTATCCGAAAGTGGGAAGGATTTCCTTGTAAGATGTTTTGAGAGGGATCCGAGGAGAAGATGGGCGGCTGAGAAGCTGATGAATCACTCCTTTGTCGCCCCCATCCCTACCCAGATGGTAATGAATGACTTGCCTTCAAGTAGATGCTGTCATCCTCATCGTCCCCAAGCTTGTCTTCTTTGGTGGAGCGTTCTTGTACTTCATCGCTTCCAATTACTGGTTTGGTTTCTTCTACATGGCATTCCCTTCCTTCCAGGGTGCATTCTATTCCTTCAATGCTTCCAAATATTCCACTTCCTCCCGGATGCTGTGCGCCTTCGCCTGATTTCGAGAAGCCTTCTTATCGTGCATTGCTTTCGAGTCATTCTGTTCCTCCTCTATGGCAGTGATTTTGATCAATAACTGTTATAAATTTCATGTGTATGCTAAATTGCTAATTAAAACGTGAGCTTTCATATTCTTTATTTGGAGTAGATCAGAAGATTATAAATTTGGAAAGGATTAAAATTTCTTAAAATATGTTTTTCGGAAACGCTCTCTTTATGTTTTTAAAAACAGAAAACGAGAGCCTATGAAAACTATTTCTTAAAACAATATTTTTCTATTTTTACAAACATAGAAATTTGTTTTCTAAACTTGAAAACAAGTTGATTTATTTATTTATTTGAATGAAAATGGTGTTTCTGAAAAAACTTATTCTAAAAAGAGGTATTTTTTGTAAACATATTTTATTTTATTTTTAGTTATTTTCATTTTTTTAGATAATATTTTAAAAAATAATTATACAAATATAGAAAGTAATTAAAATTAAGTATTATATACTTTTAAGAAACATTTAAAAACATAAAAAAAAAAAAAATTTACATTGAAAACGTACATTTCAAAATTTCAAATATACTTTTATTTCATAAAATATTAGAAAACTGCTTTTTGAAACCATTTTAAATACTATTTTTCAAGAATTGCTTTGAAAAACATTTCCAATTTTCTGTTTTCTATAGTTGATAAAAATGTTTTCCTTTTTTATTATTAAAAATAGTTTTAAATTTTGATTATAGTTCTCAAATCTTAGTTTATATTAATTTGTTGCTTATTATTATTAGTAATAAATTAAATTGATGAAAATAAAAATTATTTATAAAAATTATGATTTTTTATATATATATATATTTTCAAAATTAGTGAGAAAAAACCCACGTTACCCTTAACATATCATATATGTAGCCGAGCAGGAAGTTGAGAAATTTGAACCCACAAATTATGGTTTGAAAACTGACAAAGAGAAAGTTATAACCGTCCAGTAATCTCCCGCCATTTTTGGTGGTGACCGTTTCTTCATGTCCAAAGTGAAGACACAATGTCTCGCCTCATGGTAATCTCTTTCTCTATCCTTCACCATTTTCCTCATCCTCCATTTTCTCTTTTCTTCTTCAGGTAATTTATTCATCCCTTTTTTTTTTCTTATATTATAACATTTCCAAGCAAAATTAACATCTGGGTGTTGTTTTGGTGTTCAATTCTTGTTTTGTTCTTCTGAAAAGAATAATTGTGATCTGGGTTTTTTTGTTGTGTAAAATCATGATGATCCTGAAAAGTGCTCAAACCCACAAACCTCATGATCTAAAAAATGCCATTGTTTGTCAAAATGGGTGACATGGGTTGTGGGTTTGAGCACTTTGAGGGATCGGGTGCAAATGGGTATAGAGATTTGATGATTCTGGTTGCAGCAATTGTTTAACCCTAATATTTTGGGTATGTGGATTTAATGTTCTTTTGTTGCAGTAGCAGTCTCACCATAGTATATTTCTCAGTGCGGCCTTTTATCTTTGAATTGAATTTTATCAGAAGAAGCAGTTTATAATTTGTTATGATTTTTTTATTATTATTTTTTTCATATAGAAATATTGATGGCTGGTTCTTGCGCTCAAAATTGGGATTACCTGTGGATAGGTATGAATTAGTGATTTTTTTTTCTCTAGTGGGACCGGTCTTCTCCCCAATGTTGGATTAAAGCTTATTCCTTGAGTCTGTAACTCAATGTAGTTAGATTCTGTAATTCATGTTGATAGTTCACTCTGTACATTTGCTTTTTTTTGGCTTTCCCCAGAATCTTTAAGGTTTTATCCATGTAATTTTTTTTGGATAGGAAACAATAAATAGATATATTGATAGAAAAAAAAAGTACAAAAGAAGGATGAAGAATCCTCCCACCAAAGAAAAAACTAAACAACAACAATAAAAGAACAAGACGCTACAAAGTGAAAACTACGAACAAGCTCTCTTGGCTAGATCATCCCGTTGGAGCTACACACTACTAGCCAATCTAGTTGTAACACGTTAAGGGGAAAACCCTTAAAAACCACAGAACAAAAAGCCCAAAGAGAAGTAAGGAAGTGAATGGAATCCCATAAATTCTCTGAATTCCTAACTTTATCCTCAAATATCCTAGCATTTCTTTCCCTCCACACAACCCAAATTAAAGCAATGCACACATTTTGCCACAAAACTATCCCTCTCTTGGAAATGCCAAAACCTTTATAATTGATGAACATCATGTCGGAAATGCTTCTCGGGGGAACCCAATCCATCTTGGCTAGCTGAAATAATATGTGCCACAACCCCATCGTCAAAGAACAATATAGGAAAAGATGATCTGCTGATTCTCCTTTCTTCATACACAACTTACAAATGTCAGGACTAAGAGCTTTGTAGGGTCTTCTCAATTGTAGCAAGTCATTAGTATTTACCTTCTTGTGTGCCACCAACCAGACAAAGGACTTGACTTTAAAAGGGACTTGAAAATTCCATACAAACTTAGAAGGAAAAAGTGGAGAAAAATCGGGTAGTTGGAACAAGGCTATAAAGAAAGACTTGACTGTAAACAATCCTGAAGAAGATAAACACCAAGATCTCGCATCTGAAGCCGAAGAGGATAAATGCATACAATCAAGAGAACGCACGAGGCATTAGGTTTTTTCTTTTGATCAACATTCAATACTTCATCCAAACAAAATGACCATCATCATGGAAAGAACCTATGAACTCTGAACAGGGGACTCCACGAATCTCTGGGTAACAAACATTTAAAATGACTTAATTAAAAAATTCCCTTTTGACTGCAACAAACTCTAACCTTTCTATGCAAAACATCAAAATGGATTCAAAAGCCACAAGTGGAGTCAAAGAAGCTGCTCAATCAACTGTTAACTCAGCCCCATATGCTCTTTGGCTTCCAAACAAGGCCCCTGAGAAGAAATCTGGAAATGATTTGAAGCAGCTGAAAGATATCTGGATGGAAAGTGCCATAGACGAATGTTACATCATCATTGTTGAATGGAAGACTCAACTTGTCACCATTACTTGTTTAGAACTTCATTTCTTTATGGAAGTACCTTATTTAGCTGCAGTTTGTGAATGCTAAAGACTGTTCCTTCTAACTCAAAACCTACAGTGATCACTCAATTTACAGTGATTTTAGAGGCCTTAAACTCATTCCTAAATTTTATTTTAAGTAAATTAAACTCATTATTCCCTTCTTTCAATAGGAGGACTCTTTGCACCATTCCTATTTTATTAGTAGTCACCACTTTAGTGGCCCAAAGGGAAAGATACTAAAACAACAGCAAACCAACACTTTGGAGGGTAATTTTCCTACACTTTTCAGAAGTCATGTTTCACAAGAGGGGAAGGGACCTAAAGGAAGTCCCAACTATTTGGTGGTAAGAGATCTGACCAGGTAGCCACATATATGGACAGGTCTAGCATGTATGAAACTGATCCAATATTGAAAAACTTGTTCTAAGCTTGATCCCTAGCCTGGAACTGATTCGAAATAGAAAAGCACACACCTTATGTACCTGAAATTATCACAGGATGCTGCATGAATAAGAGGACCAATTGCAGGAAAGAGATACAGGGACAGTCACCAAAAAAACACCAAACTTTTGCATCTACCTATCTTAATGCTCTCAATCAAAGTTGTGACTGCACCTTGGCAACCAACCAACTCAAAGCTTTACCCAAAAAAGTGAAGGGGATAGAGAATTCCCATGTTTGACTCCTGAGAATTATCAAAGGAATCTAATGTCATTTATCATTTAGCAACAAACAAGGGGGAAAATCATTCAGTCCATCCTTTGCATCCATGAAATTCAGCCTAGACTGAAAATAAAGAAGAAATTTCCAATCTACTCATATCATATAACATTTTAAGCTAATCTTAATCATAAAAATTAGAACTATCATAATAATACCTGTTAGACCTAATTTAAAACTTCAATGTTGAAACTACAAAACCTTTAATCATTACAAGAGTCATAATTGGACAAGAAACTACGCCATGCTTAAATTCTTTGAAGGTGATTCATTGTATTCTGCTCAGTAGTGATTCAAATACTTGATGTGTTTCTTCAAAACATGTCTTATTTGAAGAATTGTAAGGGATCATCATGAGTAAGGTATGCATAGAATTGCAGTTTGTATCAATATCAGATCGGAAGGAAAAAATAAATAAAAGGTGATAGCAGGTGAATTGGTGTATAATGGATCAGGGCTAAAATTGCGTGAGATTTGTAAAGTACTCGATACCCTGTAATAAATAGGTTTTTTTTTCCAAATAGTGAATCTTTATCATAGTGGATAATGAATTGTTTCAACAGAACACATGATTTCCTAACATGAAAGGTTTTCTAGAAAATAAAGGATTTGAATCTGATGTTTTCCTTAGAGGAACTGCTGATAAGTATTTGCTACCATTTTCCCCTTTTCTCATTCTTGTTGGTTACAAATCACAAGTTCTTGAGAAGCGCTGTTATGGGTTTATGGCAGTCTGCATATTTGTAATGTTGTGCCTGTTTGTAGTCATTTGACACAAGCTATCTGGCAACAACTGAATGTCCATTATCATGAACATGAAAATAAGTTTCTGCTTATAGTGTAAGTATATCATTTAACAGATATGTGTGTCTGCATTTGTAAGTTTATATTTCTTTACTGTGGATGCTTGTAAATCTAAATATTGGTGTTTTATCTGTCTCCTTTTGCTGTTTCTGATCTTTCAGCAGGAATGATTCTTGGATCCTTTTAACTTGGCTGGGGCCTCCTTTAATGATTTTGCAGTAATTGATTTATAAATGTTTATTATTGAGACAGCTCAGTTGTGATGTGGAAGAGAAAATATAGGCCAGTTATTAAGTTGGTGAACTTTGAGATAGAAATTGGTTGCCTCTGGATAATAGATTGAATCATCCAAATGTTACAGAAGAATAATAGTTGCTCTTCAGTGTTTGGTGCTTGAGTTGCATGTTTTATGTCATGGATTTGAATTGGCGTTAGATGTGAAGTCAGGAGAAAATTCATGAAAGATTAATCTGGTGCTTACTTTTTTTGCCAGCCTCTTCTTTTAAACCCTCTGTTATTCAGAAGCAACAAGATTAATTTCAGATATCATTGATGTGGTTATCTATAATCTGAGGGCATATTTGTCAGTTGAATCTATGGACCTATATTTAGCAAGAACGAGATACATCCAGAAGTTAGTATCTGTGTAGTCACTAAGTCCACATGGCTGGTGACTCCACTGTTCACGGAGAGACTCTGGTTAATGTGGTTGAGGTCTCTGGGGAAGCTGTTTTCTTGCATGGGGAGCTAGATTTGTGGATTTTAGAGGCAAAATCTCTTCCAAATATGGATTTAGCTACAGAAAGAGTGAGAAGATGCTTCAATATGTTCGGATCTTGCACATCTCCTTTTAAGATAAGGCATAAGCATTCGAGCAAGCATCATTCAATTATTACCAGTGACCCTTATGTGTCTGTTTGTCTAGCAGGGGCGACAATAGCACAAACAAGAGTAATTCCCAATTCTGAGAACCCTTCATGGGGCGAACATTTTTGTGTGCCAGTTGCTCATCCTGTCATGAAAGTTGAATTTCATGTTAAAGATAATGACATTCTTGGGGCTCAACTAATTGGAGTGGTGGGAATATCTGTTGAGAAACTTATCTCAGGAAATGCTGTTAGTGGTTGGTTCCCTATTGTTGGTTCCCAGGGGAATCCCTTGAAGCCCTATCCTGAATTACATGTGTCTATTCAGTTTAGACCAGTTGGGGAAAACCCACTATATAAGGATGGTGTTGGCGCTGGCTCAGGCTATCTTGGTGTTCCCAATACATATTTTCCTCTCCACAAAGGAGGTAGCATTACTCTTTATCAGGATGCTCATGTGCCTAAAGGAATGTTACCTGAAATTTTACTTGATGGTGGAAAAATTTTTCAGCAAGGTCAATGCTGGGAAGAAATTTGCCATGCTATGTTGGAAGCTCACCACCTGATATATATTATTGGGTGGTCCATATTCCACCCAGTCAAGCTTCTGAGAGAGCCAACAAAGCCAGTACCTGCTGGTGGAGAGCTTTCCCTTGGGGAATTGTTGAAATACAAGTCAGAAGAAGGAGTTCGAGTCCTTATGTTGATTTGGGATGATAAAACCTCACATGACAGATTACTTTTTAAAACAGTAATGCTCATTCACCTGGTGATTTTTTCTTTCAAGTTGTACCTAGATTGAGCTGAATTTCTCAATTACATGTCACATTGTTTCCCTCTTTTCAAATCTACATCTCTCTCTCTCTCTCGCACACTTGCTTTCTCTCTCTCTTTTCTTCATTTTTTGGTTATGTCATTTGATATTTGCATAACCATATATATCTTCCATGTATGCCAATAAATGGATGGAAGGTTAAGCCTAGTGCTGAGATTCATTTTCTGGTTATGCACTATAATTAATTATACACTTGAATGCAGGAAGGTGTCATGCAAACTCACGATGAAGAAACACGAAAATTTTTTAAACACTCAGGTGTCCATTGTGTGCTTTCTCCTCGTTATGCCAGCAACAAGCTTAGCATTTTCAAGCAACAGGTGTGGAATAATTTTCTTACATTTGTGATTTGAACTATATGCTAATAATCAAAAGTAATTATTTTAAGGGAAAATTTTGGTGCTTACTGACCTTTTAGTACTATTTATTTGCCCATGTAGCATGTTTTTACAAAATTTGCATTCTTATTAACTGATTGATATCCTTCCTTCTAGTCCAGGTAGTGGGAACCCTTTTTACACATCATCAGAAGTGTGTGCTTCTGGACACTCAAGCTCCTGGAAACAACAGGAAAATAACTGCTTTCATTGGTGGTCTAGATTTATGTGATGGCCGATATGACACTCCTGAGCACAGGCTCTTTAGTGATCTTGACACCGTATTTTCAAATGATTTTCACAATCCTACATTTCCAGTAAGTGATTATTATACATATACAGAGATCTTTTGCATGATTGCTCTTTATGATTTAATCTTGGTTGTTGAGTCTGATTGATACCAGCACTTAAACACTGTGTGATGTGTAAATTATAACTGTTCCATGGTTTGTCCCAGCATTAGGAATTTATTGACACAAGTTAATTGTAACAGGGCATAAAATTTTCAAAATTAAATGTTTTTCTGCTTTTAAGTAATTAAGCTATCCCAATTGGCTTGTTTTAGGCATATATTCCATAATAGTTTCTTCATCTCTATAGATAGTGATAAGTTCTCTCACTCTCTCTTTCTGTGTTCTCTCTTGCTCTCTCTCTTTTTGTGCTGTTACATGATTTTGAAGCTGGAGCTTCCTCCACCCCCATCCAACTCTTGCCAAGGGCTGTTCTTTTTGTGAATAGAAGGTTGGTTGGTCCTTTTGTACTGTTGTACATCTGTCCTGTTACCCATCCACGATAGATGGTGTGTTTACCCTTTAACCAAAGGGCCTTGTCTTCCCAAGTATTAGCTTGGTTTTCTGTTATGCATCGATGGAGGATGATGTGCCTTTTTTAATCTAATGACAGTGCCCACCATATGCTGACCACCTAAATCCCCAGCTTAAGATGTCAATGCTACTGCAAATATTCTTGGAAATGCATGCCTATCTATATGGGTGTATGTTACTTAACAAAATATCCTTGCACAACTTCTATATGTAGCTTAGCACTTATGCACATGCAACTATGTCCTTGAGAGAAACTATCAACATCATCCACTATGAACATCTTAGTTTAGCCCTTAGAAATGACCCAGCATGTTTCATCCTATAAACATCATAAAGCTGATGATGGTACCCACCAGTCTGTTTACTAAGAGGCAAGGTTGTTAGCTCCCATAAGGAGTTCTTACTCGGTGTACACTATCTTCCATCAATCACACTGCTCTGTCTTATGACGTCCTTTGATAAAATTTTGAAAGGGATATGAAAGCTAAAAGCTGGAATTAGGATTTTAAATAATTCATCCACATTGATTTCATTGATTTACAACCTATGTATTCAAGCTGTATAGTGAAGGAAACAGGAAAATATTCCAAGGAAATAGCAACAGATAAAGGAAATAGGCTAAGCAAATAAAAACAAATTCCTACAATTACTCTAACTTTCCTATCTTAATATAAATATACAAATCTGATTTCATTTTCTATTCAATTCCATGATTTTAGTCCATAATCAAATCAGAAGAAATATTCCCTGCTTTCGAATACTCCCCCTCAAGCTGGTGCATAAATATTATGCATTCCCAGCTTGTCTATTATAGGACTAAACATGGTGTTTATGAGTGCTTTTGTGAAGACATTTGCTAGTTTCTGTTTAGTAGACACAAAAGGAGTTTTTTTTTTTTTTTTGATAAGTAAACAATATATGCATTAGAAAAGGCTAAACGCCACAAAGCATACAGGGAGTATACAAGACGGCTAAAGCCTCAAAAAAAGAAAAAGGACCAAAAAGAACTACCTCCCCTTAAGTGGAAGCTATCCACTCCAAAAAACCTATAAGGGAGAAAGACTCCTCACCTAAATACACTTTGGCCCAATTCCACAAGTTACAGACAAAAGAATTCTTTAATTTCTGAATATTCAATTCACCCCCCCTAAAGGCTAACCTATTCCTCTCCTTCCAAACCGTGCAAAAAATACATAACGGAATGGATTTCCAAATCTTTTTCCTTTTCTTCCCTACAAATGAGCCCCTCCAGGATATTAAAGTCTCCTTTACAGTTTTTGGTAGGACCCACTTAACATCAATCAACCCAAAAATAATATCCAATAATATCCCATAGGGCTCTAGTCACTATACAGTGTAAAAGAATATGATTTACATTCTCTTCTTCACAACCACACAAAAAGCAGCAATTTGGGAGTTGCACCCCTTTTATCTGGAGTCTATCCAGAGTGAGCACCTTCCCCCACGTAGCCTCCCAAGCAAAAAAGCAGACTTTAGTTGGCACCCTATCCACCCATATTCTCCTTGCGGGAAATACTGTGGCATTAGGCTTGTCTAGCAGCCTGTAAACTTCTTTGACTTTGAAAAGACCATTTCTTCCCTGCCTCCACATAACTGAATCATCCTCTAAGGAGGGCCTATGACCCCTCAAAGTATGAAGCAGCTCCCCAACCATATCCAACTCCCAATCATTGAAGTCCCTCACAAAAACAAGCTTCCAAGCTCCTTGGCCCGAATCCTGATCCCACATCTCCTCAATCGTAGCATCCCTATGCATGGCAAGGACAAAGAGGTGATTGAAGCATTGGGACAACGGAGTGTCAGTGCACCAACTATCTTTCCAGAATTTGATTTTGGAACCCTTCCCAACTATAAAGGCCAAGTTTTCCCAGCATCAATCAGATTCTTTCATAATCTCCTTCCAGACCCCTACTCCAGCCGCCCCACGAGCCTTCTTTGACCTCCAACCATAATCCTCTTGCCCATATTTTGAAGTGATCACTTGTTTCCAATATTCTTTTCACAAGCAAACCTCCAAATCCACTTGCCCAGCAAGGCTCTATTCAGAGTGGCTATTCTCCTTAATCCTAGCCCTCCTTTGTGTTTTTCTGTACAGACCGCATCCCATTTAACTAAATGAACTTTTCCCTCCAAGTTTCCTCCCCCCCATAGGAAATCTCTTTGGGTTTTCTCCACTCTTTTAGCAACAGACTTGGGCATTCGGAAAATAGACATTTGGTAAGTTGGCGAGCTAGCCAAGGTGCTTTTTATGAGAGTGATCCTCCCCCCTTTGGAAATGTACTGTCTTTTCCAAAGCGCAAGTCTCCTCCTGATCCTTTCTTCCACTCCATCCCACATAGAAGTAGCCCTATTGGGGACCCCTAAGGGGAGGCCCAAATAATGAGAGGGCAGAGACCCCACCCTGCACCCTAACTCAACTGCCAACTCAAGAATTTCCTCCATTTCTCCAACTGGAATGATTTCGCTTTTGGCTAGATTAATTCGAAGACCCGAAGCCGCTTCAAACCAAAAGAGAATCCAGCTTAGGTGAGAAACTTGCTCTTTGCTCGCCTCACAAAACACAATTGTGTCATCAGCAAAAAATAGGTGGGAGATATTCAAGGAGGTTCTACTACCACCCCGAATATTACACCCTGAGAGATATCCCCCCTCCACCGCTCTCCTGATAAGGACGTCCAGAACCTCCATTCCCATAACAAAGAGGTAAGGGGATAGAGGATCCCCTTGACGAAGCCCTCTAGTGCTAGGGAAGAACCCAGCTGGCACTCCATTAACAAGAATAGAAAATTTAGCAGAGGATACGCAACTCCACATCCATCCCACCCACTTGGTCCCAAAGCCCATTTTTTTAAGGACCTTCATTAAGAAATTCCAATTGATGCTGTCATAAGCTTTTTCTATATCCAATTTGCAAATAAGACCCTTTTCTTTTCTCTTCTGCCACGAATCTATCACCTCATTAGCAATTAAAGACGCATCCAGAATTTGTCTTCCCATTACAAAGGCATTCTGAGCAGTAGAGACCACCTTACCAATCACTTTTTTAAGCCTATTAGCTAAGACTTTAGCCAAAAGTTTATAGAGCCCCCCCAACAGGTTTATAGGTCTAAAGTCTCCAAGATCCTCAGCCCCGCTTTTCTTAGGTATCAACACCAAGAAAGTGTTGTTTAGGCTCTTAACAAAGGAATTATGCTCATGAAATTCTTTAAACATCTCCATAATCTCCTCTTTGGCAAAATCCCATGCGTTTTGCCAAAAGGCAACAGTAAAACCATCCAGGTCAGGGGCTTTATCCCCATTCATCTCCATCAGCGCCGAGTGAATCTCAATCTCTGCAAATGGGATTTCCAGACTCTCTGCTTCTTGCTGGCTGATGCAACCCACCTGAATGCTACCAATATCCGCCTGCCAACCCATATGTTCAGAAAGCAACTGCTGAAACGAATTCACAACACCTTCTCTCACCTCCTGCTCCTCTACTAGCCACTCCCCATTAACCTTAATTCTGTCCATAGCGTTGTTTCTTCGATGAGCACTAGCCATTCTATGGAAGAACCTCGTATTTCTATCCCCGTCCCTTAACCAAATCTCCCTTGAGTGCTGTCTCCAATGGGCTTCCTCTAACAGGACCCATTTCTTAAAGGAATCTTTAGCTTCCTTTTTTAATTCAGCTTCCTCCATAGACAAAATTCTCTCACTTTCCACCCATAGACAAAAGAAGTTACAATATGCCCAATCTCAATTTTCTCCTTTATGAAGTGTCTATCCACCTCCACATGCTTAGTCCTATGGTATTGGACTGGGTTGTGAGCAGTATTGATAACAGCCTTATTGTCACAATGGATAGTTGTTGGTTCTTTAGGCTCCAATCATAGCTCCTTGAGAAGATTTTTAATCCATAATGCTTCACACTGATCTCATTGATTTACAACCTATTTATGCAAGTTGTACAGTGAAGGAAAAAAGGAAATATGCTAAGGAAATTGCAACAAATAAAGGAAACAGGTTAAGGACATAAAAACAAATTCCTATAATTACTCTAACTTTCCTATCTTATTATAAATATACAAATCTGATTTCATTTTCTATACGATCCCATGATTTTAGTCCATAATCAAATCAAAAGAAATATTCTCTGCTTTCCAACACTCCCCTCAAGCTGGTGCATGAATATTGTGCATTCCCAGCTTGTCTATTATAGGATTAAACATGGTCGTTTATGAGTCCTTTTGTAAAGACATTTACTAGTTTTTGTTTAGTAGACACAAAAGGAGTTACAATATGCCCACTCTCAATTTTCTCCTTTATGAAGTGCCTATCCATCTCCATAGGTGTAGTCCTATCATGTTAGACCGGGTTGTGAGCAATACTGATAGCATCCTTATTGTCACAATGGATGGTTGTTGGGTCCTTTAGGCTCCAATCGTAGCTCCTTGAGAAGATTTTTAATCCATAATACTTCACACTGATTTCATTGATTTACAACTTATTGATTGGTGTTGATAATATTACATTTTTTATTGCAAGTGTTGCAATCCTTAATGGTGAAACTCCATTGATTTTCTTCTAGGTGAGACTCCTAGAAGGCCTTAGTGAGATTTTAGGGTTTCCATCTCTTCAACGTTGTATATTTTTTCCCTCTATTTTTTTAATTTTATTTTTCTCTACCATAAACTTTATTCCTTGTTCCTCTCCTCACACCTAAAAATAAAAATCCTAGCCCATCTATCTGAGTGTAGGCAGCCATTGTAGGGTTGTCCTACAAAACTTCTTAGAGCCAGGTTCTTGGCTTGAAGGTGTAACTTATGCAAGCATGAATTCCAAAAAACACTTCTAATAATCAAGATGCCGCTACAATACACTTAGAGGAAATTTCAACTACAACAATCCTATCTAGATGCTATAATACAACTAAATAGCAAACTTGATGAGATTATGAAGTTATTAGAAAAGAGTCAAGAGAAAGGACCAATTGAAGATGAGATTACAACCATCAATTTAGACAATCCCCAAGTAGATCACACGAAGAACAAGACAATTTTATGATGGGGAATCAAAGAAGAGGCAAACTCTTTGAGCAAGATGATGATGTGACAAAAAAGGTACGCCTTGAAGTTGCTGAATTTTATGAAAAATTAAATCCAACAACTTTTCTTGATTAGATTATATCGATGGAAGATTACTTTGATTGGCATGAAATGCCCGAAAATAGAAAAGTTCATTTTGTGAAGGCAAAGTTGAAAAGAGCAGTATGTCTATGGTAGCATAATATTGAGAATCAACTTCATAGAACTAGACAACCACCAATAGACACATGAGATTAGATGAAGTTGAAGATGAAAAAACACTTTCTCCCAATTGAAGAATTCCGTGAATTGAGCATTCAAAATTAAGTGTGGGAAAGTGATGCTCAACTTGCAACCCATTATAAAGCTGGATTTCTAATGGAGATTCAATTTGAGATGATAGCTGCACACACTTATATTGTAGACAATGTTTATCAACTAGCCCTCAAGTTGAAGAAATCCTCAAGTTTCGGGTTTCCATATGTCCAAGTTCATAAATTGGGAGCTCTTTCTCTAGCCGGACAACAATCAAACCTTTAAGCACATCAAGCTTCAAAACTTCTAATCATGTAAATGGTGGGGGCAACAATCAATAGACTTTGAATGTGGCTAATAAAGATGGTAATAGGGGTAAAACTTCAATGAGTATTGGGGATAGAAAAGTAGATGTGACTCCTTTATGTTTTAAGTGTGGTGGACATGGTCATCATGTTGTTGTGTGCCTAAGCAAAAGTTTACATTTTCCTGTTGAAGAACAAAATCTAAATTAGAGAGTTACCCAAAGGAAGAAGAGACCTGCAATGTAGATGAACTTAGTGAACAATGTGATTACTATGATGGTATGATAGAAGGCCATAGTCTTGTAATGCAACCTTTATTAATTGTCCCAATGGTAAAAGGAAAAGGAGAATGGCAGCGTACTAGCATTTTCTAGACACATATTTCTTGCCAAGGGAGGTTATGTACCATGATCATTAATAGAGGTAACAGTTTGAACATAGCTTCATAAAAGCCCGTTGAGAACCTAACCTTAAAATAGAAAGACATCCAAATCCATTCCGAATAGCATGGGTTAATGACACCTCTATTCTAGTAAGTTTTTGTTGCTTGGTCATATTCCTTTTTTATAAGGACTTTGAAGAGTTCATATGTTGTGGGGTCTTACCAATAAAAGTAAGTCATATTTTTCTTGGAAGACCTTGGCTTTTTTATAGAAGAGTTCAACATGATGGCTACGAAAATGCATATACTCTCATACATAATGGGTGTACGAAGATCCTTTGTCTAATGAAAGAAGTTCCTCTAATTAAAAAGTCAAAGGAGACAACCAAAAAAAGGTACTTACTATGTGTCAATTTGAAATGGAGAGCATGAAAACTAAAGTTATTTTTGCTTTAATGGCCTAGGAAGTGGATGAATTTAAAGAACAAGATAAGGAATATCCAACAAATGTGCATAATATCCCTGATAACTTTTTTTACTTGTGGTTGTAAAGTTACCTAATCAACTACTTTCTATGCGTAATGTACAACATGCCATTTATTTGATTCCTGATGCACCATTACAGCAGAACATGCTGAATTGAAGAGGCAAGTTGATGAATTACTTACTAAAGGCTTTATTCGAGAAAGCCTGAGTCCTTGTGGAGTTCCTACTCTACTAACAACAAAGAAGGATGGATCGTGGCAGATGTGTGTGGATAGTCATGCAATCAATAAAATCACAATAAAGTATTGATTTCCAATTCCAAGACTTGATGACATACTAGATATGATAGTTGGATCATTAATCTCAAAGATTGATCTAAGAAGTGGATATCGTCAAATATGTATTAGACCAAAAGATGAATGGAAGACATCCTTCAAAACTAAGGATCGATTGTATGAGTGGTTAGTCATGTTGTTTGGATTAACTAATGCCTCAAGTACATTCATGTTGGTCATGACATAGGTATTGAAGCCTTGTATTGGACAGTTTGTTGTTGTTTATTTTGATGATATTCTTATCTATACTCAATCCTATGAAGATCATGAAGAACATTTAAGGTAAGTGATGCAATTCTTGGGGCTGAAAAATTTTACATTAATTTGAAAAAATGTACTTTCATGAGCCTTAGTGTTATATTTTTAGGCTTTGTTGTGTCTTCTAAGGGTGTTCAAATAGATTTGAAGAAGATCAAAGCTATTGTTGATCAACGAATATCGACAAATATCTATGAGGTGCGAAGCTTCCATGGAATGGCTACATTCTATTGATGATTTTTCGAAATTTCAGCTCTATTATGTTCCCGATTACTATATGCATGAAATTTGGGCCATTTATTTGGATTAAGGCAGCCAACAAGGCATTTGAAGAAATTCTATCCAAGATGGTGAACCCTCCTATTCTAGGTCCACCAGACTTTGAGAAAGTATTTGAGATTGCTTGTGATGCTTCCCATGAGAGAATTGGAGCAGTTCTTAGCCAAGGACATCCTATGGCTTTCTTTAGTGAGATACTCAATGGGGTAAAGAAAAAATGCTTCACATATAATTTTAAATTCTATGCGGTGGTGCAAGTAATTAGGTATTGGTAGCATTATCTCAATTACAAGGAATTTGTTTTGTATTCGGATCATGAAGTCTTGCGATATCTTAATTCTCAAAAGAAGCTTAACTCTTTACATGCTGGAGTAGTTTTCTTCAACCATGCACCTTCAATTTAAAGCATTGTGCGGGAGTTGAAAATAAAGTAGTCGATGCCTTAGTAGGAAGGCTCTTCTCTTAGTAAACATGTTAGTCACTACCATTGGATTTGAAGAATTAAAGCATTGCTATTACAATGATGCTGATTTTGGAGATATTTATTCCCCTCTTTTAAGTGGTTCAAAAGCAACACAAGTTGATTTCCAGATTTTAGAGGGGTACTTGTTCTATAAAGATCGTTTATACGTACTAAGGACTTCCCTATGTGATCATGTCATATGGGAACTTCATGGAGGTGGAATGGGTGGACAATTTGGATGAGATAAGACCATCGCTTTGGTGGAAGATCTCTTCTTTTAGCCTAGTTTGAAGAAGGATGTTTAGAAGGTTATTTCAATGCAAATATAGGGTTATATACACCATTACCAATTCCAACCAAACCTTGAGAAGACTTGAGCATGGAATTTGTACTTGGATTGCCAAGTACATAATAGGCTTTGATTTTATATTTGTTGTGGTTGATAGATTTTCCAAAATGACATATTTTATCCCATGTAAGAAGGCCTCCGATGCTTCTTATGTTGTTACCTTGTTCTTTAAAGTAGTTCACTTGCATGGATTACCACAATCCATTGTTTCTGATCATAATGTCAAGTTTTTGAGTTATTTTTGAAATGCCTTGTAGGCTAAGCTAGGTAGTCAATTAAAAATTTCAAGTTCTTTTCATCCTCAAGCTGATAGGCAAACAAAAGTTGTCAATTGAAGCCTTGGTAATCTTTTGAGATGCCTTGTTGAGAAATCGGGATAATGTCTTACCATAAGCTAAGTTTGCTTTCAACAACTCCATTAATCACACTATTGAGTACTCACCTTTTGAAGTGGCATATGGACTGAAACCTAAGCAAGTTGATCTTATTCCATTACCTACTTTTGTCCACACCAGCTAAAATGGTGATGCATTTGCATGTCATATACGAGATATACATGAAAAGGTATGAGAAAAAATCAAAATAAGTAATGAAAACTATAAAGAAGCAGCAGATGCACACCAAAGATATATTCGGTTTCAAGGAAACCTAGTAATGGTTTCTCTATATCCAAAAAGATTTCATTCAAGCACATATAAAAAACTTCAAACTAAGAAAACGTGTCCATTTTGGATACTAAATAGGTTGGGTGAGAATGCATATTTGCTAGAGCTTCCTTTAGAATTGCATTCTAGTCCAATATTTACCTGTTGTCCACTCAACGAGGTGGATACCAAATTTTTTTTATGAAATGGCGAGGCAAACCACACTCTAAAAATATATAGATTACAATAATAGATTTTTAGAAGCTTAACCTTGACCTTTATGCATTGAATCAAACATCTAACTCATTGGAGTCGAGTTCTTTCAAGCCAGGGGGAATTGATGGGGGAAAGTCTTTTAAAGTATATTCAAGAAAGGAAAGAAAAGGTATGACTGAGAATTAATTTGATAAAAGTGAGTTAATCCTAGTGGGATGTGTGGAAAACGTGGATGCTTTGGCTGCAAAACTTAGTTGTAAGGTCAGGAGTCTCTCCTCCTCTTATTTGGGATTGCCTTTGGGAGGTCCTTTTAAGTCTGTGGTTGCTTGGGATGGATTGGAGGAGAGGTTTCGAAAGAGATTGACAATGTGGAAGAGACAATACACCTCCAAATAAGGGAGGCTCACCTTGATTCGGAGTACTTTGGCTAGCTTGCCCATTTATTTCATGTTTGTGTTTACTTTACCTTGGACAGTTAGATTGAAGTTGGAGTAGATTTAGAGGGATTTTTTGTGGGAAGGTGGGGCTCTTGAGAGGAAACCTCCTCATGTAAGATGGGCACTTGTTTTCTTAGACAAAAGAAAAGGGGGTTTAGAGGTGAAGTGTCTTTCTTCTCTTAATAAGGCGCTTTTGTGCAAATGGAGTTGGAGGTTTGCAAATGAGAGAGGGGCCTTGTGAAATCAAGTGATTAGGGGAAAGTATTGGGAGGAGCACGGGGGTTGGTGCTCCAAGGAAGTGAGGGATGGGTATGGTGGAAAACAATTAGGAAGGAGTGGCATGTTGTAAGTAGTAGACTCTCCTTTGTGGTGTGCAATGGGCAGAGAGTGAGATTTTGGAAGGATAAATGGTGTGAAGATTCATTTTTTTTGTTGCTTTTCCTACTTTATTTGCTATAGCTATGTCCAAGGATGCCTAGGTAAAAGATGAGTGGAGTTTCACTAAGGGAGGGGGGTGTTGGAGCCCGTATTTCTTTAGACCCTACAATGATTAGGAGACGGATGAGGTTCATAGATTTTTATTGGGCCTCAATGGGAAGAGTGTTCAGCGGAATATGGAAGATAGGGTGCTTTGGATAGAGACTAAATGTGGGAAGTTCTCTATTAAGTCTCTCTACAAAGCCCTAGAATAAGGTCCTTCAATCTTTTTCCCATCGAATGTCATTTGGAAATCCTATGTGCAACCTAAAGTGAGTTTTTTTTAGGTGGGAAGCAACTTGGGGGAAGGCTTTTACTTTGGAAAATTTTATAAAAGAGGACGGCCTTTAGCAAATAGATGCTACCTTTGCCAAATGCATGAGGAATCGATAGATCATATCCTTCTCCACTGTGCCAAGACAAGGACTCTTTGGGTGTTGTTTTTCACTCTCTTTGGGGTGCAGTGGGTGCTGCCAGCCTCCATTAAGGCAACACCCTTGGGTTGGGACGAGTCCTTTGTGGGAAAAAGGAGAAGGGAAGTTTGGAGAGTAGACCCTTTATGTATTTTTTGGACGGTTTAGAAGGCAAGAAACAAAATTGCGTTTGAAGATGATGTGTTGTCCATTTAAAGACTTAAGAGTTCTTTTATTTATTTTCTTTGGTCGGAGACGAAATTGTTCATAAAAGATGGTCCTTCGACTTTGGTTGGTTTCATTGATTGGGTAGGATCATGATGAGGGTGGTTTTTTTGGCCCCTCTACTTTTGTCAACAGTTTTTTGTCCCAGGCAGGGAGGGGGGGTGCACCTATTCTATATTTTTTTGAGTCGCTATTTTAGTGTCTCTTTTGAATACAATTTCTTCTCTTTTAATTATAAAAAAAAAAAAAAGAAAGGAAAGAAAAAGTATAAATAAACTTTAAGTAGGATTAATAATAGTTGAAATTAAATTAGAATTAGTATTAGTTGGAATTAAAGTGGGATTAGTATTTGGAGTCAAATTAGGTTTAGCTAATTAGGTCATAAGACAATTAGAATTAAAGTCATAATGAGTTATTAGAATCTTAGTAGACTTTGGATTTCTTAGAGAAACCTATAAATAAGGCTAATTGATGTAAATCAAATATTGAATTGATTGATATTAATAATATTACTTTTTTATTTATTTTATTTATTGCAAGTGTTACAATCCTCAATGGTGACATTCCATTGATTTTTTTTCTAGGTGAGACTCTTAGAAGGCCTTAGTGAGACTCTAAGAGTTCCATCTCTTCTTCATCATATTTTCTTTCTCTCCATTTATTTTTAAATTTTATTTTTCTCTACTATAAACTTTATTCCTTGTTCCTCTCTTTACACCCTAAAAATGAAAACCCTAGTCCATCTATTTGAGAGATTTTTGTGATTTTACTAATTGACAAAAGATTATGAGCAATGTTTGGAACATGAAGAATTGAATCAAGAGTAATTGATAGAGAAATTGAAACAAAACCTTCTCCACTAATAGGGATAAATGAACCATTGGCAACAAAAACCTTACCATAATTTGAGTATGAACTATAAGACAAGAAATTGTTTGATTCATTCGTCATATGATTAGAGGCTCCTGAATCAATGATCCAGGGTTTAGAAGAAATATTTTCAAATGTGTGTAATGCATAATCAATATTACCCGACTTGGCAAAATAAGATGAAGGGTTGGATGGAGATCTAGATTGACCTAGTATCTTGTACAATAGTTCTAGTTCATCCTTACTGAAGGGACTTTTGTCTGATGATCGAGAGGTTGTTTCAATTTCAAGATCATTTGCAACAATCCCTTGGAAAGCTTTCTTGAAGGGTACCTTGCTTTCTTTTCACCTAGAGTTGGTTTCCCATCCAATTTCTAGCAAGTCTCTCTTGTATGCCTTGGCTTTTGGCAGTAATCATACCAACGGTTATCCTTTTCTCCAGATTTCTTTTGTTTCCAAGATTTAGAGGAATTAAAATTATTCTGGAGCCTCCATCTTGTTCAATTTTCAAAGCTGAGATTTCTTGGGAGATTGGACCCATCAACACTCCTTCGACCTTCCTTGACATTCATAGAATAGGTTCTTAACCAAGGAGTCTACCCCTTACCTCATCCAATTTTGGTTTCAGGCCAGCTAAAAAATCAAACACTCTTGTCACATTCCAGAATTTTTGCCAAGGTTGCTGCATCTTCGGAAGTTACCATTTCAAAATGTTGAAGGAGATCTAGTTCCTACCACAATACCATCAGGTTGTTGTAGTAAACTGTCACAGAGTGATCATGTTGTTTTGTATTATGATTAGTTGTCTTCAACTTGTAGATGTGGGCTACATTCCCCTTCTTTGAATAGGTCTGAGACTCAGCATCCTACACATTCTTAGTTGTCGAGAGTTAAACAAAGGGTTCCCCAATCTCTGGTTGAATAGAGTTCAGCAACCATGACATGACCATTGAATTTTCTGCATCCCATATCTCGAATTCAAGATCCAAGTCTTTGGGCTCTTTGACAGTTCCAAGCACATATTTCATCTTCCTTCTACTTTTCAGAAAATGCTTGGCAGATTGGGACCATGAGAAAAAATTCTCTTTATTTTTCTGTTGTAATTTGAAGTGTGGGATTTTCAAAACTGGTAGCAATTTTGGGTGGATTTGAATAGGGACTAGACATGGAGTTATTTGAGATCTCTGACATTATCAATGGAAGGAAAAAATGAATTGGCAATAAAGGCCAGAAAAAACTTCAATAGAGAAATGGCAATGGAGGTCGAGAAGAAGAAGAGTTTGCCAGAAAAATCTCTGGCTTGGATACCACGAAACCTGAAATCTGGAATTAGGATTTTGAATAATTCATCCACACTGATTCCATTGATTTACAACCCATTTATATAAGCTATACAGTGAAGGAAAAAAGGAAATATGCTAAGGAAATAACAACAAATAAAGGAAATAGGCTAAGGAAATAAAAACAAATTCCTACAATTACTCTAACTTTCCTCACTATAAATATACAAATCTGATTTGATTTTCAATTCAATCCCATGATTTTTAGAAGAAATATTCTCTGCTTTCCAATAGGATATATTAAAAACAAAGAAGGAGCCAAATACTGATGAAGTTAGATTGATAACAAATGCATCATTGGCAATAGGCTGCTGAGTTTAGGAAGAAGTGCCTTTGCTCAGAGTAATAGGAATATCAAAAGTATAAAAAGGGAAAAACCCTAAGTAAAAGACTATTGTTGTTATGCCTATTGAATAAATGGACAGTATGAGGTTTTCTCTTTGATGCCTTGGGTCTTCACTAAAAGTTGTAGGTGTTATGAAGGAACAGAAATGAAGATATCTCTTCCTTACTATTTGCAATATATCATTGCCAAATGAATTCTATTGGAAGAAAATAAAGGAATCTCATTCTCTGATGAGTTTTGACTTTATTGCATGTGATATGATAATAGAAATTAGGATCCCAATACATATAATGCTCCTCACCAGATAAAAAAACCTAAAAAATCACATGTAACTGCACAAGAAGAAACTTCACAGTGGCCAGAACTCAAAGCTTCAGTAAAGCAAACATATTATGAGGACGATTAAACAAGGTTCAATTGAGAAAAAGTACAGTGAGATATTGGCCTTCTTTAAATGAGAAAGAGATAGCATTAATGATATAGCAGCCATCATTCCCAAGAATGTTCTAGCCATACTCACATTATAGCGTCTCATCAAAAAATACTCACATTATAGTGATCATTAGAAGTTCAGGTAACCTTGATGCTATGTGATATAGAACTTCAGATTGAAACCTAGAAATTATAGAGAGAAAGGAAGGGCAGGATAATAATAACTGAAAAGAAAGGTGTTTAATTAAAACACTTGACCCCTGTTAGTGTTTATTGTATTGTAGTTTTGAAACTGTAAAAAAACCTACATACAACACTTATAATAATTGTAATTCATATTCAGAAGTTGTAACGTAAATTCTAGAAGCATTTATGAGTTTTTAAGTGAAAACATAGTAAATAGATCAAGACTTCCCCAGTTGAATGGAATCCTGATTGAAATCAGTTTAGTTGATTCCTTTGAAGTCACACCAACTGATGAGTTTCAACTAGTTATTTAATTTGGATAATCAGTGAATGACAGTATACGGATGCAGGGCATGAATTGTATGCCATCACTTATTTCCAACTAATGACTGAGCCTATTAACAGTAGACTTTTGGATCAGCATTTACGCTTCATTTCATAGGCTTCTCTTTCTGTTTTATAGAAACGAAGGGATTGCAATGTTTAATATGTTACTGATATATCTTTTGCTGCTACTGATTTCCATTCATCGTGTATCCCCTCCAAATGTTACTTTTGCTTGACATATGATCTTAGTTTTCTTCCTGATGAAAAAAGTTTTCAGAACACAGATTAAAGGAAATTATATTCCAAATACATTGTTTTGACAGTTGTGTTCCTGGTAATATGTACAGTCTCGTGCCCGTGGCCCGAGGCAACCATGGCATGATTTACACTGTAAAGTTGAGGGTCCTGCTGCATACGATATAATGACAAATTTTGAACAAAGATGGAGAAAAGCAGCAAAATGGCGTGATTTCAGGCTCAAAAAGGTCACACATTGGCATGAAGATGCTTTGATAAGGCTAGACCGCATTTCATGGATAATCACTCCCTCCTCAGGTCCCACTGGTGATCATGCTGTACGCGTTACCACTGAAGAAGATCCAGAGACTTGGCATGTGCAGGTAGGGAAAAATAGGTTATTTTGAAGATCAATTACTTACTTGTATTGTCTCTTTGGAAAAGGAAAAAAAAAGAAAAAAGGATTACATATTCTGATGGTGGCTATTCTCTTGTGCTAGGTATTTCGGTCAATTGATTCAGGATCTGTGAGGGGATTCCCAAAGCTTGTTCAGGATGCTGAGGCACAGGTTAGGACTACGCTTATGTGCAATCCTTGTTAATTCTGTGAGTTCTGTATCCACTGAATTAGTTTCAATCAGGTTTATGTTAGTTGGCTTTATACTTTAGTAAAATTGCTCCTTTATCTGCCCCTTTGCTTGCAGAATCTTGTTTGTGGGAAGAATCTGAAAATAGATAGGAGCATACATGCTGCTTATGTGAAAGCAATAAGATCGGCACAACACTTCATATACATAGAGAACCAGTATTTTCTTGGATCCGCATATCACTGGCCATCATACAAAAATGCAGGTAAGTAAAGTGATAGATTGCCAGTCTTGTCATCATCCTGCTAATTCCTGTTGTCTATCACAATTGCTGCACAATTGAGACATTCAGTACTACCAGATTTGAAACTCACATAAATAACATTAAGGTGAATTTATCATCTTTATATTTATTTTAGGATGTTATGTATTTTACAGTGAAATCCCTAAATAATTATTCAAGTATCTGTCAACTGGTTAATATAGCTCATGTTAGTTTGATATGCATTATGGGCTCATTATCTAACAACTTAAATTTTTGGGTCAAATTGGCATCTTAACATGATATCAGAGCTCTGGTTAAGTAGAGATCTCAATTTCATGTGTCACTCAAGTTTCTTGTCTGGTTGTTCCCCTATTCATTTATCTATATTCATAGATCTATGCTCTGTCTCTTCACATGTGAGTATGGGGCAGCACGTGAGAAGGGTTTTAGCCTCGTGTGCATTGTTGGGCCATTTATTTGCAATCCATGGTCTGTGATCCACCCCACGTAGGTATGAGGCTACATTTTAGGAAGGTATTAATCTGGTATGCACGATGGATGATTACCCAACATTTTAAGCTTTTGGATCAAATTTCTTCCCACATTGTTCGAGTAGAGATACATGAAAATCTTCATGATTATAACATATGTGTGAAGATATATTTGGGCTGGTTCCTTTTCCAAAAAGTTGGGATTTTTGGGTTGCTGTTTTATCTGTCTGACTATCAAATTTTTAACATTTAGCACATGCAAATAATATTTGCTTTTTCTCTCTCTTTTTCTTCCGTGCTTCTCTCTATGTTTGCATGATTATAATAACTAGGCATATGCTTTAAATTCTCTCTAAAGTCCATAGATGCTTATTCAAAATTTCCTTCAAATCTTTCTTTTGTAATTTATGGTTTTAAAGAGTTCATGTTCTTCCATGTTTTGTAATTCTACATGCTATTTGTGTGAGCAGGTGCAGATAACTTAATTCCTATGGAACTGGCCTTAAAAATTTCTAGCAAAATCAGTGCAAATGAACATTTCCGTGTCTATATAGTGGTACCAATGTGGCCAGAAGGTGTACCAACCAGTGCTTCCGTGCAGGAAATTCTTTTTTGGCAGGTTAAACAAACTTCCTTTTTCTCATGTGTTGTAGTTATTTTCTTCCTCCCAGCATTCCAAGATGTGGTTAAGGTAGGATATTTCTCCAACTGAGCATGACTTTACTTTGTTTTTCATTTTCCATTTTGGTGGATATGTCACCTATGTATTATTGCCTTGTACCTAGTCCCTAAGTTAGAAAGTAATCACTAAAGGCAAAGGTCGATACAAAAGCCTCAGCTCCAACAGAACAAGGAAAAACATCCTTTTATTTTATTTTATGTTTTTTGAGACAAACTTCTAAATGATCTTAAACTTGTTTACCCTCTGGAAAAAAAATCTTCTTCATCCAGAGGGATTGGAGATGAACCTGAACATAAATGTTGAGAAGTTTCTGAATAAAGTTAGTTCCAGAGCATTTAATTCATAAAAATCTGTAATTAAGGAATCTAAAATCAGAAGATAAAAGGTAAAGTTTCGTGGTTTAGGGAAGGTATAGACAGTTATAGTTCTTTCAAGAGGTTGCAAACTGCTGAGGTTTTGGAAAGTTAGTGGTAGAATGGTAGATTTGCAGTAGAAATGCATAAGAAAAGAATATAACATCAGATAAGATGGAACTTAAGAAAATTAGTCATCATCTTAAAAAGGGCTACAAAAATCAGAATTGAAGTAAAATTTGTGGCCTATGATGATTTATATGGAAAGGTAGGTATGAAAGATGTGTAGGAAGATGAGTGCATACCATCCAAGTGCATTAGAAGTGCAGATCATAGAATTTTTAGTTTAGGCTTGGGAGGACTTAGTGACAAATGGAGATAGAAAGTATAAAATCTGGGAAAGAAGAGAATATGGAAGGCAGTAGACCATGGGAATTTTTGTTGGAGCATGGCAGTGTATAGGACTAATTTGTTTAACAAGATCGTAAGCATAAAGACAAATGGATGAAAGCACTTCGGTAGCATATATGTGGAAAGAAAATTGAATATAAAGCTCCACAAATTATCATGATATAAGATTACAAGTTATATTATGAAACTTTGAGCGATATTATGCAAACTCTAAGACAGGAAAGAGCAGAATCAAAGCGTGTACTTGGTGTGTTGCCCTAAGGAAATATACCATGAAGCTATTTTCTTAGGAAAATTAATTAAAAGTTTAAACGATAAGAAAGATCTCCGTATAGTGCTAATTGACATTGAGGATGCATGCACTAGGATTTCTAGGGAATTAATGTAGTGAGTTGCAGAAAAGAGAGAGGTAGGAGCCATATGTGATCAAGGTCATGGATTATGGATCTGTGAGCCTGTAAGAAGTATGACAACTGTTGGAGGGCAGACAAGTGAAATCCCAACTATTGAACTCTTACTTTTTTGCATTGATTATCGTGTAACTTACTGGGCATATTCAGGGAGATGCATCACTGTGCTTGTTGTATGCTGATATATAGTTTTAAATTTCTAATTGATGAAAATCAAGGAGTTAACTCTAGGTTGGAACTATTAGATAGATACTTTAGAATTAAAGGTTTCAAGTAAGAATGAGATGGTTGTGAAACTTTCATGGCCAGGAAGTACCTAAAAGTGATGGTTTCTGTTATCACAGATCAATTATCCATAATGAGGGGAGGATCAAGGAGGATTTCTCCATCCAGTTAGTACAGGATGAATGAACCGGGGAAGCACATCTGAAGTATTATGTATTATAGAAGACCTTTCATGCTAAATGGAAAATTTTATAGGATGGGCTATAAGAACAGTTATGCCTTATGGCGCATAATGTTGACAGTTAAGAAACAACATGTTTGAAAAATGAGTTTATCCGAACAAAGGATTGTAGGACAAGCGGAAATAAAAGAAAAGATAGAATAGTAAATGAGTCTATTATCAAGAAAATAGAGGTGATCTAAGTTGGTTTGACTCTGATCCTCAGCTTCTGAACATCGAGCTGGACTTGTTCAAATGCACATTTTTCTCATTGTTTCCATTTTCTACCTTTGCCATGCACATATGTATAAAAAATACTTAAATAAGAAGCAGTTATTTTGATCCTTAAAGCTACCAAATTTGAATGACCGCAGGGACAAACAATGAGTATGATGTACCAGATTATTGGGCAGGCTATTCATAAAGCAGGCCTTTCTGATACACATCACCCACAGGATTATTTGAACTTTTACTGCCTTGGAAAACGTGAAGCTTCATCTACAGAAAGTTCTGCTCAAACAAGCAATTCTTCTGAGAACCGTGCATTGGTATGGCATTTTCCCTCTTATGTAAATCAGTAATAAGCTAGCTATCACATTTATTTTCCAACCAAAAAACATTTCATCATGGGTTAAATATCTAATGAGGGCCACCCAATTTGAATTGTATATCATTGTGGTTAAAGTATGATGCTCCAAATTTCATACTTAACTAAGAAATTTAAAAAAAGAAAAAAGAAAAGTAACAAGTGGAAATAAACGATAGACCAGCCTATAATTCTTGTTGCTAACAATTTGTAGTTTTGTGTAATATTGGCCTTTCACACTACATATTTTGTTAGGCTATGTTTGGTTTTTAGAAATTTGAGGGAAAATGTGAGAAAAAGAAAATAAAGAGGAAAAGTAGAAGGAAAGAAGTAAAGGAAAATAAAAAAATAGATTTAAAGTCAATAAATTATTTTTGTATGCTGCTTCAAACTCACTTTACTTATTTTAACTCTTGTACATAAAAATAATTTGAAAATACATAAATTTTTAATTAATTTTAATTATATTTGATTTTCTTTCGTATTTTTAATGGTAAAGCCAAACATGAGAAAATCATTTTCCTTAACATTTTTTTTTCTTTTTCTTTTTTTGGAACCAAACATAGCATTAGTCTCATTCATATTCCAGATACATGGAATTAATTGGTACCATGGAGATTGGAATTTCTTAGCAGCTAGTATCGCACAGAACCTTGCCCATATCAAAATTTTCCTCTTGTCAAGGATGTTAGTATTCTAGCAGCGTAGTGCTCATTCAATATCATGTCTCTATCTTGAATTTACACCTGAGCTTGCCTTTCATAATGCACCCTTTATTTTTCCCATTTTAGGTTGCTTAGATCACAATAGAGATCAAATCTGGCGCTTCCCTTTGTACGTGAAAAAGGAATTTGGTTTCAGCATAGTGTTGCATTTAAAATGTAGACATATCAACTTGAGAATCATTTGTTCATTTATAGTTGCAAATCCAAGGTTATGGTCCAACATTATTCACCTCCATCTCTCTGTTTTTTTTTGTTGTTGCAGGGATTAGCTCAAAAGTTCCGCAGATTTATGATTTATGTCCATGCCAAAGGGATGATAGTTGATGATGAATATGTCTTGATAGGATCTGCTAACATTAACCAGAGATCCTTGGACGGTTCAAGGGATACTGAGATTGCTATGGGTGCTTATCAGCCATCATACACATGGTCAGGAAAGAAGACTCATCCACATGGCCAGGTTGCTGGCATTTCAAATTCTTTTGTCGCATATTGTTTTAAAACATATGCATTCATGTCTCAATATTCATCTGTTGCAACAACTATTTTGGACACAGGTATATGGCTATCGAATGTCTCTCTGGGCCGAGCACCTTGGCACCCTTGAGGATTCCTTCTGCCAACCAGAGTCTCTAGAATGCATCAGACAAGTGAACAGCATCGCCAAAAATAACTGGCAGATATATGCAGCAGACGAGAACAAGGAGATGACAGGGCATTTGATGCAATACCCAATTCAGGTGAGCAAAAATGGAAATGTAAGCACATTGCCCGGTCATGAGTGCTTTCCAGATGTAGGCGGTAAAGTTCTTGGATCACCCACTAATCTTCCCGACGCACTAACCACATGACAATCTCATCATACCTTCAAAATGGAGTTACAGTTCATTGTCAAAGTGCAGCAGAGGAACAAAAATGGTGAGCATACTGAGCAGCTTGAGGTAAAATGAAGAGCAAGATGCTAATATCACTGCAACAAACAGTTGAGAGAGTATCAACAAGGCTTGTGAAATGTTGGGTTTCAGTGATGTATGACAAACACCTAAACACCTATTTGGGCAATGGAAGTTTCAGAAACTTTTTACTTTCATTCTCTTTCATGTTTGAGAAAGTATTGTACGATGTTGATGACAGTGGACTGGAGTCAAATCCAGTCCGGGTCAGTAATTGAACCGGAGGGCCATTGAACCGCCATCGAACTGAACAACCCGATGATTTGACTCGGTGAAGTGGGCTGTCGGTTCGGGCTTGAATTCATTTGGCCAAAATGGGTCACGGTTTTGGGCTGAAATCAAGCGAGTGGGCTTCTGCATGGGATGTAGCTCACAAGCACTCATGATCTGGGCCGTGCCATTCCGATGTGGGACTGACTTAGGAAAACTGGAAGAATAAAAATACAACATGGGGATTCGAGCTTTTAACCTCACCTTTAGAGGGTCACCACCGCTATGCTATTTATTCACTATATAAGCATTTCCACATGAGCATAAAAAGGGGAAAATTCTTCCCAAAATTTTTATAATAATAAAAATACAAATAATTAAAATTAAAATAATATAATTTTTTTAAAGCTATATATATAATATAAAAAATAAATATTATTAATTTTTAATTTCTTTACATATTTTAAAAAATATATAAATTACATATTTATAATATCAACCGTTCGACTATGGGTTTGACTTATGAATCGATAATTTTTTTAATTTAATGACTAGTTCAATTCTAAAAATATTGACAAAATCTTGATATATGAATGTTTAATATATTGTTTGAATAAAAATCTTCTTTTCTCAACTTGGATCACTTCAATAAATTAATAACTTCAATAAATATATAAGATAATAATATTTTTAAAAGTTCTTACCAAACAAAAATTATTCATAATATAATTTCTATTTTTATCAATTCACTTTTTCTCGGTCATCGTATACTTGAAGTCTCTTTCTATGTTTTTTATTCTTTTTATATTTATAATTAATAATCACCTTTTGTTTTTTTAGAGATTAATGGGCTTTTATATATTAACTTTCTATTACCTTTATAAATTAATAACGTCGTTAAGATATAACAAAAATCATAAGCAAATATTAATATACAAAAATGTCAATATGTTGACCGCATAGCGCAGTGGATTAGCGCGTCTGACTTCGGATCAGAAGGTCGTGGGTTCGACTCCCACTGTGGTCGCGTTTTTTTATGATCTTATATTTTAAAGGCCTGTTGTGGGAAAAAAATAAAGTAAAAGGAAAACGATAAACCGGCTCACATCCAGACCGGCTATTCCGGACCGGGTTTTGGCTATCTTTCAGAGGGTGAGGCAAAGAGGGAAGCATCTACTCAAAATTAGGGTTTTAGTTCACTCTCTTCCTCTGCATTGTCTAAAATCATTTCAAAACTGTAAGCTCTCTAACTCTCTCGAAACTTTCTCCCTTTGGTGTTTTCTACGCATTTCTTCTTTCTTTGTTCTGAAGTTTATGTTTTTTTTCCTCCCTTCTGTTTGGTTCCCGAGAAACTCGTGGGAAATGCAACCAAGTGAGTTGAAAATTTTGAATCTCTTATAATTGCCTCCATACTATGCTTTTTTATTTTTATTTTTATTTATTTTTATAAGATTCGAGTTTCTTCTTTCTTCTACTTCACTTTCTCTCCTTATTTATATAAGGTTGTTGTGTTTGGTTGCTGAGAAAAGTGAGGAGAAGAGAGGGAAATGAAGTAATTGACTCTTGCGCTTTATTGTTGCTTTCTAGAGGGATGAGTGCTGAGAGCTGGAAGATTTAAATTTTTGGTTCTGCATTTTCTCATCAAACAAACAGTGCTTTCTCTTACTGGATTTTGAATTTTGTGCTTAAATTGGGGAGCTAGGTCATTTCTAGTGAAGATGTTCTCAGGGAAATATAAATTTCAACCTGGAAACAGTTATTTACTGAAAGTCAAAATTTATTTTTCCCAAGCTTAACAGAAATATATTCACCAAAATTACTGGAGTTGCCAAGAGAAAAATGTCAGCTGGAATTGTGTTTATTTTTGGCTTATTTTATGATGAAGCAGATGTTTTTTTTTTTTTTTTGAATCTTTTTTGTATTTTTTTAATCAGTTGCAGAGCATTTTGCATGAATATAGAGTGGTGTTAATTGAAGGGGTCTGAGCATTGTTCAGTTGAAGAATGGCTTCTACAGGGCCACCACAGTCTTTGAAGAGACCAGATTCCTCATTAACAAGAGAAGGAGACCAGCTGATTATTACCCCTCTAGGTGCTGGAAATGAAGTGGGCCGTTCCTGTGTCTACATGTCCTATAAAGGGAAAACCATATTGGTAGACCATAATGCACTATGCTTTTACTTTGGTTGCTAGTTTTTATACTTTCATTTTGACATTTTTTTTTAATTTGTTTGTTTCTATTTTGTTCCCGTTCTATGATGATAGTTTGACTGTGGAATTCATCCCGCATACTCGGGCATGGCTGCTTTGCCATACTTTGATGAGATTGATCCTTCGACCATTGATGTCCTTTTGGTGACACAGTATGTTCTTTTTCCTTGTTGAATATTGTAATGTTATTGTTTTTGTAACTTAGTGATCTGCTGAATTGAAAAACGAAAATTAGAGAATATCATGATTGTTCTTTTATATTGGACTATATACCTGGGTGTGGTCATTTTTCTGCCAAAAAAAAAAAAATAATAAAATAAAATCTATTGCTAAAGCATATAAAGATTTGACTGGAACCAGCTGCAAGTACTCCAGCCGTATCTTCTCTTATCAATATCTCGTGCTATTAGGAGCACTGCAGATATATCTTTAAAGGAATGAGACTGCATCTACCACCCAATTTTTAAGCCATCATCTGAATATCTCCTGCTTTTCAATGGCTTCTTCATTCCGTTTGCTAATATTTTTTTTTTCTCAAGGAATAAACTCTTGGAGATTCCTTTCCTCATATGAAATAGCTTCCTAAAATTGAAATCTATCCCTGGGCTCTTGTCTGGCCTTTAGATTTTTTGGGCTTTGAGTAGACTTTCTTGAGCCCCACTCTACTCCAGTTGAAATTCTGACTGCATGAATGATGAATGCTCTTGAAATGGTTGAAAGCACATCAATAGTTAGTGATCTACTATTATTAGCATTGTTCTGAGAGTATTCTCTGTAGCTGTTTTGGAGGGATCGCTCTATAGAAAGGCTGTTGGCCATTACAGGTTCCTTTTCTGGGGTTCTGGAGGGATGAAGGGTTAATGTACCTACCCCTTTGCATCTCTGCATAAATTGTCCATACACAAACTTGAGCATGTACTTTCATTCGTGAGAGTCCGAGAGGTTACAAATTATCGAATCTATCAGCTAAAATTCCTTCGGAAAAACCCCTATCATTCGCCTTCTTTGATTATGTTGAAGTTCCCATTGCTTTTCTCAGTATTGTTTTCTTCTCAGTAAATGGATTATGTTCATACTTATCTCTGAGCAGTGCTCTTAGTTGTGGTATGTACCAGCATATCTTCTTAACAATCATTTCATTTGATATCTTGCATGTCTGTCTTGTCAATGAACATTTGTAGATCCTGAAACTTTTTGGTGGAACTTTCATCTTTAGTTTTTCTTTTTGGCTATCTGCTCTACTTTCTCATCTGAAACTGCTCCTGTTCTTTTGGATGTGCTCTCCACTTTATTGCATTGTAATGTGTTGCATTTCCTGTGCAGCTTTCACTTGGATCATGCTGCATCCCTTCCATATTTCCTGGAGAAGGTTGGCCATTTTCTAAATCAAATTTTATGCAATTACTTTGCATATGTTTTTAAATAAGCTAAAATATTTGAATTTGTTCATTAGACCACATTCAAAGGGCGAGTTTTTATGACTCATGCAACCAAGGCTATCTACAAGTTGCTTTTGTCTGATTATGTAAAAGTGAGCAAAGTTTCAGTTGAAGATATGTTGTATGATGAACAAGACATTCTTCGCTCCATGGATAAAATTGAGGTGCGTTTATTTTTGTTTATAGATGTATGTTTCAATCTCTGTTTTTTTAAGACTTGTAATATTTTTCCTCAATTTTAATCTCCCTGTCCGAATTGGTTTTGAAGCTAATGTTAATGCATCCCTTTCCCTGGTTGGTGATGAGGGACTTTGATTTGGCTTTTTTTCATCTTTTAATTTTTTGGTTTTAAAATTTTTCTCAATGTTACCTTGAAAGTTTTAATGTATTTAATATTTCTTATTATCCAGAGGAATGTAATAATGTTCTTCCACCCTTATTGCATAAGAATTGAGTACTGTATTCCATGGGAACTTGGATTTGGAACAGTGACCAGAACTTTCTATTTTTCTTCCTTTTTTTTTCCTCAACTTCAAAAACCTCTTTTCAAAGATCCTATGCGTTTTCTCCCATCAAAGGCACTGAGCTAAACAACAAGTATCGACTAGAAATAACTCCCAGTCATTGAAATCTTTTCATATTTCTCACCATCAAGTACTCCAATGCTACTTATACTTCTAGTGTACTGTGTTCACCACTTTACATTGGGGCTTTTCATATTTATAAACATATATGTTCTTATTTGCCTACCTCCCACAAAAAAAAAAAAGAAAAAAAAAGCACAAAACAAAACAAAACAAAACAAAAAAACAAAACAAAAAAGAAAAAAGAAAAACCTCCAATGCTACTTGTTTTACTCTTTTATGTGGATTATTTTTGTCTTTCATTAACTGTCCTAATGCTGTTTGTTTCTCTCTTTTATGCTTGGACAATATCAGTATTGTTTTTATTTATAGTTTTTTGTGAACTTGTTTCTTTCTCATAACTCATATAATATCTTTACCTGGAAACTGTTCTTAGTTAAAAAGTACCTTAGGATTATATAGTTCCTAATCAGTTGTCTAATACCCTAACTGAGAAGGTTTGTTAGGTATTATTGGAGGGTCATGTTGAATGAAGCCTAAGCCTTTGGTGCCTTTGAGGCTTGGCTCAAGTGGTAAAGGGATGGGGAGGGTTTGTGGGAGGTTCTAGGTTCAAGTCCCAATGGGAACAAAATTTACCTATAAAAAAGGAAAAAAAAAAAAAAGAAGTGAAGCCTTTGGTCCTATTTTTTAAAACTATTTCTTTTTTTTTTTTATCTTAGTTGTGAATTAACTGGATGCATGTAATGTAAGATTATGGATGTGCCTTTCATGTAACTATCCGTTTTAAGGCATGAATTTCTCAACATAATTCAACTTGATTGGATGTTGACTTGTAGATCCAAAGTGTTAAAATCGCAATGTCGAGTTGTTTTGATATTTATTGGAGAGTATTTCTTTTCCTCTGTTTTGATCAGGTTTTGTAAAGTAGGGAAGGATTTCTCATCCTTCTCTTGCACTTCCTTTTTTAAAGGCGTGAAAGTTATGGTCACAATGTCTATCGGAAGAAAAAAGAAGTTATGGTCACAATATCTTTTAAAAAAAAAAAAACAAAACAAAAAGTTATGGTCACAATGGTCCATGTATCACAGATTAGCTTAAATCCGGTTATTTAAATTTGCGATTAGCTCTAATGTTCTATCTTGGGACTCTTATTTGAAATTAATAGTGCCGCAAACATCTACTACCTTGTCCTTAAGCCTTAATCTTTCTACCGTAGACGTTCATAGCTGAATCATAGATTCTACCTGAGTGTAAGTACTATTGTTTTAGATCTCTATAACATCTATGGGCTTTCTGTACTTTACCTTCCATGAGAACAGCTGGGTTTTGTCTTCAGTTCTGGACATAAGGAGATATTGGCAAATAAAACTAACATAGTAGGAATTAGTCTATTAAGATTTAAATGACTATACTTCTAATATTAATTCACGTTTTGTATTCCACAATAGCATTTTTTCTATTGTTCTGAATTTAGTTTCAAAATTGTTACATAACCAATCTAATAAAATAAAAAACTTGTTCGCTAAAAAAAGCAATATGGTGTGTGTGTGTGTATCTCATATGCCAAAATATTGGTTGCATATAATCCTGATCTATTGCAGAATGTTTGGCCATTTATAACAATTGACTTCAGATATGTAGCTTAATTTTATCATCTCATTTAATCTTCCTGTAACTGTAATTAAATCTCCCTTCTGCAGGTTATTGATTTCCATCAGACTTTAGAAGTAAATGGCATACGATTTTGGTGTTATACAGCTGGCCACGTCCTTGGTGCTGCCATGTTTATGGTTGATATTGCTGGTGTCCGAGTACTTTACACTGGAGACTATTCTCGTGAAGAAGATCGTCATCTCCGTGCTGCTGAGATCCCACAGTTCTCCCCTGATATTTGCATAATTGAATCCACTTATGGTGTCCAACTCCATCAGCCTCGGCATGTGCGAGAAAAGCGCTTCACAGATGTCATCCACTCAACCATTTCTCAAGGGGGCCGTGTTCTAATCCCTGCATTTGCTCTAGGTCGTGCCCAAGAACTCCTCCTTATCCTTGATGAGTATTGGTCTAACCATCCTGAGCTCCATAACATCCCCATATATTATGCTTCCCCCCTTGCAAAAAGGTGCATGGCTGTTTACCAGACATACATCAATTCCATGAATGAGAGGATCCGCAACCAATTTGCAAATTCGAATCCTTTTGATTTCAAGCACATATCACCTTTAAAGAGCATTGAGAATTTTAATGATGTAGGTCCATCAGTGGTGATGGCGAGTCCGAGTGGGCTTCAGAGTGGGTTGTCAAGACAACTGTTTGATATGTGGTGCTCTGATAAGAAAAATGCATGTGTTATACCTGGGTATGTCGTGGAAGGGACATTGGCAAAAACCATCATCAATGAACCCAAGGAAGTTACTCTAATGAATGGTCTTACTGCTCCCCTCAACATGCAGGTGCATTACATTTCTTTCTCTGCTCATGCAGATTTTGCACAGACAAGTACATTCTTGAAGGAGCTCATGCCACCTAACATCATTCTTGTCCATGGAGAAGCTAATGAGATGGGGAGGCTCAAACAGAAGCTTATCACCCAGTTTGCTGACCGCAACACCAAAATTATTTCCCCAAAGAACTGTCAGTCAGTTGAAATGTATTTCAACTCTGAGAAAATGGCAAAAACCATTGGGAGGCTGGCTGAAAAGACCCCAGGAGTTGGTGAAACTGTCAGTGGTTTACTGGTAAAGAAAGGTTTCACTTATCAGATAATGGCACCTGATGATCTCCATGTCTTCTCGCAGCTATCCACGGCAAATGTCACTCAGAGGATTACTATTCCTTACACTGGTGCCTTTGGTGTAATAAAGCACAGGCTGAAGCAGATATATGAGAGTGTGGAGTCATTGCCAGATGAAGAATCTGAGGTTCCAGCTTTTCGAGTCCATGAACGGGTGACAGTGAAGCATGAGTCGGAGAAGCATATTTCACTGCATTGGACATCAGATCCTATTAGTGACATGGTCTCTGATTCCATTGTGGCTCTGGTTTTAAATATCAGTCGTGAGATCCCCAAGGTAGTAGTTGAATCAGAGGCCATAAAAACTGAAGAAGAAAACGGGAAGAAAGCAGAAAAGGTTATCCATGCACTCCTTGTTTCTCTTTTTGGAGATGTGAAGTTGGGAGAGAATGGGAACCTGGTGATAAGCGTTGATGGAAATGTGGCACATCTTGATAAACAGAGTGGGAATGTTGAGAGTGAAAACGAAGGCCTTAAGGAAAGGGTGAGAGTAGCATTCCAGCGGATCCAAAATGCTGTGAAGCCAATCCCTCTATCTGTGTCTTAGCTCCTTCCCTCAGGTTTTCTCTGTATTTTCAACTTCTTCCTAGTTAATTCTGAATTTTGAGATTAAAGTTCCATATGAATCAATATTTCTTACACTAATTAGTCTGCTTATTTTAGGAAAATATTGAATATTGATCCACCTCAGTCCCAAGCAAGATCACATACATCAACTTTTTCTTCATTGTACCTTTTATTTGGTAATGCTCGAGAGATTTTCCTCTCTGATTTTTGCGATTCGTCTGAGCTTCACAAATGCATTAATCTTGTTGAACAGCGTTATATCCCCAGAAATTATGGTTTTCAATGCATAACTTGAATGTTTCATTGGTGAAGCATGTAAATAATGTTTTTGTTTTCCTAGGTTGTGTTATTGTTTGATGCTAATTCTAGATCTAGTGATGAGTGGTCTCCTTCTAGTTAAGATGAGACTTGAGCCTGTTAGTAATTTTCTCACCAACCTTTGATTAAAATGGAGCTTTTGTGAGCATGGAAGTCTTGGGTTACTGATAAATTTGACCACCCATAGACAACAAAACCACATTGCTTGTTGCTCGGTCCTGTCTAAGGATTTATATGTTTGTTTGTTTTCTTTTTTAAATTGTAGTTGGAACAAGATCAAATGGTAAGTTTTCCATTTGTTACTTGAACAGATTGTGGGTCTGCCCGATAATGTTTTCAAAAATCATTTTTACAAATCAATTTTTAAGAATAGCTCCTGAATGTTTGGAGTAATAAAATTCGATTAGGAGCCAATTTTTTTTTTTAAATAAAATAATTTTCTCAGTCTCTTCTCTATGAAAGTATTATGCATTGATGTAGTCTGCAAAAGTTGTCGGCATATTCTCCATGTCTCCTATTGCTCTAACAAAACACCTTGAATTTTTTTTATTTATTTATTTATTTATTTATGAAAAGTCCTCTCATTTTTAAACAAAATTTCAAAATACTGTTTTCAATCCGTTTAGACGATAATAGCTTAATACAAAAATGTTGGAAAATAGAAAATGTTCAAAATCTAGTTGGAGTAGTCTATGAATCATTCATCAGCATTATTGCGTTGTAAATTCTATCTTGGTCATGAGCTATGACCACAACTGTTGAGCGTTTTTGCAGATTTGTTTAAAATTTTTCACAACATTGGAAAACCTAGATAGGGTTTAGAATTTAGGAGGCCAGGAATACAATACAAGATGTATTCAATGACTATAGCACCTGGACCATGAGATGTGAGGGTGGGAGATTGGGGCGGAGGGGGGTGGTGTTCAAGAGAGGTGGAGGAGACAAAGGGAGAGGATGGTTGAGATGTTGAGGAATATTCTCAAGGTTAATTTGGCAAGATTTTGTATGAGGAATGGTTTGTAGCTCATGTCGTGAAGGATCTCCGAGTTGAAAAAGACTATAATTATCCACTAGAAGACATCTATAGCCTTTACGTAAATAACTATATCTTAAGAAAGCACAAGATGTAGTCTTTTTGAACCAAATGTGTAAACAAGAATAATATAAAGTATAGAGAATTCTTACCAATAAAAAGAGAGGTAATTTGTTAATGAGGTAAGTAGCATTTAAGCATGTATCTACCTAAAATTTCAAAGGAGCTTTAGCATGAAAAATATACTAAAATAATATTTTTTTTTTACAATTTTTTTTTATAATATTATTGTTCATATTTTATTAAAAACTATTTATTTGTAATTAAAAACTATTTTTATTTTCAATGAGACTTTAATTAAATTTAATTAATATTACATAAATTAAATTTATAATGTTTTTACAAAATCAAAATAGAAAAATTATTTTTATAAACAACTTTTCTTTAACATAAAAACAACTTTTCAACCAGCATTAGAAAACACACCCAAAGAGGACCTAAAATTTTTAGCACATTTAAAATTTACTTCACATTTAAAATACCATTTTTATAAAATCCATTTTACTTATTATTTAATTAATTAGTAACATGATCACAATTTATAACAATTGAAAAATATTTTTTATTATCATATGAGGGAGTTTATCTTTATTTTCAATTTTTATTTCCAAGGGTAAAATATTATATCAAGTTTGACTATGACTTCCAATCCTATTAAAGATGACCAATTGTGGGTAAAATATCATATCAAGTTTGACTCAAACTTCAAACCCCATTTAGATTCAAAGTTCAAGTTCCATTAAACATGCCAATTATCATTATTTGACGACTTTGAATCCTATTAAGACTTAAATTTCAAATCCCACTAAACAAACCAATTATCATTATTTGACTTAGAGTTCATATCCCACTAATATTTGGACTTCATATCCCATCAATTATCATTATTATTTCCAAGGGTAAAATATTATATCAAGTTTGACTATGACTTCCAATCCTATTAAAGATGGCCAATTGTGGGTAAAATATTATATCAAGTTTGACTCAAACTTCAAACCCTATTCAGACTCAAAAAGTCCCACTAAACATGCCAATTATCATTATTTGACGACTTTGAATCCTATTAAGACTTAAATTTCAAATCCTACTAAACAAACCAATTATCATTATTTGACTTAGAGTTCATATCCCACTAAAATTTGCACTTCATATCCCACCAATTATCATTATTATTTCCAAGGGTAAAATATTACATCAAGTTTGACTATGATTTCCAATCCTATTTAAGATGGCCAATTATGGGTAAAATATTATATCAAGTTTGACTCAAACTTCAAACCCCATTCAAACTCAAAGTTCAAGTCCCACTAAACATGCCAATTATCATTATTTGATGACTTCGAAGCTCATTAAGACTCAAATTCCAAATCCCACTAGACAAACCAATTATCATTATTTGACTTAGAGTTGATATCCCACTAAGATTTGGATTTCAAATCCCATTATACATGACCCATTATCATTATCAATTTCAAGGGTAAAACATTATATCAAGTTTGACTCAAACTTTAAATCCCATTAAAACAACCCAGTATTATTTCGAAGGGAAATTGAATGGACCTATTTTTTTTTGCCTTGAATGTTTAATTCTTTTATATTAATTTGTTAAGAATTGTAAACTAAGCAACAAATATGCACAAGTTTTAATTTTTTTAAGGTAATTGAATTGCCAGGTATATTCAATAATTGAATTTTCTTGTTCTTTTAGGTCTATAAAAAAACTATATCATAAACTCTCTTTTATATGTATTCAAAAAGAGAAAACCATATTTGTGATTGTTAAATCCATCTGGACAAATTTATTGTCATTGTGTTAGACCCATGGCCTAAGTCTTCCTTTTAATTAATTGAAATAATAGAGTATCATTTGAAAAAAAATAATAGTAAAATTTACATTTCGAACATTTCTTTTTTCAAAATATGTAATGTAAAAGGCACAAATCACTAATAAATAGATGCATCAATGCTCAACATTGTGAAGCAAATATTTTCGAGTTCTTGATGCTAACAAAGGAAGAAGTAAAAGAAATTGTTTACAATAATAATAAAATACCCTATTTAGACAATGAAATTCTATTTTATTTCTACATGAAGGCATGTCATCCTTGCAACTTCATTTGTGCTATGCCTTGAATTAGATGAAGTTTCACTACAAATTTTACCTTATAAAGATGAAAAAAATTAATCTAGGTTTCACCATTGTTATAGCTATTCCTTAGTCTAAATACAAAAGACTCAACTGTGACCTTTTGTTTTAATACTAATATATACATCACTATGATTATACCACTGGCATCAACTTAAATGTAATAGAACTATATGTATAACTTTGAATAACATATTTGTTTAAAAGTGGTATTTAAATGTTCTCTTTAAGTGTTAAGTCTACTTCCTTTTATAAGCTAAGACTAAAAATTAGTAATTAAATTTCTTTGTTTGTAATAAAATAATTATTATATTTGTTTTTATTTTATATAATTAAAATAAAAATATTTGAAGATTAATAATTTGGCAAAAAATGATAATTAACATATTTTCAAATATTTCAAAATATTAACACTTGTTACCATAATAAAAATTCTAGAAATTAGTAATTAACTTGAAAAAAAAAAGAACTCATATTTTTTATTGTTAAATCTATTAATAAGAGAAATTTATTGTCATTATGTCCAATCCATGATCTAACTTTCGCTTTTAATTAACTTGAAAATTGAATTAAAATAATGGACAAAGCTCCAAATCTTATCCAAGTAATTCATATCCACGTATAATTCGAGGAAGAATTTTCCACCATTTAGTAAAACATTTTCAAAATTAAAATTAATTTGCACTCATGTTAAGAATTTTCCACCATTTAGTAAGAGTATTTCTAAAATTGTTTTTAATAAAAATACTAGAAGAATGTATTTTTGTAAAATGAATATTTATATGAAAGATTAGTATTTTTCATATTTCTTTTATCCTTTAAAAGAAATACTCACCAAGTGTTTATCCAAGACTTTAAAAACCAATAAACACGGCCAATTATTTACTCATGTAATTGAACTAAATAACAAATATTCAAAAATAAGTTTTTTGAATTGAATTGAGTGCTATATTGAATCATGAAACTTTTCTTTTTATTATTTCCATTATATCGGTAAGAAAATCATAACAAAAATTCTCTTTGATGTATATGTATTTTTAAAAAAAAGACTCAATCTTTTTATTATTAAATATATTAATAGGAAATGTTGTCATTATGTCCAATCCATGATCTAAGTTTCACTTTTAATTAACTTGAAAATTGAATTAAAATAATGCAATATGATTTTAAAAAATTAACAAAATTTACATTTTGAATAAGTCCTTTTTCACAATACCTATTATAAAAAGTAGAAACCACTCTTAAATAGATGTGCGCATCTTTGCTCAACGTTTTGAAGTAAAAATCTTCAAGTTCTTGAGCCTTGCAAATCTAGACGTAAAAGAAATTATTTGCAATTGTGTCTACCACTGATAATGTACATCTCTGGTATAGATTGCTTGAAAACAATAATTGATAAGAATTAGAAATGCAATGACTTTTCCACATAATTGTTGAAAGGAATTGAGAATGCGACCACTTTTGCACAAAATTATTGATATGAATTAAGAATGCGATGACTTTTCCACTCAATTGTTGATATGAATTGAGAATACAACAAATTTTCCACCCTATTAAAGATGGTAAAAGTCTTGACTAAAAACATGCAATTGGAAAGAAAATTTTAGGATGATTATATATTTTTTTTCAAATGATTATTTCATAGTACGACATACTCCTTAAGAATTTGAAGCCATGTTTGGCCCTACTTTCCAAATGAGGCCTTAGTCAATTTGTCACTTTATTTATTTTTCATTGGTAGTTAAAATATTAGATCAAGTTTGACCAAGACTTTAAAACCCAATAAACACGGCCAATTATTTAGTCATATAATTGAACTAAATCACAAATATTCAAAAATAAGTTTTTTGAATTGAATTCAGTAGTATATTGAATCATGAAACTTTTCTTTTTATTATTTCCTTCATATCGGTGAGAAAAGCATAACATAAATTCTCTTTGATGTATATGTATTTTTTTAAAAAAAAGACTCATCCTTTTTATTATTAAATATATTAATAGGAAATGTTGTCATTATGTCCGATCCATGATCTAAGTTTCACTTTTAATTAACTTGAAAATTGAATTAAAATAATGCAATATGATTTTGAAAAATAAACAAAATTTATATTTTGAACAAGTCCTTTTTCAAAAAACCTATTATAAAAAGTAGAAACCACTCTTAAATAGATGCGCGCATCTTTGCTCAACATTTTGAAGTAAAAATCTTCAAGTTCTTGAGTCTTGCAAATCAAGACGTAAAAGAAATTATTTGCAATTGTGTCTACCACTGATAATGTGGATATTAGGTATAGATTCCTTGAAAACAATTGTTGATAAGAATTAGAAATGCAATGCCTTTTCTATATATTTGTTGACAAGAGTTGGGAATGTAGCCACTTTTCCACACAATTATTGATATGAATTGAGAATGCGATGACTTTTCCACACAATTGTTGATATGAATTAGGAATACAACAAATTATCCACCCTATGAAAGACGGTAAAAGTCATGACTAAAAGCATGCAATTGGAAAGAAAATTTTAAAATGATTACAGTTTTTTTTTTTCAAATGATTAATTTTTATTACAACATACTCTTTAAGAATTTGAAGCCATTTTTGGCCCTATTTTCCAAATGAGGTCTTAGTCAATTTATCACTTTATTTATTTTTTATTGGTAGTTAAAATCTTACATCAAGGTTGACCAAGACTTTAAAACCCAACAAACACAACCACCTATTTACTCATGTAATTGAACTAAATCACAAATATTCAAAAATAAGTTTTTTGAATTGAATTGAGTGGTATATTCAATCATGAAACTTTTCTTTTTATTATTTCCTTCATATCAGTAAGAAAAGCATAACATAAATTCTCTTTGATGTATATGCATTTAAAAAAAAAAAAAGACTCATCCTTTTTATTATTAAATATATTAATAGGAAATGTTGTCATTATGTCCGATCCATGATCTAAGTTTCACTTTTAATTAACTTGAAAATTGAATTAAAATAATGCAATATGATTTTAAAAAATAAACAAAATTTACATTTTGAACAAGTCCTTTTTCAAAAAACCTATTATAAAAAGTAGAAACCACTCTTAAATAGATGCGCGCATCTTTGCTCAACATTTTGAAGTAAAAATCTTCAAGTTCTTGAGTCTTGCAAATCAAGACGTAAAAGAAATTATTTGCAATTGTGTCTACCAATGATAATGTGCAAATTAGGTATAGATTCCTTGAAAACAATTGTTGATAAGAATTAGAAATGCAATGACTTTTCCACATAATTGTTGACAAGAATTGGGAATGCAACCACTTTTGCACACAATTATTGATATGAATTAAGGATGCGATGACTTTTCCACACAATTGTTGATATGAATTGGGAATACAACAAATTTTCCACCCTATTAAAGACGGTAAAAGTCTTGACTAAAAACATGCCATTGGAAAGAAAATTTTAAAATGATTACAATTTTTATTTTTTTCAAATGATTATTGTTTAGTACGACATACTCTTTAAGAAATTGAAGCCATGTTTGGCCCTACTTTCCAAATGAGGTCTTAGTCAATTTATCACTTTATTTATTTTTGATTGGTAGTTAAAATATTAGATCAAATTTGACCAAGACTTTAAAACCCAATAAACACGGCCAATTATTTAGTCATATAATTGAACTAAATCACAAATATTCAAAAATAAGTTTTTCAAATTGAATTCAGTAGTATATTGAATCATGAAACTTTTCTTTTTATTATTTCCTTCATATCGGTGAGAAAAGCATAACATAAATTCTCTTTGATGTATATGTCTTTTAAAAAAAAAAGACTCATCCTTTTTATTATTAAATATATTAACAGGAAATGTTGTCATTATGTCCGATCCATGATCTAAGTTTCACTTTAAATTAACTTGAAAATTGAATCAAAATAATGCAATATGATTGTAAAAAAGAAACAAAATTTACATTTTGAACAAGTCCTTTTTCAATTCAATTAGTCAATTTTTATTATATTTATTTTTTAGACCTATTAAAATTTAAGAACGTAAATTCTCTAATTATATTGTATGTATTTGAAAATAAGAAATCTATGTCATTGGTTGTTGAATCCAAGTTTATTATCATTATATAGAAATCATATCTTGTGTATTTTTCTTTTCTTTTTCCTTTATTTTGATATGATATTATATATTTAAAAAATAGAGTAAGAATATTTTCATTTTAAATATGTCATTTTTATAACATTTAATGTACAAATATATTACTTGAAACTTAGGTAATCATATGCCTTAAATGTGTAAATTTTAATTGATGACTAAGAGATCATTTTTGTGTGTAAATTTTAATTGTCACATCAGTTAGGATTATTGTCATCTACTATTCATAATGGGAATATTAGGTATGGATTCATTGAAAACAATTGTTGATAAGAATTGGGAATGCAATGACTTTTCCACGCAATTGTTGACTAGAATTAGGAATGCAACGACTTTTCCACACAACCATTAATATGAATTAGGAAAGCAACGACTTTTCCACCTTATTAAAGACAAACAAAAGTCTTGACTAAAAACATGCAATTGGAAAGAAAACTTTATATTAATATCTTAATATGTAATTTTAATTGACAAGTAAGAAATATTTTTTAATAATAATAAATATTACAATTTTTTTTTTTAGTTTTTTAATTAATTCAAGACAAATCATTATTTTAATGCACACTTAAAATAAATGAAGATTTCATATAATTCTACTTAAAGGAAAAAAAAAATTATATTCCACTAAAAAAAAAAAAAAAATCTTATGCAAAATATAAGCCTACCAAAAAAAAAAAAAAATCATGGCAAATTTTTTTATAATTTAATAATAAAATATCTATCTGATTCTCTTCGCTCCCATTAAAGTTTATATTTATTAATTTAAATATATATATATATATATATATATATATATATATATATTAAGTGGTTTATATAAAGGCATATCTATAGGTAGTGCTAGTCAAGTGGACTTCCTATATCAACTTGGTTGTTGAAATGAGTATATATTTGGTCTTAATTCTTAAAAGGAATTGTAATTATTAATTTTAAAAAGGTCATATTTAAAAGTGCATGGAGTGAAAAAGAAATATTTTAATTATTTCATTTTAATTAAAAAATTATGAGTAGATCAAATAAAATAAAATAAGTGTGGAAGTAAGCTCATGTATATACTCATTTTCAATTCCAATATTAATTGTAGATGACAAAGGTAGTTAGATATCAATACCAACTAATGGAAATGTCGAATGTATCATATTTAAGTCTATAAATAAGTGTTTCATCTTCATCCTTCCCTCCAAGTAAACCCTCTAATAACTTCATTTCTACCGATTCAACAATGGTCCTTGAATATTCTTCATCCTACTCCTTACTCTCCCGATTCATCATCAATACTTGCTTCTTCATATTTCTCCTTTTCCTTTTGTATTCAATATCATCATTCCACATCACTTTTACATCTGCCTCTATACCTATCACTTCGCTTTTGAATGTTGAACAAGATCAGGAAGCACTTGCTCTTTTAACATGGAAGGCCAGTCTTGATAATCAAACTCGATTTTTCCTCTCTTCTTGGTCTGGACGCAATTCTTGCCATCATTGGTTCGGAGTGACTTGTCACAAGTCAGGCAGTGTCTCTAATTTAGACCTTCACAGTTGTGGTTTGAGAGGTACACTTTACAATCTCAATTTCTCATCACTTCCCAACCTCTTCTCTCTTAATCTTCATAACAACTCCCTTTATGGAACTATTCCAATCAACATTAGTAATCTTTCCAAACTGATCACATTTCTTGATTTTGGTTTTAATCATTTCACTGGTGTAATATCTCACCAACTTGGATTTCTTACATCTCTTTGCTCTTTAACACTGTCTTCTAATAATTTCAGAGGCCTAATTCCTCCTTCTATAGGAAACTTGAGGAACTTAACCACATTGTCCCTTTTTGAAAATGAGCTTTTTGGTTCCATCCCTCAAGAAATTGGATTGTTAAGATCTCTTAATATTCTTGATTTGTCAGACAACAATCTCACTGGTCCAATACCTCATTCCATAGGTAACTTGAGGAACTTAACCTCTTTGTGGCTTAATTCAAACAAACTATCTGGTTCTATTCCTCAAGAAATTAGATTGTTGACATCGATCTTGTCATTTAACAATCTCAATGGTTCAATACCAACTTTCATAGGAAACTTGACGAGCTTAATGATTTTATATATTCATGAGAACAAACTTTCTGGCTCCATTCCTCAAGAAATTGGATTATTGAGATCACTTGAGAATCTTGACTTGTCAATGAATGATCTTAGGGGTTCAATACCAACTTCCTTGGGAAACTTGTCTAGCTTAACCCTTCTATATCTTTATGATAACATACTTTTTGGTTCTATCCCTCAAGAAATTGGATTATTGAGATCTCTTCTAGTTCTTGAGTTGGGATATAATGATCTCACTGGTTCGATCCCTCCTTCCGTAGGAAACTTGAGGAACTTAACCATTTTGTATCTTCCTAACAATGAGCTTTTTGGTTCCATCCCTCAAGAAATTGAATTATTGAGATCTCTTCAAGTTCTTGATTTGGGAATTAATAATCTCATTGGTCCAATCCCTCCAGTCATAGGAAACTTGAGAAACTTAACCGTTTTGTCTCTTTCTGAGAATGATCTTTTTGGTTCTATCCCTCAAGAAATTGAATTGTTGAGATTGCTTGATATTCTTGACTTGTCATTTAACAATCTTAGTGGTTCAATACCAACTTCCATAGGAAACTTGTCCACCTTAACTGATTTGTCCCTTCATTCCAACAAACTCAGTGGTGTCATTCCTCCCGATATGAGTAATATCACTCATTTGAAATCTTTGCAATTAGGTGAGAATAACTTCATTGGACAACTACCACAAATATGCCTTGGTAGTGCTCTTGAAAACATTTCTGCCTTTGGAAACCATTTCAGTGGTCCTATACCAAAGAGCTTGAAAAACTGCACGAGCTTATTCCGAGTTCGGCTTGAAAGAAACCAACTTATTGGAGACATAGGCGAAAGTTTTGGTGTATACCCGAACCTTAATTACATTGATCTAAGCAGTAACAATTTTTATGGTGAGCTTTCTAAGAAATGGGGACAGTGCCACATGCTTACAAACCTGAACATCTCCAACAACAATATTTCTGGCGCTATACCACCTCAACTCGGGAAAGCAATTCAACTGCAACAACTTGATCTCTCTTCAAATCATCTAATTGGAAAGATCCCAAAAGAATTGGGTATGTTGCCCTTGTTGTTCAAATTGTTGCTGGGCAACAACAATCTTTCAGGAAGTATTCCTTTGGAATTCAGAAACTTATCCAATCTTGAAATCCTCGACTTGGCATCAAACAACTTAAGCGGTCCAATGCCCAAACAACTGGGAAACCTGTGGAAATTATCATCCTTGAACCTGAGCGAGAATAGATTTGTGGATAGCATTCCTGACGAAATTGGAAAGATGCATCATCTTCAAAGTCTCGATCTTAGTCAAAATGTGTTGACAGGAGAGATTCCACCGCTGCTTGGAGAATTACAAAACCTGGAAACGTTGAATCTCTCCAATAACGGGCTTTCTGGCACTATCCCACACACTTTTGATCATCTAATGAGCCTGACAGTTGCTGATATATCCTACAATCAGTTGGAAGGTCCTCTCCCCAACATCAAAGCCTTCACTCTATTTGAGGCATTCAAAAATAATAAAGGTCTATGTGGTAATAATGTCACTCATCTCAAACCATGTAGTGCTAGTCGAATAAAGGCTAACAAGTTTTCTGTTTTGATCATAATACTCATCATTGTGAGCACTCTGTTGTTCTTATTTGCTTTTATTATTGGCATTTATTTTCTTTTCCAAAAATTGAGGAAGAGAAAAACCAAGTCTCCAAAAGCAGATGTTGAAGATCTATTTGCAATATGGGGCCATGATGGGGAATTGTTGTATGAGCACATCATACAAGGGACCGACAATTTCAGTTCGAAACAGTGTATTGGCATTGGAGGATGTGGTACTGTTTACAAGGCTGAGTTGCCAACAGGTCGGATTGTTGCAGTGAAAAAACTTCACTCATCAGAAGATGGAGCTATGGCTGATTTGAAAGCTTTTAAAAGCGAGATTCATGCTTTAACACAGATAAGGCACCGCAATATCGTCAAGCTTTATGGCTTTAGTTCATTTGCAGAGAACTCATTTTTGGTTTATGAGTTTATGGAAAAAGGGAGCCTGCGAAACATTCTAAGCAACGACGAAGAAGCAGAAATATTGGATTGGATGGTGAGGCTAAATGTTATTAAAGGCGTGGCTAAAGCTTTATCTTATATGCACCATGATTGCTTGCCTCCTCTAATTCATCGAGACATATCGAGCAACAATGTTTTGTTAGATTCAGAATATGAAGCTCATGTATCTGACTTCGGCACGGCTAGGCTTTTAAAGTCAGACTCATCTAATTGGACTTCATTTGCAGGAACTTTTGGTTATACTGCTCCAGGTACATTTTGCTTAGTGCCTTGCTTATCTCTAAACGGCCTCTATACATCATATGTAACTTTTATAATATCTTA